>NW_004524852.1:116328-127327 GCF_000260255.1 Octodon degus
TTTTTTTTTCTTTCTTCTCATTGAACTAAGAGAAAGTAGCTATATATCTATCCTATTTTGTATATACAGACACTATATATATTGGTATAAAATGGTCCTTTCTTGTATGATAGCCAAATCTTGGCAACAATCTATATGCCTATCATCTGAGGAGTGGATGAAAAGGATTTTTCTTTTCTTTTTTTTTTTTTGTATTTTAGGGGCCTACAGGGTGTTCAGGGTCTCACTAGTAGATCTGACTCATAGTGATCTGCCTATTTACAGCCTCCCAGGAGCTAAGATTACAGGCATGCACCACCACACCTAGTCTCAACTGCCCTCTTAGTGCACCCTGGAGGCAGCACGGCAGGCCCAAGATCGAATCCGTGGCCCCTGAGCCTGAATGCAGGCACTTTAATCTGCTGAGCTATTTGGCTGGCCCTAAGATGCAGTGTTTTTATACAATGGAATATTACTCAGCTATAAAGAATAATAAATTTGAAGCTTTCATATATAAGTGGATGCAACTGGAAGATATAATGATAAGTGAAATAAACCAGACCCACATGTATAAATATCATATAGTCTCCCTAGTGTAAGAAGAAGAAATAAAAAAAGCAGGAAACAGAATAATTTGAAAGCATTTTTCTGTGTTTCTTTTAACAGAGCTGGACCTTTCTGGAAAGGCTACAACTGTTTTGCAGGGAAATTTCAACACCAATAACCTTATTGCACCCAAGCTTCTCCTCACTAGGACCTTGGGAAGCACGTGCAGTCCTACAGGACTGACTTCTTCCTGAGGACGATCATCCACTTGGGGCTCTGACTCTGTTCTTTTATTTTCAAAAGTGAGCTAGCTTCCAAATTTCCATGTTAACAAAAACAAAATATTGGCACTTATTTCAGTAACACAATAGTTTCCTAGCATGAGTGAGGCCCTTAGTTTGATCTCCAGAATTGGATTAATTTATATTTTATAGTCTTTTGTGAGGATTCCTTCCATATGTCTCAACTGAAATGCAATTCTCTGTAAAAAAGGAAATATTTTATTTCCCTTTGTTCCTTACTATCCCACAGCTAAACACCCCAGACTTTAGATACCAAATTTATACATGTTGTTACAAGCCCAGGCATTTTCTCTGCAATTTTGAGATTTTGGCCTTATTTTCCTCTACTCTACTGTTATCATCTTCCAGTCAACACACTTCACATAGACAAGGGTTTAGCAAAGGTGAGCAGTGTCCACTGTGAACTGAACACCATGCAACTTAAGTGTTGGCCTTGGTTATTTAGAGAAAGCGTGAACCCTGCATTGTAAAGACCATTCATTAGCATCCCCTCGGCCACCGACACCCACCCCTGTGCTCCCAAAGCCTCCGGGAGGACTCACCGTCAGGTGCTGCTCACCCACCATCTTCCTCCAGGCTGAACCCACCTGTGCTCTCCTCCTCACACACAGTCTACATTGAGTGTACTCATCAGTTGTGTATTATCACAGCTAATCCATTCGGATCTCCAGCAGTCCTTAGTTTATAAATTAACCCTTGATCTGGCTACTGCTGCATCCTAGATCTCTGAATGGTAATCTTCTGCCCAGAGGTTTCTTCTGTGGTCTCACCACTAGCTTCAGTCCATGGCTTTTTACTTGAAGACTTGTGCATTCACCACATTATTCTTACTCCAGTTCTGTGTCATAGCAGCAATTCTGTTACTCCCTCGTTGTACATAATTATCTTCCCTATGGTGCGTATTTTGTCTGATACAGAGGGGTCAAAATAATCAAAGAGCTGTGTAACTGGTGTTACTGAAAGCTGTTACTGTCATTATTAGCTCAACTACAGTAATGCCAGGCAAGTTCCTGCTTCCTCTTTAATCATTTGTTACTGCCATTTCTTTCTTTTGTTTTCTTTTTTTGGAACTGGGGATTGAACTCAGGCCCTTGTGCTTGCCAGGGAAGCACTTATTCCACTGAGCCATCTCCCCAGCCCCGTGTCACTGCCATTTCTTACAGAGGCTACTACAAAAATTTTCACACAACTCAAAATTCCTAATCTAGTCATCTCTAGTCATTTTTTTGGAAACGATTTCCATTTATAAGAAATAAAAAATTCCATTAGAAAACAATAGATAAGCCAAACTTATCCTTTCATACCCCAAAGAATTCCTTAAATATAAACAGATCTTTTCCTCCTTTATTTCAATAAAACTAGAAATATCTATTCCTCCTCCTACAAAAACTTGGTCTTGTGATCTGTGATGAGATTTCAGTTCCATTTGTCATCTCTGAACTCTGAACCTGGTCTATGGGTTCTCTCTGCAGTGCTCTGAGGTTTCGTTAGTACTTCCCTCCTTGCTATCAGAGCTGTGCTTAGGTCCCTTAAATAATTAGTTTCTTGGGACTGGAGAGATGGCTCAGTAGAATAAGCGCTTCCTTGGCAAGTGCAAGGGTCTGAGTTCAATGCTTGGTTTCGAAAAAAATTTTTTTTTCTTTCATCCTTGCTGTCTTCTGAGTTTTCTCTGAGCATTTATCTTGGTCCAATTCCACCTTCCCTTTCATAATATCCCTGCACACAGTTGAAGAGGGAATGAGCTTGGTGTGGAAAAGTGTTAGGCCTGAAACTCGCTTGATCTTGGGCACATTATGTTTAAAAGTAGTTGGGTCTCCCTGTATTAAAGAAAATGTCTATTCTAAAAGGCTACAGTGAAACCCTGGCAGCGGCTACCGCTGGCCAGCACCGTGGATTCCGGACTCCTGTTAGTAAGCCAAGCTCTAGGTCTCTCACTTTGACAGTGGACAGATTATATTATTCCTTCCATTCTTCAGTTTTCTTACTTATTAAGTGAGCATACTGATATTACTTACCTCATTTGACTTCAGTGTCATTTTGTTCAAGAGCCTAAAATCCCCTCATGAGCAGACCTTTGAAATCACTTTCACCAGACTGAGCTGCTCAGAAACTTTAGCACGAAGCCCTTGAGGCTCAGTTTGCTTCTGGATTCAACCACCAAGAGGCAGCACTTGCCTGGATGGAAAAGTCTGCTCAGAAAAGTTCTGTGTCCCCCTTAGGAGCTTGTTTTTGTCTCCTGCACACCGAATGCACATCCTGAGCAGGACAGACCCTGGAGCACTGGGGACTGCATACATGCAGTCACTGTCAGGGCAGCATCTCCTAGCCTTGGTCTCAAGGTCGCGCCTTAACAAGGAGCTCCCGGATCGCAGGTCCTCCCACAGAGACTCCCCTTCCTCCTGCTGAGGGACGTCTCTCTTCAGACCAGCACGCTCTGTCCCCAGCACTGCCCATGCTCTCCGTGACCCTCCTCCTGCTCGGAATGTCTTTCGCCCTGAGTAAGTAACCTGTGCCTTCCCTGTTCCTGCCTCACAAAGGAACGAAGCTGGAGGGAGACCCTGCGTCCTGACAGGTGGGTCTGTCCTGGTCTCACTGATGCGCACCTGACGTTGCAGGAGGAAGTGGAGCCCAGTCCGTGGCCCAGCCTGACCTCCGGGTCACCGTCACGGAAGGAGACCCTCTGCTGCTCAAGTGCAACTACACCTATGGAGCAACCCCTTACCTCTTCTGGTACATCCAGCGGCCTGGCCAAGGCCTCCAGCTTCTCCTCAAATACACATCAGGGTCAGCCCTGGTTACAGACAGCAGAGGTTTCGAGGCCGAGTTTAAGAAGAGTGAGAGCTCCTTCCACCTGCAGAAAGCCTCAGCCCGGCGGAGTGATGCGGCCCTGTACTTCTGTGCTCTGGGTGACACAGCGCCTGAAACTGCAGGGGGAGCTGAGCACAAACCTCAGAGACTGGACTTCCTGTGAGGCGGGGCCAGCCTGACCTGCTTTTAGGGTGACCTCTTAAGTGGTGAGGTGGAGGGCAGAGACAGGGGGATGCTAGACTCCTGCAAAGACGGGGAGCTTCTTTCCTTCACTACTGGGTCACGTCAGACACGACGGAGAACAGAGAGACTCCCGGGGTGCTCTCTGGCTGGGCAAAAAAGCTGCACTCTCGTTCAGGGCACTCATGCTGTGTGACCAACGATGAGCTCCTGGTCTCCCCTCGCACATCCATTGTGCTTCTACGACCTTCTGCTTCTCAACTACTGGCGATTCCATTCAGCATCTCTAGATGTGGTCTAGAGTTACTTCTGGTTCATTTCTGATTCATTAGATTTAGTACTAACATCTAATCCATCACACCATTTGACTGTCCTTGCAGTACAAATGATTGCATGAACTAGCTACGGGCTACCTCTGGGTCAAACTGTGGAAGCCTTCTAAATGATCTCCGCTCTTGTCCGCAGCACTCCATTCTTAATACAGCAGGCCTTGAAGTACCAGTGAGGTCACTGCCCTCATAAAATTCTTGCAACATCTTTCTATTCTGTCAGAATAAAACCAAAGTCTCCACAGTAGCCCATGAACCACGCTCTGCCTCCCATTACACTTCTGAAAGCTGACAAAAACCAACAACTATTTACCATGAGATCTGTAAGTAAGGAAAATAATAAAGTTATGAAATTTTCAAATAACAGGAAATTGAAAGAATTCATTATGAGTAAATTTGTTCTAAAAGAAATTTTAAAAAACTATGTTTAAACTGAAGAGAAATGATACCAGAAGAAAATTCATAACTTCAAGAATAAAGGAAGAACAACATAAATAATTAATATAAACACAAGATATTATTTTTATTATTTTTCAATGCTTTATTGGGGTAGAATTGTTGTTAAAAAGCTGATGGCATTTGATGATCTTGGACATGTGTGTTCACCCTCATAACCACCATCACAAGCAAGGAAATAGACACTATCAACTCCACACATTTCTTGTGCTTATTTTTGCTTTGTTTTGTTGTTTTTGGCGCTGCTTTTGTAAGGACACTTCCACTGTCATCTATTTTCTTCACAACTTTCTAAGTGTCCAGTGCAGTGCTGTTCACTGTGAGCATTGTTCTGCACAGAAGAGTTCTAGGAAGTGCCTTTGTATAATTAGAGGTTGATGCCCACTGGAGAATCACTCTCCATCTGTCCCCCCACATCCCTGTTCCTAGGAGCCATCATTGTATCCCTGCTTCTATGATTTTGAATATTTTTAGAACCTTCTATAAATGGAAGAATGCAATACTGCCAGATGAAATTTTTAAAATCTGAATGTGGAGGGGAGCTGACAGGTATAAAGGGGATAGGGAAAGTAACCTACCAAATTTCATGTATTTTACTTCAAGTACCCAAATAATACTAACTGGACCATGAAATGTTATACTGTAGGCACAATATAATACTTAGAAAAAAATTAAAAATATAACATGGAAAGAAGTACTTACCTACACTAAATTTAAAAAAACAGAACATTAATGAAGAGAAGTTGTGGTAGAAAAATGGGAAGAAAAGAAAGAAGAAGTAGTGAGGAAGTGGGAAGAACATGTAGTTATATTTTTGAAGGGCACTTGATGTTTATTTGCATGATGACATGCATTCATTATTGAAAAATAAAATCACCTAATATTCTACATTCCCATAAAAACCTATTTCAAATGTTTTTCTCTATAAAGTATGTTATTCTATGAACAAAATTGTGATCAACTGTTACTGCAACCCCTTTTGTTAACTTCTTTTATCTTCTAAAATATCTGCATGTTTTCTAAAAGCAAAAAATTAAATGCTTCAATTCAAAAAATGAATTTACAGACAGATACTAGCTAATAAATAGATAACATTGATCTCAAAGTAGTAGAGAAGTAAACCTTTGTAGTAGAGAATAAAGTAGTAGAGAATAAACATAAAAAGTTTCAGAATAAACCGTCTTGGGTGGGTGTAAGAGAGGGAAGATGGAAATAGGAAGATTAAAAAAATACAAGATACCATTTTCACATTCTGTAACCAGTGAGGATGAAAATTAAACCACATGAAAATAACTAACAGATTATAACATGCATATCTGAGAAGATACACAGACTCTATTTGAGAGAAGAGAAAGAGTCACTAACTTGGGGTTAGAGGTGATGCACAGGCAGGTACACTTCAGTGTGAAGGTTTCAGCCTGACCTGACGTAGATAAGGGAAGAAGGCACGCGTTGGTGAGGCAGTAACTCGGCCTGAGGTCCAGTGTGTGCCTCTGAGGAGCCCACCGGGCATGTGAGCTGTGTATTGCACATTTTAATAATTCTGGTTTTTCCTGATACACCTAACACCCTATCCAATCCCTCCAGATGCCGCTGGGAAACACCTCAGCTGATGGCAGCAAATATTCTAGCTCACCTTAGCAGGACAAAATCTCCTTTCATCTAAATTAATTATTGGTCCAAGAATAAGATTTAACTACTGCTTACTTCAGTGATGCGGGGATTGCTGAGCAGAAGCCGTTCATATGCCTGTCATGTGATGAGTGGATAAAGGCAATACACACTGCGGAGCATGACGCAGCCATAAAGGATACATTTGAGTCATTTGAAGGAAAACTGATGCCCCTCAAGCCCATAATTCTAGGTGACATAAACCAGATAAAGGTGTATTTGCATTTTGTATTTCTCTTGGATGAGAAACCAAACTCTACATAATTAAAAGAAAATAAAAGGAGGGTGATAGGACACAGCCAGACAGATTTCATGGCAGCAAAAAGGTAGCCTGGATCTGAAAGTCACAGAGAAGAAAACCGCACTGAGATACGACATGTATATGCAGTCTATTTACTATGTGTCACAAACACAAACTGAAACATAAAATAAAGTCCATTCATAGGAACAGAGTCATGGGAGTTGTTCACAGGAGACTGTACTCTCCCTGTGCAGCCACACAGGGGCAGCGCTGCTTCAGTGTGTATCAAGATTACTGCTTTAAAATGTAGAAAATCTCCTACTGTTTCAGTTTATTTTCATATCACACTTAATTTATGTGTGTATTTCCAAGCTACTAAATAATGTCTAGGTAGAAAAATAAGACTTCAAGTTCAGGGCCATATTGACATTTCTGATGTGAGCAGGAAATGAAATGGCCTCACTTGTGTACCACTGAATCAGCAGCCTCACTGATTTAACTGAACTGGAATTTTCTCTTACACCCTGTTTGCAGGAAAATCCACTCATGACTTAGGGTGCACTTCAAGAAGCTTTTATCTCTAAACCCTTCCGTGATGTGGTCCGGAATCAGAATTTATCTCTGCCGAAGCCATCTTCTCCGGGCGCTCAGTGTTCTCCTAGACCTTGTCTTGCTGTCCCTGAGTACTGGGCTGAGTTTGTGGTCTGGGTTTCGTCTTTCTTGTGGGAGGTCCAGACACTGCCTGTGTGGCAGGAGCTTGGAGGACACCCACACACGTGCACCAGTCTCTCCTCTTCCTCAGCTTTGTTTTCCAGGTATTGAGGTTTTGCAGTGAGTTGCTGTCTGAAAATATTAAGTGGAAATTTCAGAAAGAAACAATTCACAAGGTTTTTAAATTACACATTGTCCACAGCAGCCTGCTAGGATTTGCTGCCACCCTTCTTGGTGTGTCCTGAGCCCTGAATTGTCATTTTGCACAGAGGAACATGGTCTGTGCTGTGATCATTGGTCACTTTGTAGCCATCTCATCAGAATAGCTATCTACACTGTGTTTACATAATTCTTATTTTGTTTAATAAAGTTCTGAAAGTGCAAAAGTAAGTGCGCTGGTAATGTGGACATGGAAAAGAGAATGCACAAAGTATTCCCTTCGCATGACAAAATAAAAATTATCATGTAAGTATAGAGAAAATATAAGATTTTGTTACATCTCCTGGTCTGGGGCCTGAAAGTCCTCAAGTTCACCTGAGCCAGGTCTGTCTCTGTCTCTGATGTAGAAAAAGGAAGAGCACTCAGAAAAGGTCACCCACAACAAAGTAACTTCACTCTAGGTATTGCAAGAAGAAACAGGGCAAAGCTGCTAGGGAGGAGTGGGGCACTCAGAGCTGAGGCATCATGGAATCTGGGGGGGGCGCATCCTGTTTATTGGGTAGGGGTCCCATCTCCACCTCCAGGAAGGCCAACACTGGGTGGACTGGATCCTGGCTTGTTGCTAGGAGTTGAGAGGGCTAATAGTGGAATCCAGGTGGGAATGGTGACTTGCACTAAGAGGGCTAATGTTGCCTGCCCAGAGGCAGGTGTCAACACCATAAGCTTTCTGATTCAAATCATAAAGCTGCTTGAAAATCCCGTTGCTCATAGCCACACAAGCTGCATTTTCTACTCTCTCAGAAGGGCCTGAATCTGTCCTACAGTTTGATTCTATTTGTGGTTTCAGACATTGACTTGAGGTCTTAGAAAGTAATTCCCACAGATAACGGAGAATATGCTAAACACATAAAAACATTAAGCAATTTTGAAACTTCCCATTTGGGTGGGGGATAGAGCTCAGTGCTCAGTGCCAGCCTGGCAAGCATGAGATCATGAGTTCAATTCCTGGTAGAAAAAACCTTTCCTCTTTGACATTGCTGTAGGGATTTGGTCAGATTGAGGAACTGTCTCAGGTACTCTTCTCTCATTGCTGGGACCAACACTCTACACCCAAAATGAAGGAAGGAAAGGTTTACTTAGCTCACAGTTACTGGAAGTTTCAGTGCATATTCAGCTGGCTCCAAGCAGGGTGGCACATAGCAGAAAGCAAGCTTTCATGGCAGCAGCAAAGACCAGGAGAGCAAAAGTATGAATAGCAGCAGCTCCAGCAGCTAGCTTCTCATCCCTGCTTACGCTGTATTACAAATTACCTGTGCCAGGGCGGGTGCAGCATCCACAGCCAAAGCAATCAATCACAAACTCCAGAAGCTGCCCCAAGACTGCATGAGGCTTTGGGGGGACATCTATACACAAACCATAACAGGAACATGTACCATTTTCTCCTGTTGGGTTATGATGATGCTTTTCATTGGTTGGATTTCACATACCGTATACATGCAGAAAATCCATCCTGTTCTCAAGGAAAAAAACCTTCATCATGCCTTTTAACTTTTTCAGCTTTTACAATAATGGAGAACATCCTTCCTTTGCAGATTGTATTAGAATTTATCAGTTTTTGTCACTATGTCCCAATGACATAAACATCTATAAAAATTCTTTATATTTTCATTTTCCTCCATGAGAATAAAAAAAAAAAATTCATTGCCAATTCAAACTCAGTATAGAGTTACAAAATGCTTTATATCTGAGGAGCCAAGTTCTCAACTTCTGATGTCACAAAAATGTTCTCTTCCTCTCTTATTAGGTCAGAACTTCTCCAGAATAGATTGTTCCAGGATAGTCTATGTTTTTCCTCGGATATATTCTTTGAAGTACTTAATTAACTGGATTTACAGTTTATAAAATCTGCAAAAAATTGGCTTTACCTTAAATATCCTCTATCATTTCTTATAGTCACAAAATATGAGCACACCTAAAAGTGGAACTGGGTTCCCTGAAGACTAAAAGACAAAGAGAACATATATTCCATGACTTCAGGTTGTAGCAGAATCTCTTGCCACTTGTGATGGCAGTAGACTTTAGGAATCATAAGAAAGTAAAAACACCCTTGTATGGATTAATCCTTTGGATTCATTAGGTTTTTCATCTTTTATTACTATAGAATAAGGGGATTTCTTTTAGCATAACTGCTATATGAGTTTTAACATTCTAGAAGTTGAAAAGAAAGTGTAGAAAGAGATTAGTAGAGAAAAACTATAAATGGATGCTTCTCCATATACACACAGGGGATTTCTGATTTTGAAGGACAACATTTGGCTGAGGTTGGAAAGTGCTTCCTCTGACAGAAAGAGCTTTAATTGAGCTCGTCTACAAATGGGTGGAGCCTGTTGAAAGAACTAAAGCAAGTGCGAGTTTAGAGCCAGAGCTTCAGCTGTCTGGGAAGACAGGACCGCTGGGGTTTGTACTGAGCCCCAGATTCGGAAAGAATGGACAGGATTCTGCGAGCATCAGTTCTAGTCCTAGGACTTCACTGGGCATGTGAGTGGCAGAGGAGAATCCCCAGGGCATGGTATTAAATTGAGGGATTGGAAACTTTGGAGAGCAGGCAAAAGCATGCAACTTTAGAACTTTAAAGGGGATCTACAATGTTAGGGCCTCATGACTTCTTTAAAATCTTTCTAAGCAGGGGTGAATGGACAGCAGAAGAAAAATGACCAGCAACAGGTGAGACAAAATCCTCAGTGGCTGACAGTCCAGGAGAGAGAGACCTCAGTGCTGAACTGCACATACGAGAACAGCGCATTTGACTACTTCCTGTGGTACCGGCAGCTCCCTGGCAAAGGGCTTGAATTACTGATAACCATACTTTCTGTTATGAATGAAAAGGAAGATGGGAGATTCAAGGTGCTCCTCAGAAAAGCTGACCGGGAGCTCTCTTTGCACATCAAGGATGCTCAGCCTGGAGACTCGGCCACCTACTTCTGCGCAGCCAGCGCACAGTGCTCTGCAAACACCTGCAGCCTGAACACAAACTACCCTGCTGCTCCAACAAAGGAAGTGAGGTGGGGGAAGAATAGGAAAGGAAAGAAAGAAAAGAGAAACAAATAGAAACAGAACTTTATGAGTGAGGAGGGGAAGAGGGATTGAAGGCAGGGAAGTGAATGGGAAAAAGAGGGACGAAGGTATATCATGTGCAGGTGTCAATAGGTCGCAGATGCTTTGGAGCTGCAGGAGGAAGGGCAGCAAGGCTGGGTGTGATACTGCACAGGGCCTCAGAGCCTTGTCTGTCTGAGCCCCGAGCTGAGCAAGCACAGCGTATTTATTGAGAAGCTTAGAAAATACAGATCATTGACAAAGGGCGGCATACAAGAAGCCCTCTAGGTCATGAGATCCTGCCCAGTCACATACTGCAGCTATCCTAAAGCTTTAAAGGGCAGAAGATTTTCTCATCTGCTCTCTGAAGACAGTTGTGAGAAAACAAACAGGATTGTTCTGTCTGGAGAGCTTGCTGCCAGGTGAACAGTCTCTTTGTTTTCCCTGGACGTCAATGTCAGAGATCTATCATGAATCATAAATCATACTGCAGATAAATATATAAGAAGTTTTGTGTTCAATAT
>NW_004524852.1:128058-136843 GCF_000260255.1 Octodon degus
CTAGGCACTGGGGGGTGGTCTCTAGAATGGAGATCAGGCATGTGACTTCTGGGAAATGGCTCGGAGGGGAAACAGAAACTTAGCTCTGGGAAGGTCACAAGACAACAGATCAAATGAAGCAGTCTGTAGTATGAGGCCAAGCATTGGTCTCCCACAGAGGATCAGTGGAACAGCACAGAAGATGTGGATGCAGCCCCAGACACACTCAGTACCTTCTCCTTGACAAAGGAGCCAAGCAAAACACATCACAGCACATGTGCCTATAAATATTAGAAGTTTTCTGCCTCCCACTCCTAGAGGCTACTCAATGAAATTAAGCTTTTGGCAGGTGCATACCTGCTCGGAAGATTCTAAGGAGGATGTCTTCTGACTTCTCTCCTATCTCTAGTAGTTTTAAGCTTGGAGATGGTCACATCAACTCTCTGTCTCCCTTAAGTGTCCCCACACTGTGTGTACCCCTGACTTTTCATGCCACATTCCTTTTATTAGCCCATAACTGGGCCTGCTCCAGCACATCTTAGTTAACTGCATCTGTGACATTTGAGAGTGCATTTTGTTCCTTCTCTTTGTCATTTTGTATAACACTGTCCTCTGACCTTTGATGTAGAGCTTTGCTGCAGTTATAACTTTAGAACCTACCAAAATTCTTACCCAAGAGAGATTATATGGTTAAGGCAGCTATAGTTTTATATTACAGAATTACAATTAGGAGCACTTATAATGGGTAGTGATATCTTGCAGTTGGCATACTTTTGTAACTAAAGGGTTTGTATTTTAGAAAGTAAGAGCAAGCATTATGTCTGCATAGCTAAGCAGACATAAATTTCTAAATAATACTGTATTCAAATGTTTTAGAAAGTCAACATGTACATTTGGAGAACAAAATCTAATGTATGAGTAAATAGAATTTATGGATCAGCTAACATAAAGATATAGAGATGGAGAGTTTACCCTGAACCATCCTGGTGTGTTGTATGTTACAGGTCGGTGCTGAAAGAAACAACAAGAAGACCTGATGAATGTAGCTTCAGAGGTCTCACTGAGATTAGTCTCTCTCCAAGTGAGCCCAGAGCCTCAGAAGCATCTCACTTTTATTGAGGGGTAAAGGCAGACTAAGGAATGTGCATAACTACCTAAGTGAATACAAACTACTGTCTCTATTGACTTCCACCATTTGCCTAATACTAGGTTCACACAAATGCTAGCCCATAACATCCCAAGCAAGGGATCAAAGGACAGAGCACCTGCAGGAGAAGCTGTTATCTGCAGCCTTGAATCCCAGCTTTCCAGGAATTTACAAACAGACAGAAACTCTCCTCGGGCTCTGTCTATTGTTCCCTGCTCTCTTGGGACATCAGACTTTTGTCTCAAATCTATATTTCTACACTGGTGAATCAAAATATGGGGCAGATACAGTGAATCAGAACAGAAGCATGATGAGATGTGGAAAGGAAGAAAGCCTTGAAACCAGAGGACACGAAATCTGCCTATTCCCAATGTACAGCAGAGGAAGTAGGCTGATTGCATTTGTGAGACTGACACATGCACTTGTGACCTCCAGGATTTGAAAAGAATTCTTTGCATTGATTTTGACACCAGTTTAACTGCAGCAGGAAGAAGCTGAGCACAGCAGCCAGACCCAAACCAGGCACATCGGGACGAATTCAAACTTCATATATCCACACTCAGTAAGCTTGGACACTTTGCTAGACCCAGATCTATAAGAGCATTCTCCCTCTTTCTCTCTTGTCTGAGAGAGGGGACAAAAGGTAAACAGGATGAACTAGTCTGCTTGGAAGACACCAGGTACACAAAGGGGAGGTGATCAGGCAGAACTTAAGGGTGCTAACTTAAATACAAATTCCCAATTTAATATCTGCTTAGCTATGCAGACATAATGCTTGCTCTTACTTTCTAAAATACAAACCCTTTAGTTACAAAAGTATGCCAACTGCAAGATATCACTACCCATTATAAGTGCTCCTAATTGTAATTCTGTAATATAAAACTATAGCTGCCTTAACCATATAATCTCTCTTGGGTAAGAATTTTGGTAGGTTCTAAAGTTATAACTGCAGCAAAGCTCTACATCAAAGGTCAGAGGACAGTGTTATACAAAATGACAAAGAGAAGGAACAAAATGCACTCTCAAGCTCTGAGCCCACCCAGAACAATTGCAGAACACAATAGCACAGATGACATTGGGAATCACACAGCTGAAATGTCTGAATTAACAGAGTGTGAAGTAAAGAAACAACTGCAGAAATGTATAGGGGAAATTGGATCAGAAATAACCTCTGAAATACAAAAAAAATCTCTGAATTTATAGTGTCTGAAGTATAAAATCAACTGCAGAAACATATAGAGGAAATCAGATCAGAAATAATTTCTGAAGTAAAAAAGAAAGGATAACTATAGTGAAAGAATTAATAACTACTTCTAAAGAAGACACTAATAAAAAATTAGAGGAGAATAGTAAAACAATGGATTCCTTGAATGAGCAGTATAGGAAAGAAATAGATTGCATGAAGCAGAGTCAAAGAGATATAAAGGAAATTAAAATCTCAATCACAAGCTTGCAAAACCATTTGAATGAAAGTGAAGATAGAATTTCAGATCTTGAAGACACTGTCACAGCTAGTGAAAAAGTAAGAAAGATATCTTAAAAACTATTAGGATGCAGGAAAACATAATTCATCATCTGCAAAACGATGCAAAGATGAACAGTATGAGACTAATAAGTATCAATGAGAAAGGAGGAGTCAATACAAATGATACAAAAAGGATATGGGCAGAAGTAATCACAGAAAACTGCCCAAATATGGGGAAACAATCTGACATTCAGGTAACTGAAGCATATAGAACTCCAAATAACATCAACCCAACTAAAAACACACCGAGACATATAATAGTCAAGATCCCAGAAATCCAGCACAAGAACAATATACTATAAGCCACTAGAGAAAAGAAACATCACATTTAAAGGAAAACCCATCAGAATAACAGCAGAGTTCTCTTCAAAAACCAAAAAATCAAGAAGTACATGGAGCAGATTTGAAGTCCTCTATGAAAACAAATGCCAGCCCAGACTAGTATACCCTGCAAAACTCTCTTTCAGGTTTGATGGAGAAATGAAATACTTCCATGATTTTGACACCGGTTCTGTAATTTATTGCAGCAAAATAAGAAAATAATAAAAACAGTAAGAGTAAACACTGAAAAGTAATCATATCCAGAACAGAACTTAAAATATGTTAAGATAAAAATAAGGAAAATTTTTACCAATAAATTTTAAACATGTTAAGAAAAGAAACAATTTTATTTTTTAATTTTTTTAAAATTTTATTTATTTATGTGTGTGTGTGTGTGTGTGTGTGTGTGGCCAGCTCAGCCCACCAAGGGGCGGGCTGGCTGGCTTGTGGTGCTGGGGGATTGAACCGTGGTCCCTGGGCTTTGCTAAGCTTGTTCTAAGTAGGTGCTTTAGACCACTGAGCCATCTCACCAGCCCCTGAAAAGAAACAATTTTAAAGAAAAATATATTGTCTGATAACTCAACATTTAATAAAAAACTAAATAAATATATAGTCATTAAATAAACCTGATAATAACAAATCAAAACCTTATAGAATTTGTAGTAAAATAGTATTTTTATCTGACATGTGTCCACTATTACAAAATATAAATCAACAGAAGGGAACACTGCTTGTGTGCTGCTCCAGAGGCTGGTGAGGGCTCCCACAGCCTCCACGTGCACAGTGAGGACTGTCCTCTGAGTCCTACACTGGGTGACCCCATCCTGCCTTGCTCACCTATACTCAGGGCCAGGTGCCGAGGCTGGGTTCCAATCTGCAGTATTGTTACAAGTGAGATCTTGTTCATCTATCAACTCTTTCACCTCATTGTTCAAGGGTAAGCAGAAACAGCAAAGGAACAGCCAGGATTTGGAGGCAGATTTAGCTTACATTAGTGGGCACCTATTAGGATCATTCCCACAATATCAGACCATGATTTGTGGTGGTCTAGGGCTGAGATGAGATTACCAAACAGGAAGTCCAGAGGCAAAAGGGCTTATCAAATGGGGACTGAGTCATACAAGTTGCATCATAATGACCTGTTACGCATCACAGTGAGCAGCTGTTCCTAAGAGACAAAAGCAACTGGAATAGTAACTACTACATGGGCAACTGAGAGACTGAAGTATCCTGGCTGGGGGAGGCATTTTCTATTCATTTCCCTCCTCATTTAGTGACTCAGGCAAATTTTTGCTGGGTGTATTATATTTGACCTTCTCAAATAAGGCCCAGTGAGAAGCAGGAACACTAAGGTTGTTAGTGACCCTGAGGTGGGCCCTGGCCAAGGTCTCCAAGATTGTCTTATTACAGAGTTTTTAGTTTTTTTTCCTAAGTTGCTTTTAAAGAAAGATATAATTTATCCTGTCTGTTCCATAACATTACGCTGGCAAGGAAGAGAGTTAATCTAATCTAGAAGAGAGTCCATTGTGCCTTGGACACTCATAAAATCTTGGTCAAGTGTTTGATGGATCGCTCTGTTCTCTTGGAGCAATTGTCTGTAGAGATTAAGACAAAAGCCACAGCCAGCATGGAGCAGGACACAATGACTGAGGTATGGAGCAATCCTGTGCACAACAGCCTTGAGATTCGGCCATATGTGGACTGGTCAATACCTTGGGTGACCAGAGCAGGGATTGAGTTCCTGCTTCTTCAGAGTGAGCCTCAGCAGAGCTGTCCAGGTAAATGTTTCAGGGGATGTAAGGCTGGAGTTTTGAAATGGTAGTGGCAAGGGCTGGGCAGTTACCTCAGTGGCATATGCGTCTGCCTGCAGTTGTAGAGGCAGTTCACATGTACCTGCATGGCAAGTGCAGAAGGAATGTCTGCAGGTTGAGGTGGGCTTTTAGCTGGTTACACACCGTGTAGAGTCTTTACTTAAGGTACTTTTTTAATTACTCCATAGTCACACACACACACACACACACACACACATACACACACACTCACACATATAAAGAATGTTTAACACAAACTACACCTCCAAGTGTACAATGCCTAATTTTTCAGAACACAGAAAGAGAAAGTAAAATGAGTAAATCAAATCTACTGGCTCTTGACAGCAGGAGCTGTGCCACCAGGGGCAGTGCATGAAAGCTCTCGTGCTCTCAAAGTTGCTCTTGTTTTTTGTTTTCTAGTAGTATAAGCATTACTTCAGAAACTTGGAATAGTATTTGTATCTAATTGCAGTAGATCTCTCTGGACTGAAATATGAAAGGATCAAACAGGATGCAGTGCCCAGGGCAGAGGCCAGCATCACCAAGGACACAGAGAGAAAAAGAACAGTTCTCCGATCTAAACAACTCAGTAACTACTGTGTGGTTTCATTTGGGATGTGGACTTGGAGGTTGACAAAGAACACAGGAAGAGTCTGAGGACAGATTTCCACGAAATAGCTCAATTATGGCCTTTTGGGTTTCTTTATACATACATTTTTGGGATTTGGAATTATCACTTTAATTCCTTCACCAGATACAATTTCAGCATAAACTGGAATAAAATCTTTACTTATTGAATGCACAAACAGCAAAACATTTTGTTTTGCACACTTATACTACTATCTATTTGCATGTTTTTGTTGATGGAACAGCCTTTTCGATAAGGTTTTCTCTGCCTAACTCTAAAAATCAGAATTACAAACTTGCTCCAAATTATGGACATGCCTTGACAGTAAAAATATGATTGAAACTTGGAATTAAGATGATCAAAGATTCTCCCTCTAAGAGTTTACAATAAAATTAAGCTCAGAGTTCCTTTATAACAATATGCCTTACCTGCCACCACTGGTGCTCCTCCTACACACGATTGGAAAGATTTTAGAAGTCGGAGTCACATTCCATTTCATCTTTCTGGGCAAAGAACATACGATTTTCTTAGTTTTGTCTGTAAGCAAGCAAGGAATGCTCAACATATTTAAAATTAGTATCAGACTGGAATCAGGAAAGCAATCAAAACACAGAATTCATAATATTTGCTTTTATATAAGCCCACAGATTTTATCACAGATTATTGTACTAAATTTGGAAATGTGTATTACTTATATTTCAATACTTCGTAAAATGTTATATTGTGCTTTATCTTGTACGAGATATAATCATTCATCAATTTAGTGACAAGAAAGGACAAACAAGTGTTTAGGAAGTCACAGGCTTCCCCACTGAGGTATCACAGCACAGCAAAGCTTGACCCATTTAGAAACCACTCCTCAGAGGCAGCAGCTCCCTACTGCTGAGGAGCCTGCACCTGGACAGGACATGGAGCGGCCTTTTCAACAAGAGGGAAGCCTTGTCCCCATGATGCTTGCAAGCTGCTGAAGGTGTTCACAGCCTATGTCTCCTTAGGGACAAATAACTCCAGTCCAGGTCACAGGTTGCTTCTCACCTTTCAGTGGAGCCAATTCACATATTTAGAAGCTCTTTGCTATAGCACTCTCCTATCTGTTTTTTATGCTGATAGCTAGAGTAGGAATTGTTTTAGAGAAGTTTTTTCATGTTCTTTTCTAGTTGTCTATTTGCCTTTTGGTTGCTTTATATTAATTCATCCACTGAAAGATCAAAGCCAGTGGAAGCCTGCTCTCTGTATGACACATGGTCACACGACAGCTTACAAACCCACCTTCCAGTTTCCATAGTGATCACATGACACAGGGACAATTTTAGCCCCTGCAATATAATAGCTACATTTTTTGTGTGGCTAAAGAAATGAATGCCTCAGTCTCTTATAATCTATTGTATAAAATTCTAAGTCAATCTTTAAAGATGCTTTTTTTTTTTAATTTTAGGGAAGGGTCTACAGGGTGTTCATGGTCTCACACTAGACCACACTCGTAGTGATCTAACTGTTTATAGCCTCCCAGGAGCTATACAGGCGCGCACCACCACTCCCAGTCTCAATTGCCTTCTCAGCATACCCCAGGGGCGGGACCAACAAAGCAGGCCGGGGATCAAACCCCGGGCTGCTGAGCCTACTGGCAGGCACTATAATCCACTGAGCTATGTGGCAGGCCCCCCAGCCATCTTTAAAGAAATAATTTTACAAAACTATACTCAATAACTTCTGAAAGATTTTACTTTTGTCATTTAATTTGGAAGTAGTTCTATTAGTTGTAAAATTAAAGTAGGTCATAGAACTGCATAAAGAACAAGGAAGAGATCCTGTCCTTGTCTTGGACATGATTTGTCTTTCAAAGAATCAATATATCGAAAAGGAAAAATATTTGCTGAATCTGTGACCACTAAGTAGGTAAGGAGGAGGGTTCACAGATTGTCATCAATTCCACTCTAAGCTCCAGAAGTACTTTACTGAGGAATCTAAGTGCGCACCAGCTCGCTCAGGCTGCACTTCCTCAGTCCCAAACCTCAGCTCTCACGGCCATCCCCGCCCTCTCTCCAGGCGCTGCCCGACCTGCCAGAGAAGACAAGCAGCCCCACAACGCTCTGGGCTGAGCCGCACTTGCTCTCACAGCTGCGCAGATCTCAGGGCAGAAGCCTGAGAAACCCACTTCCTGCTCGGGAGTAACAGAAGAACCAGGAAGCAGATAAGTGCAGGGCACTCACAGACCCTCAGCTCGAGGCCTGAGGCGCAGCACAGTAACTGTGCACGAGGACACGGCCACATGCTGCTCTCCGGCCTGCTGTGGGCGTCGGCGGCCTTCATCCTCTCTGGTACGGACGGTGTGAATCGCTCAGGCGAGCTGAGGACGAAGCGACTGCACACAGGCATATGGCGCTTCATATGGGGAGGAGAGAAGAGGGGGCCAGAGAACGGAAAACAAGCTACGACCAGTTCTGCTGTGTTTGATCCTAAATTATTCTCATAATTACTTTTATCATTTAATTTTAAAGTAGTTCTATTCATTGTAAAATCTAAACGGGTCATAGCACCGAGTAAACAGAAGGAATAGATCCCATCGTCGTAGTGGATATGGTTTGTCTTTCACAGAGTCAAAGACCTGCATGCAAAATACAAATATTTACTTTTGATATGCTGTTCAGTGCATTAGAGAATCAGCGCAGTTTTGTTTGTTCCTATAGGACCCAGTGTCTCCCAGAAAGTGAGCCAAGTCCAGCCAGCTGCATCTGGGAGAGAAGGGGAAGTAGCCATGCTTGACTGTGAATATGAGAAAGTACTGGGTTCAGAATCCCTTTTGTGGTACAAGCAGCTTCCCAGCAGAGATTTGCCATTCCTCATTGGGAGTGCTTCTCTTCAGACTAAAAGGACTGGGTGCTACTCCATCAGTTTCCCAAAAGATAACTATGAGTTTCATCATCTCTCGTTTACAGATGGAAGATTCAGCAAAATATTTCTGTGCTATTCAGGAAACGCACAGTGCTTGAAGTGAAAGAAAAGGCTGAACAAAAACTCAGGAGCTCCACACACAACAGGCCCTGCTGCAGGAGCGCAGTTGAGTCTTACACCTGTGGTTCCCAGGCCAGAACAGAGCACTGTGGTTTCTTAATCTACGATCTGGATGAGAAGATTCCATTCTAAATGAAACTTTCTTCTGTGTCATTTGGAAACTAATGTCAGGCACAAGTTCGTGGTCTATTCCTTCATGAATTTTTCAGTAGATAATAGATGACAGAGAACATGTATAAAGGTATCTCACATTGAAAATGAGCCAAGTAAAAACTTGAAATACTGAGACCCAGTCCTAGCCCAGGTACGGTGAGTGTGCGGAGAGTTTCCTGCTACCCTGCGCCGGCGGGACCAGTCCCAGC
>NW_004524852.1:136943-142545 GCF_000260255.1 Octodon degus
AAAATAAAAATATAAAACTTTAAAAAAAACTTGAAATACTAATTTCACTTGAAGGTGCTCACTGAACACATCTAAATGTAGTTATAGGGAAACAGTGGAAATCAACTTCTTGCCTGTTCCTTCAGGCTTTGTGTCAGGTGCAGTCACAGAAAGAGGAGCGTGAGAGCTATGGTGAGGCGGCCTTCTGCATCTACTTGATCTGGAGAGAAGGTTTCTGCAGAGCTCAGGCCCACAGATCTGGCACTGAGCCTGATTTACTGGACAGTTGATGGGACTCATGTTGGGGAGAGAGATTTGGATGAGGACCCTGACAAGAGCTGGAACCTAAAAGGATGAACAACTTGTCTGTTCCTCACCTCAACTCCTTCAAACTTATTTCCTGAGTGACCTTCAGAAGAATCAGTGTCATTTGCCATCACGCTACATGCACACATTTCCCAAAACCAAAGGAAACGGAAGGAGATGCGGGGAGAGGGGCACCAGCTGTGTCAGCATGAGCTGAGCTGGTGGGTCAGCAGCAGCATGCGCGAGCTACCCCAAGGCCTGGGGCACTGGATCCACAGAGCTCATAACAAATAGCTGTTGCATCCCATCAACCTTCAACCTGTTGTACTATTCTGTGGCCAGTACTAAGCCACAGGAAAGGAAATCATGTGAAAAGTATTTCCAGAGAGTTGAGACAGTTGAAAGGTATTTTATATTCAAAAATAAAACCTGGCATAGTCATGCTTCCTGCTAATATAACACCATTCCTTACCCTACCAAAGGCGCACTAGCACTCTCTCCGAAAGAACACACAAGTAAGTCCTTATATTCATCTGTTATGTTCACACCTTCCTCTAGCTTAGACACAAACTCCCATGGATATTTTGTAACTTAAATACTGATGTACAAGACGAACTTTCATTAGCAAATCTTGTGCCACTACAGACAAATGGGAAGAGATTAAGCCCTGCTTATTTTATATGTAAATATAAATCAAAATAGACAGACATCAAAATGGACAGGAACATCTACATCTCTTGCGTCCTTGTTTCCACACAAGGTCTCACGATTGCAGCTCGTTTCTCACAGCTCCCTCTCATCTCCTTCTGGCGGACAGTGAGCCCTTCCTGTACAGACGTGCTTGACTCTGTGCACAGCAAGCTCCTCAGTCAGGAGTGCTGCTGCATGGAGCACCGTGGGGTTAAACGAGTCCTGCACTGCCTTTGGCAGGAGAGGTACAGGCAGGCAAATAGGTGCAGACTCCTCCTGGAACATATTTATACAAAAACAATAATATCTTTGCAAAACTCAGATAAAATTCTGTAATCTTATTCCAGATAAACATTGTTTTGAGAAACATTTGAAATAACGCATAGCTTGTCATTAGAAGCAGTAGACATCAGCAAGGAAACTATTTTTAAAAATATTTCAATAACGCTGAGTAAGGGCCTGGGAGATGGCTCAGTGGAGTAAGCGCTTCCCTGGCAAGAACAAGGGCCTGAGTTCAATCCCCGGCTCTGCCAAAAAAAAAAAAAATGCAAAAACAAAAAAACCACTGAATAAAACTTTCAAGCAGGTCGGCAAGATAGCTCACCGGACTAAGTGCCCACTTTGGCAACTGCAGGGACCAATGACATTTTCAACCCCCTTGTTTTCACTAAATAAATTCCATTTTGTTTTGTCCCAAAGGTACATAAATATTTTACAGTAACATTTTCCCTACCTTTTGATTATAAGATAGCTTGTTCAGCATTCCTCAGTTCTATCAACACTGCCCATAGACTTACTATAATCACTGGGCACTATGAATTTTCTTTTAAAGTTTCAGGTTTTTTTTCAAGTCTTATCATCTCTATGTTATGAATAGTTGCAAAGAAGGAGACAACTTTTTGTCTTTGCATTTCCTAACATGGACCTTTCCTCTCTGATACGCTAACATTTCATGTTGTTAGAACACTCTGACTGTCTCTGTGTCAGGACTTTTGCCCTGTCTTTGCTCCTTTGCTGGTATTGCCATCCTGTCTGCATGGTATGGCACCGTGCTTCCTCTGCATTTTTCCAACTAAATTTTGTGACTTTTGAGCTGGCTTCTGTGTTGCCTTCAAGTGTTCATGGGTAAAATTGTTCGTATCTGAAGCTTATTTGCAGCAGAAACCGCACTGTTGCACCAAGACCAGCAAATCTCCTCTTGCAGGAATCACACAGAAAGATTCAGGCCTGGCTGTCTGCTGATCTATTGCTTTGCAGATGCGGACTTGACTGATGTCAAAATGAAAGCACAGTATGTGGCTTCAGCATGTTTGTGCAACAAAACTTCATGTTGTTACACAAGTTGGCAGCTTTTGTTCTGCCAAATGAAATTTCATTTGCTGTCCTATTCTTTAATGTGTCATAGAAATATCCTGAGAGTTGGAGCAAGAGTCACTGGTGGTGAAAAATTAGTCACTGTAGGGAAGACTGCATCACTTATGCTTTCCACGGCATACTGCAATTCCCAGTCTTTCACTACAACATCATAGTCTATTGATGCATCAAAAGTAAGAAACATGGTAGACCATGGCTACCTAGGATAATTCATAAAATCTGCTGCACTCTAGATGTTACAAGATTAACCTCTGAAGAATGTTGTAAGCTTCATCTGAAGGGTTTTTGTTGTTGTTGTATTTTAGTAAAGGGTCTACAGGGTCTCACTGCACATTACATTGTAGTGATCCTCCTCTTTTCAGCCTCCCAAGCCCTGCAATTACAGGATGCACCAACACACCCACTAGTAATTCTCTCAGCTTTCCCCACGGGTGGGGCTGGCACAGCACACTGGGGAGCTGTTAGTTATCTGGCCGGCCCTGTGAGCCTCATCTTATAGAGATTCCTGTACAATTTCACATCCTGCTTCCTAGTCCATAAAGGTGCTGCATGTCATGAAGTGGCTGTGGTTGAGTACTTGAGACAGGAAAATTGTTCTACTAGATGACATGCATGTGTGTTCTCACTTAATTCTTGGGGAAGTTCATCAAGATTGGTAATATATTTGCTATATAGCAAAGATCTTGATATTATAAAGGTAGTTTGGATTTCTAGACCCTACCACTCATTTATTGGATGACACTGGATGGATTATTTAACGGTTTTCTGCTCACTAAACTTATTTCTGAATGTTAGTATTGAGAGTGTGTAGCAAAATGGTTTCAAGAGAAGTGAATGAAATGGAGCCTGTCAACACCAATGTGGACAGACAATACCATTTTACTTAAAGAAAAGGAAACTGAATATGCAAAAAGTTAAATTCTTTCCTCAGTGTTATCAAGTAAATATGGTGGTAGAGACTTGCTTCTATACCTTATGTGGAAAACAAAGTCCATTCTCTTTTGGTACCAGGAATTGAACTCAGAACCTTGAGCTTGCCAGGCAAGTGTTCTGCCACTGAGCTATATCCCACCCAAGAACAAAGACATTTTGAGAATAAGGTATGAGTCTTGTCTTATTAAATCACATGCATGTGCTGGCTGACCTAAGTCACCAGTGGACTTTTCAATCATAATCCATTGTTTATCATCCACTTAGTAGAATTTCTACAAGGAAAAGAGTTAGGATTAGAAAAATTCAAGTAATGTCCTTTTAATCTTAAAATTTGTCTCAGTTACTTTTCTCTCCTTGCTGGGACAAAAATACCCAACATCCAAAATGAAGGAAGGAATGGTTTATTTAGCTTACAATTTATGGAGGTTTCAGTCCATACTCAGCTGGCTTCAGTTGCATGTGGCAGAGGGCAGCAGTTTATGGCGGCAGAAAACAGCAAAACACCAACAGCAAAAGGCCAGGAGCAGCAGCCACAATGGCAGCGGTGAGTAAGCCTCTCTCCTTAGGTTGCATTCAGGCTGTCTGCCCCAGGCCGGGTGCAGTACTCACAACCATAATCTCAGCAGCACTCCCACCCACAATCCCAGCACTTGATCATGATTAATCACAAAGTCTACAAGTCTGCCTCATGACTGCATGAGGCTTTTAGGAGACAGCTAGAGATAAATCATGACAAAATTAATCTTAGTTGTTGAAAGTTGTAAATACTAGGAACGCAACAAGAAAATAAAACTATTTTTTCATTAAAGATGTGCAGAAAATTATTAGAATGCTGTAGTACATTTCCCCTATTATATTTTTGTTTAGTTTCATAAGAAAAACACAATTTACCAAGATATAAGTTCACTAAGTAGTACTTATCTAACCTGCCTTTTCATTTGTATGTATTGTAGGTATTTTATGACAGTCATTTTTTCCTACCACTTTTGTCTTATAAATATTGTTCTCTTGAAAATTAGAACACACAACTTTGGTGGCACAACACAGGGTGCTAGGCTTGGAGGCCCCAGCAAGAGGTTTTCCCTTCATCTCTCACCTAAGAGCAACACAGCCCCACCAGACACGGGGATGACCTTTTTCATGTAGTCTTAGAAGTAAACTTGAAAATAAGACACTAATCCAACATTTACAGAAATTTATGATGCAATTTTTTTCTCTTGTAAAAACATTCTGATTTCATATTTTAGCAAAGACACATTGAACAAGTGACCAACTAACACCTCTCCAAAGTGCCCCGTGAGGAGCCTCCTGAAACCCCAGGGTCTATGATCACTGTGTGGCAACAGTGCAGGTCACCTGGCCCAGAAGAAGACCTCAGAATCCGCGGTGGGCAGGAAAGCTACACTGTGCTCTGGGCAATAGACTTCAGAGCGGAGTTCTTTGAGCACACACAATAATGAGACTGTGGCAGGGTTAGGATAGGCTTTTAGTCACTTACTGGTGATCTGACCTTATATAACTAGCTTTCTAGTACTTCAGGTTTAACTCTTGGGGAAACCATGGATTGGTCAGTGAGTTTCACATTAGGATGAGACTGGGGACAATGGGACAATCATAATGTGAGTATTTGTGAACACAGTGTAGATTTGTGTTTGATTCAGATATCAATTTCAATTTTCAATTTTCAGATATCATTGCAAGTCTTATAACAAATTAATGCACTAAAGTAGGAAAATTTCAATGTCTTACTTCTTATGAATGCTTTCTTAAATTTTGTTTTTTCTTTACTAGGTAGTAGTACTTGTTGCTGAAATCATGAGGAAGGATAAAATAATGATTAGGAAGGGATAAATTTCCTAAACTGGACATCAGTGCCACTTTTTGGAAAAGTAATATATTATCCTGGTTAAATTTTCACACCAACTTAGCAGGCCAGGAAGATTGAACGGACATTCCCTGGGGTCAGGAGTGGGAGATGCCCCAGGGGACACTGCCCATCCCATGCCTTAAAAATCAGTTAATACAAACAAATAAAAAAGAATACTGATGATGATGGTGATGATGATGGTGGTGGTGATGATGATGGTGGTGGTGATGATGATAATCCTTGAAAGCTAAAAGAATTGACTTTTATCCTTTGATTGGAACAGTTTCATGAACTATGAATTCTACATACACAGTAATTCTATTGTGTGTTTCCCCTTCATAGAGAAAGGCAGATTCTGTGGAAACTATTAAACAGTGGCCAAGAAGGAGACTGGAGAGAAAGGCAGTGAGCCACGATCAGTGTTACCACCTCACTACACCGACCAACACCAGC
>NW_004524852.1:168980-172980 GCF_000260255.1 Octodon degus
CTCATTTTTATTTTTTAAAAAATAATAAAAAATAGTAAACAAAAACAAGCATTAAAAACAATACAGAATCTCACTAAACAAAACAATAGGAATTCAACAACAGTTGTTATATTGCATAATATTGCCTTAAGATTGCCAGAGATAAGCATGCAAAAGTGATAAAAAGAAAAATCTTTAAGAAATTAAAAAGAAGAAAAAAATGAAGCTCAATAGCCCAGGATGTGGAGTTTCAGGCCTACCACTTATTACCTCAGCAATGTTGGACAGATAACTTCATAATTTTCGTGCTTTGTTTATTCATCCCTTGATGTGGGGTTGACAATTTCAGCAGAATGGTTGCTAGAAGAGGCGGGTAACTGCCGAAAGTTCAGGTCAAGCCCAGCGCCCCCTATCGACCTGAGCAAGGGTGCATTGGCTGCATGGGTGCCGCAGCCTAAGTAGACGGGGCCTCTAGAGCAGGCAGCAGCTCACAGACTCACAGTCACGAAGCCAGAAAACCTTGCCCTACTGATCCCAAAGCAACGGTTCCTGGAGAGTGACCACTGCTTCACAGAAGACAGAGGAAATAATAGTGACGTCTTTCTTCTTCTCCTTGGGAGGCTGGGGGATTTTTCTGTTTCCCTTCCCCCACTTTCCTTTTTCTTTTCTCTTTTTAATCTTTTCCTTATTCTTGTTGTATACTTCTTTTTTTTTTCTTTTTATTTTCATTTTCTCTTCAGTTGTCCTCATCAAATTCTAATAAGTTCATTTTACTTTTTAACAGGATCCTTTTCTTCATTTTTCTCTCCTTATCATATGTTGCTTTTTTATTTTTCTTTTTGAGACAGAATCTCACTATGTAGTTCAGACTGGCCTTGAACTCATTATGTAGCACCGTGTGGCCTCAAACTCACAGCAGTCCTCTTGCCTCAGCTCCCTGAGTTCTGAGTTACAGGTGTGCCCCACCATACCAGGCACATTGTTTAATTTCTCAAATTTTTCTTTCATTGTCCTACCCCCTACCCCCTCTATCTTTACTTGTGTAACTGATAAGCTCCTTTATAAATCTAAGTTATTATTGTTGAATTCTTTTCTATTGCTAGTGGGGTTGCACTTGTCATATTTTGGGTAGTTATTTATCATGCATCAGTATTTGGTTTATCTTAACGTACATGCTGTAATTACAGAAATCTTTCCAATGGCTAAAGCTGGTACATCATTGGTTCTTATGGTACTGTCAACATCCAGTTTGTCTTTGGTGTTCTTGTATGGAGATGGCGGCCTTCACTATATTAATTTTATACTAACATAAGTTACTCCATTTCAGCTTCTAACCTCTGTAGAAATAAGAGCCACTAAGGCAGAGTCACCGAGTCCACTTTCTGTGACCCTGCTGAGTTGTCTCACTCCCTCTTTCCTGGTTGAAACATTGTAACCATAAAAAAAACAAACAAACATATAAGTCTTTCAAAAGGGACAAATGGGCCTGCCAAATAGCTCAGCAGATTAAAGTCCACAGTAAGGACAGATTCATCCAAGGGCTTCCAGGACAGTCCAACAGAGGCAAATCAATAAATCTAATGCTGACCATTGCTACAGCAGCAGAAACACTGACATGACAGCCAGGATTTGGAGACAGATTTACTTACATGGACAGGCCCTAAGGGAACCATTGCCAAACTATCAGGCCCCAATCTCTGGTGGTCCAGGGCTTGTATAGGATAAGCAAGCAGGAAGTACAGAAGCAGAGTGGCTTGTCAGTTGCGGACTGGCTCTTACAATATGCATGAGAGTGACCAGTTACACATCATAGTGACTAGCCATGCACTACAGTGACCAGCTGTGCATCACAGTGACCAGTCATTTCTAAGAAACAAAAGTAACAGTTCCTATAACTGAAACTATTACTTGCACAGCTAACAAACTGAAATATACTGGCTGGGGAAAGGGTAGCTTCTACTACAACATACACAGAAGCAAGTATGGAAACCACATGAGCATCTTATTAAGTGCAGAAACAGCTTTGACAAATCTAACAGCCATTCATGATTAGAAAACCTGAAGAAGATAATATAGGAGGCCCTCACCTCACACTGATACAAGCTGTTCATCACCAACCTACAGCCAGTATCATCTTAGATGGAAAAGAGCTGACAGCTTTCCTTCTGAAATCAGAAACAAAATAAGGTTGCCGGCTCTCACCACTTCCGCTCAAAGGAATTCTCAAAACATTGGCCAATGCAACCAGGTAAGAAACAGAAATGAAAATGTTGTACATAAGAAATGAAGACATTGAAATATTATTTGCAGATGACATGAGCCACTACAGAGAACACCCAAAGCAGGTCGCCGCAGGACTCCTAGAGTTAACATCCACATTTAGCAGGCTGGCAGGACACAAAATCAACACACAAAAATCACTACTGCCCTGTACAACAATAATGAGCTACTGATGTTATGCTTTGATCTTGTGTACTGTATCTTTACTGAACTTATCAGCTATAATTAAAAGTACAGGCTTTTGTTTCCCATATATACAGGACAATACTGTCTGCAAATTGTGATAACTCGCTTCCTCCTTTTCTATCTGTATGCATTTATTTCTGTTTCTTACTTGCTCTGGCTGAAGCATTAATTTCTATCTTAAGTAGAAGTGACTGGAATGACCCATTTGTCAGGTTCCAGGTGAATGCCAATGGTGTTGGTTCTTCCCTTTTCAGCATGTTGGCTGTGGGTTGACCATGCAAAGCACTTGCTATGTGAGGTCTGTTTGCTTTTGCTCTGGCCTTTCACTTTTCAAGCACTATTATGTCCTCTGGGGCAGCGCCACCATCTGTTAGCCTTGTTCCATCCATACGTGCCCAGGTCTTTTCATGGCCCCTTCATAGTGTGGTACCCAGGATCCATTGTTGCTGAAGTCAGTCCTGTCAGAGAAAACTGCAGTGGATTTTTCTATATTACTGAAATATTATATTTTCACTATTGTTGATTTAAATCCCCTGAATCTTTTTATAATCTTTCTTGAAATACCCAAAGTCAATCTTTCTTCATTTTCCTAAAAAAGGACCCCATTCTAGATTGTTATTTTTAGTACCTCACCGAACACACAAACACATGTGTGCTCACATGGGCAAGGCAAGTCTTGCTGTGTTTTCAAACATGGTGTCATGCTCTTAATTAAGTTCAAGAGATTTTCATGCCTCAGCTGCCCGAGCATCTAGGACTCAACCACATTTGATCCTATTCTTGTCAGCAGCTTAGATGCCTTTTTCCTCTCCTTACTGCATCCCTTGCGAACTGGCAGCTACCTCCAGCCAGATTATGCAAGCTCAGCTGAGGGAAGCTGCCGAAAATACCATAACACTGCTTTTCCAGTCCTAGTGATGAACTCCAAAATCTAACGGTTGTATTGTGTGTTCATTTTCTCTGGGGTAAATTACTCCATTATTGTAGAGACCCTAGATATTTAATTAGGAATAAGATTAATGTAATTGGTTACAGAAGCTTACAGAGTGCTGATTAAGAAAGAAAGAAAAAAAACACTCAGTGAAAATTTTTCTCCTATCTCTGCACAGATGGAAAGCAGAGCAGCTTTCTGCAGAGAGTTCTCCGCCTGACCCCTAGAGGGCGCGGTCGCACTATCAGGACCCCGCTAGCCCAGCACTTTCAGCCATCTTTCCACAGCTGACTCCTTCACTGAGGAGGATCAGAGCGGTCAGACACACCCAGCGCATCCCAGCAGCCTTTGCGTCGTACCTGAATATGGCGCATATTTAGACCAACTTCAGCGTGTAACACAATTTCTAATTTTGATCTGGTGAGACCGTTTATTTTAATGTATGTTTTGATTGCTGATACGTTTGGATTTAGTTTATTTTGATATTGTTTGAGTATTCCTTATACTTTTTCTTTTTCAGTCTGTCTTCTGTTGCATTAGAAAAGTTTCCATTTTTACCTTTAGTGTTTTAGAAAATGTACAGTATATTCCTGTAGTATAGTGTAGTATAGTGTGTGTAGGATA
>NW_004524852.1:173715-174953 GCF_000260255.1 Octodon degus
GGCCCCCTGGGGCTGGCTGGCATGTGGTGCTGGGGATCAAACCGCAGTCCCCGTGCTTTTGCTTAGCTTAGCTTGTTCTAAGTAGGTGCTCCAGACCACCAAGCCATCTCACCAGCCCCTGTGGCTTTACTTTTTATCCTGCGTTTTCATACTTTTCTGCTAGATGGTTGAGACCTAGATAAAGCAAGACCTATATATCAAGAAATGTAACTTTTGTATCTGATAAGATCAGTCAGATCCCCTTAGGATTTAACCTGAAACCCTGTACAACAGTTTGTACATCCTTTGTGAGTGTCAGCCATGTGGATGAGTCATGGCCATTGCTTGACCAGTTTACTCTCTGTGAAAGTCTGAGAGAACATTTTCTTTCCATGTGACTCTCCTTAGGCACACTCTACATCATTGATCACATTCCTCTGTGGCCCTATAATCTCCTTGATTAGAAAACTTGAGACACAACTGAGGAGCATGATGCTACAGTATAGGTTCTCCTATGTCCTGAGTCCTCACTGAGTTTGTAAGGCTAGGGGCAAAATGTTGTACATCAGACCTTTCATTGCAGTCATATTCTATAATTTGTACATTTTCTTCTTGCAGAAATTATTTTACAGGGAAAAAGAGTCACTAATAAAAATGTCAGGTTCCAAAGCACTGGCAAAGCATATCAATTGCTTATAAATTTCTGTGAGGGAAAAGCTGAAATAAACTCATGAATGTCAACATATGGAAAAGAGATGAGTTGGCGTTCTAGATATTCTGTGTTATCAATTTACATGAAAATGCAATGACAGTATGTGATATATACAATCACATTTTGACTTTTTACCCTTGGAATCTGTAACAAGCATGATAAAAAGAGTTCTGCTTGTCACTGAGTGTCAGTCACTCGCTCTAGGTAATGACACATATGACCTAAGTACTGACAATACTTCATTAACTTTACATAGGAGTAAACTGAGGGCTACAGAGCAAAAGTCCTGTTCTGAGCTCACATGTCTGCTGAGCAGTGAAGCAAGGGAGGCGCCCCACTCAGAGGTACCAGAGATGGTGCTCTGAGCTTGCCAGAGGAGAGACTCCACAAGGACAATGATATCTACTGATTGGTTTGTACTTGGTGCTCTCATACAACAACAACACTGCAGTTTTCTCTAATTATCACCCTTCCAGGAAAGCTCCTTGCACTTTTCCTGCTTTTGATATTCACTTCCACTGGCACTACTTGCATTCCAACAGAATCT
>NW_004524852.1:175736-177981 GCF_000260255.1 Octodon degus
AGTATTTTGACAAGTAATTGAAAATGAACCACTAACACAACAGCCTATTTTAAAATTAATTTTCCTTATAGTTGAAGATATATAGTAGCAGTGTGACATAAGTACAAGCATTTTGAATTATATAGAAATCATGAAGCCACTTTCAGGTACTGAGTTACAGGAAATACCAGAGGAAACAAAATATTATTATTGTGCAAATTACATTTAAACAAAACTCAGGCTCACATGAAGAAGACTGTAGGAGGACTGCAGCCTTAGGAGAATGGCTTCACTGGAAACATCAGTCTTTATTTATTTACTAAATATACATTTTAAATTACCATATATTCATGCCAAGATTTTCATTGCAGACAAAATAGTCCTAACATCTTTAGTGTGTGCCACATCATTCCTCAAAATAAAAAATTATCAAAAATTCTGCTTGAAAATTTACTTTCTTGAGCATCTGATATTATTATTGTACTGCTTGAAAATGAAGTTGCTAAAAAATGACTTGAAAATCTATTGTGAAGGCAGAAAGAATTTATGATTAATCAAGACATTCTATTCATAAAGTAATGTTATTTTTCATATAAACTGAGGACACTAATTCTTTTGCAGTTAGTAATGTTATATTATTGTGCATATATTGGTATAAGTCCTATGTGTTTAATAAGCAACAGATTATTTCATAAAGAGAACTTTATGTTTCTTATTAGCAATTGTTTTGGTTTTTGAAGAAAAGACCTCAAATTTTCACATTGTCCTGGGTCCCACAATATTTGCAACCAGCCCTAGCTGGGGTGTTAAACACCCAAGTTTCACTTGGACGGAAGTCATATATCACAGTAGTCTAATCTTAACTCTTTCAGGATACCTAGAAGAGGAGAATACAAATAAAGAGCAAAATAAAAGATAAATAATAAGGAACATGAAATAGATCTTTTTCAAAAGCAGAGATGACCAAAACGTGGAGGAAAGTGCTAGGCCGGGACAGAAAAAAGAATGAAAATGTTCTCTGTCCATATACCAACTTCCCATGATGAAATAACCATTGTGTACTGCAAACATGTAGTAATGCAAATAAAAATTTAAGAAATAAATGCAAAGGAGGATGACTGCTGTGCATTCACTGTCTACTTCACGCAAGAATGTGGTGTTAGAAGAATCACAAATCAGTGCTCATCTTCTGTAGACTGGCTGTTTATGGAAACTGGAAAAGCTGAGGTACAATCTTTTATATGTGTAACTTTTAATTTATATAATTTGAAGATGAATGATCTCATATTAGTTGATAAAATAAAACATGACATAAGCATAACCCCTTGGTCCCCTGTAAGTGTGCAGCTGCAGAGTGTTAATTTCATTCACACTGTTGTACAACCTAACATCTATAGAACACAGATCTTATAAAATAGCCATTTGTAAAATTAAACTCTGTGTTACTGTGTTTTAGAAACCAATAATACCCACAATGTATTTTGCACTCAAGCCACTTATCAGAAGAGGATTCTGTAGTTGGTTTTTCAAATTTATTACTATCATTGTTGAATTCTCACAATACAATCTAGAAGGCAAAGAGAGAGAGAAGATGTGGGGAAAGACAACATTTCTTAATCTGCTGAGTTAACTGGATTTCAGAACAACTTTAATTGAATCTGAGGAAACTGAAATCCAAGAAACAGACCAGGATAGGCCTCCATCAGGGTGACCCCTGAGGCTCGACTTCCATTAGAGTTCGGCATTGGCACTTGGCTGACTCAGACAGCTGCCCCCCTGCATGGAATAAGTAAAATACTGGGAAGAAATGTACAATTTCAAATAATTCAACAGAGACTCAATAATGTAAATTCAGTCTAGGATTCATACTTTCAACTTTTTGATGACATTGAAATTCAGGAATATTCGAGTATTGATTACATAATGTGATTTTTTTTTCTCCTGAAAAGTTTTTCTTAAAATAATAGACCTAAGAAAGATAAATTTGATACATTTTTAGATAATAGATGTACCTTGAGAACATAATTTTGACTGAAATAAATCAGATACACATGTTTAAATATCATATTGTTTCTCTTGTGTGAGAAAACCAAAGGGTAAGTAAGGACCAAGATGGCGGATACATATTGGAACTCAAGAAGAAATGTTCAAATGGGACGCGGAACAAGGCAGGGAGGAGGGAGAAGAATAGAAAGAGAACAGGGTAGAAAGAAAGAACAGAATAGAAGGAAAACAAGAGCAACGAAGTTTTATAAATAAAGAGGAG
>NW_004524852.1:183203-194312 GCF_000260255.1 Octodon degus
GGATAGATATATAGTTGCATTCTCTTAATGAATAGAATGGTTTGTTCTAATGGTGTTTGTAAATAGGATCACAAGTCCACTTCTTGTACAGCAATTAACCACTAAGAAGAATATATGCAGTGTATTATTTGTTGAAACTGTACTTGTGATTGGATTTGAAACTGTCTCATTGCTATCTATTTATCAATAAAACTTTAAAAAAAAAACCACCATTTATTCAGTCAGAATTTACCATGTACTTACTTTTCAGCAGACCACATTTTGGACACTAAAGGTGCAGTCAACAGTACAACAGAGGAAAACCTCTGTCCACGCTAGTCACAGCACAGGCCATTTCCATGAACTGTCTCTTTTAAATCATTCAAAACTCAGCTGAGCTTGGTGGCACATGCCTATACTCTGAGAGGTCTGGTGGCTGAAGAAAGGATTGGACATTGGAGACCACTCTGGGCTACCTAGGGGGTCTGAGACATTCTGTACCACAGCAATCCCCCTTTCTTAAAAAAAGAAAACCAGAGGTTTGTGCTCACAATATCTGTTATTAGATGAGCAAATTAAAACTTACTTCTTCTATTTAATGTCATGTAGAGTTAGAATTCAAGTGAGGCTCTCAAATACACATTTTAATTAGTAAGCTGCTGTACTCATGTGGGCATCCAAGGGCTGATATTATACACCCCATTACAAATGTCAGTAGGACACTGAGCAGCAGCCTTACTCGGAAGTTCTGAGCTACTACAGTCCTGTCTCCAAGGTGGCAGCGCTGGCATCGTCCCCACCTGCAGGTGTGAATGCGTTAGCTGGATCTGGCCTCTGAGCTGATAGGCTCACTCCTGAAGAGCTCTGGGACTGTCACAAGGAGGAGAGGACCCTGGATAGACAGGTCAGACTTCAGGGCAGAAGTCCTCAGAATGAAAATAGGGAAGCATCTGAGGGCCTTCTTGGGAATTTAGTCGCTTTTTGTTGGTTGTAAGTTATGCAGGGTTTTAGCCAGGCTAACGCAGGAAGTTAGCGAGGATTTTCATAGGATTTGGGGGTAAGCACAGCACATTAGGGTGGGAAGAGAGAAGAAAATGGGTCAGTTTCTGATTCAGCGGCGATTCCTGTGTGGAGTACAGAAGAAAGCACATGGGACAGAGCTGAGTCTAGAGTCCACGTCTTGATCCACGTGGCTGTCAAATGGGACGAGCGGCAAACTCCAGTGGAGCAGAGCGTAGTCTACAAGGAGAGAGCCACAAGCTTCAGTGTATTTATGCTGTACTCCTTTTAAGAACTTGAAGTGAAGCAGAGAGAGGGGGCAGGAGAGCGCCTGTTCCATGGCAACGTGAATGCTCCTGAGCTCACGACACTGACTAGAAGGAGCACAGCAACTCTAGACCCACCACCAAGCACGGCTCCCTGCACTCCGCAGCCTGGCAGCACAGACACTCCACCAGGACCCTATGTGTGGTGCCCTCAGCGTGCCCCCGGACACCTGCAGCAGGGCCCAGACCTCACCCTGAGGCTGTCTTTAGGTGCAGGAGGTAGAGCAAGGGCACTGTTTCTATGCCATTTATAATTTCACTAGTGAGCGAGTATTCACAGCAGACATGATTGAATATGCACTTCAACCTGATTGTCTGCGTAGACTCCAGATAGCCTCACTCAAGCAAAGGTACTATTGTCAGAATATTTTAATTTTTTTTAGCACCTGTGTGTAGTACACAGTGATCACTTTCTCTGTGGGGTGTTGGTATATGTACATAAGACATCTTAATTATTCGTACTTCTCCCTTCTTCTGTCCCCTCCTGCCAGGTTTTGGTCCACTTCCCATCTTTAAATGATTTTCTCCCTGTCTCCTATTATCTATCTTTTATTTTGTTCTTTAAAATTATTAACACTACGAGTTTCTCAGAATCCATATGATATTTAACCTTGTGATTCTCATTTATTTCATTAAATTCCAGTTTCATGTCTTATACTTGGAGTAACTACTTTGAAGATAATGATATATGGTGGATTAACTATTGTTATTCTCCTTTTATATTGTTCTGAAAATTTATCTTATGTAAAATAAAAAGTGAAACTAATTAAGTTAAAGTCTCAAAGTACATCCATTTTCCTAAAAATATGACCCAAGGGCTGGGGAGATGGCTCAGTAGAATAAGCACTTCCCTGGCAATAGTAAGGGCTTGAGTTCAATCACCGATGCTGGAAAAAAAAATAAAATAAAATATAACCCAAATTTATTCTCTATGACAGAGTAGTACTCTGTTGTGAATAATGCCACATGTTCTTTATCTAGTCATCTGTTGATGGACATACAGGCTGCTGTTGGGATTCAGCTATCCTAAGTTGTGCTGCTATAAACACGGACATATATCACTGTCATCAATATGTAAATTTCACTGCCCGTCTGGGCATTCACAAGTGTGAGACAGCTGTGCTATGCTGCTGCTGCTGCTGCTGCTGCTGCTGCTGCTGTTGCTGCTGCTGAAGTGGATGGTAGTTTTGTTGAGGGGAGATACTAGTTTGTTCAAGGTTCCAGGTATTGCCAAGTTATTGACTAAGTGGACAGGTGAAAAAGCAAATCACTAGCAAATACACATACGTTCAAATACAGGAAGGAAAGACTTTTTCAAAGAAATTTAGGAAAAAATATAAATCCAGTCCCTCCTTGTGCCTCCTGCAGAGATGGTTCCTACACAGGCCAGCTAACTTGCAAACTGCAGGGCTCTCTGGCCTCCCTTGCAGGGGCATCCTGCTTCTGCCTTCGCTTTCTGAGTTTCTCCAAAGGTGGCAGCAGGTGTCCTTTCCATCGGTCACTGAGCACCAGAGCCACCACCAGTGATGCGTGTCTGATGCTGGGCACCAGAGCACCCACACCTTCTTTCTTGTGGGGAGGGATAAAGCCAGACCTCTCCAGACCAGGCCCACTCAGCTACCTCAGGGACCATAATTCTCTTCTGACTCTGTGAGACAGAGGGCCTTATCAGATTCCACCAAGTACCACGAAGATACTCTGAGACCGGAAGCCACTCTCCCTAGGGGCCAGCAAAACCCTTGCAGTAGTAAATGAAAATGTGAAAAATGATGCTGAGCAGATTTAATTTTTCTTTTGTGCTTGTGGTGAAAGTGATATCATTTATGTTTCCCTTAGTTGCTTGACAATATTAAATATTTTAAACTTTTACAAGGCATTTGTTTTTCTATGTAGGGCCAAGTCTTCACCCCTATGCCTATATTACATATAATTTATTAGAATACTCTTAAAATACCACTAAAAGAGATCTGTGTAATTCCTGATAATTTGCCCCAGAGGAGAACACATGATAAAACAAGGTAGGATTTTTCTATCATACACTTGAAGTTACCATGGCTTCTCTGAAAAAGCGCCTGGCATTTAAACAATCAAAGCAGAATGGAGTTGATGATAGCATTGTCTTGACAGTCTCTTCCCTAAATTCCGTTCTTGCCTTCCCTGGAGGCTGACAAAGCTGCAGATTCTGCGCTGCTCACTTCCTCTCAGGGAGCTCGCTCCTTGATGTCTGAAAGCAAGCCATGCGAGGCCGCTGAACCTGCTCAGGACTCCGTGAGCGAGAGCTCATCCTTTCGCAAACTCAGCAGCGCTTGGATGACATGTTAGGCAAGAGGAAGGTGGTTTTGGCAAGACCAACAGCATCTGAGCATGATTTTCCCTGCTTCTCTGTGACCTTGGTCAAACTCCTAATTTCTATTTCTGCCAGTAGTGGTTGGGATTAAATGAATTACTACACATGAAATTCTGGTCCAAAGTAAGTGCCCAGCAAACATTTGCTGATTATAACCACTGTTGTTGAAGCCTCGACACTATCAAGAAATTAAAACATTTGTGCTCAAAAGCCAACAAAGATGCTCCTCTTGGCTAATTATGAAGCAGACAAGGAAAAAAAAAAAAAAACAATGTCTAGTACTCAGGAAGATTATGAATGCTTTATATGTACCATGATCTGCATCAAAAGCTTTGACCCTCCTGATAAACTGTATAGAATAACTGGTTCTAGCTAGAATTAAGCTATCACAAGAGACTTATATAGTGAGGAAATATATGAGATACATAAGAATTTAAACAATAGATAAAATTCCAATTATGTGGAGACAATGCGTTGTTCTCCAGGTATCACCAGGACTCAAAACAGGCCAGGGGAACCCTTATGAGGAAAATCTAATCGGGTCTTGAAGGACAGACACAAATCAAATGCAGTCATTATATAATTATTTATCAAATACTTAATAAAGTTTAAGTGTACAAATGGATTTAAGGAGTAATTAAAAACAGACAAATGAGAACACCAAGAGGGTTTCCCTCACGAAGCTCAGCTCTTGATGTGTGTACAGTGTGCAGTTTCTTTTACAGGAGTACACTGTGAAGTGTGTATTGTACCCCAGGCATGTCCACTGTTGCCTTTCATGACCCGCAGTATCTTACAGTGATTAAAGTCATAGGAACTCAAGTACTGTAGCTGTCACTAAATGAAGTGATTGTGGACAGAATTACTTAAACTTGCGATACATGCATTTCACTGTCTGTAGTAACACCCATATGAACACAGGTTGAAAGGACTGAATCAAATTAATTTTATCAAATGATTAAGTATCAGAAGACAGTTTTCCCAACTAATGGACAATTCCTGCACAATAGATGGGAGGAAGTATCACTAATGAATCTCCTCTAATGAATCTCCTATTGGGTCAACTCTGCATTGAAACCCTGGTGGGCTCTTTGCAGCACAGCTCTTCATTCCTGAGAGTCCTGGGGAGGAGATCTGCTATCCTGCACACACCTCCTGGGAGAACAACCTCAGCTTCTGGGGTTGCCCACAGTGTGCCGGGAAGGGACTTTTGTCTTCATGGAAAGATCAGAGAAAAAATAATTAAAAAGAACTTGGGAGGCAGTTATGCTGTGTTTTAAATAACACAGCTTCTCATGCTGCAGATTCAACTACCTGCTGATGCGTTTTGCAGACCAGTGTTTCCAAAACCTGTGCAGCACAGCCACCTACAGTGGAGCCCCAAGCACAGGCCTGGCTGCAGGACGAAGGGAGGAAGGAGGTTTCTTTATGTCTAGAGGGGATTTTCCTTATACCCTCTGTCCCCAAATATGGAAGGATGATGCATGTACCATGTGTGATGTATCTGAACTTTGGTTGTTTCTACATTCTTCAGTTCTCACTAGCCTGGTTTTTATTCTGTTTGCCCACAGACTCTTCTCATTCCTTGAATGCCTCTCTAAGACAGATCCTTCTTGTCCAAAAAAATGATTTTTTCACAAAGTTCTGCATTTACCACTAGAACTTTACCACTTTGATCACAATCTTCACAGTAGTTTTATAAATCTGTATATATTTTACACATTTATTCAACATTAAATAATTTTCACGAATAACTGTCTCAGTTACTCTTCTCTCATTGCTGGGACAAATACCAATGCTCAAAATCAGGGAAGGAAAGGTTTATTTAACTCACAGTTACTCAAGGTTTCAGTCCATACTCACCTGGCTCCAAGGCAGAGTGGCACAAGGCAGAGAGCTCTGTTCATGGTGGTGGAAAAGAGCTGAGAGCCAAAAGAGAAGCAGCCCAGGAGGGTGGCTGGCCTCTCTCTCTCCTCACCTGTAATGCAGAGTGTGTGCCGCAGGGCACTCACACCCATGACCCCAGCATTGGATCGAGAATCAGTCACAAACTCCTGAAGCAGCCCCATGACTACATGAGGTTTGGGTGGACAGCTAGACACAAGCCATAACAATAACTGTATTAAAACTATTCTTGGTTTAACTGATAGTATTTGTGAAATGATATGCTAGATGTGCTGCTAATGTTTTTTTCTAGGATAAATTAAAGTGTAATTGCATGTATGACAAATGAAAAGCTTCATTCTGTATAGCTTGATGTGACCTCCTACCTTAATCATGATTTACCAAAACTGACCAGCCCATGGCCCTCATTTAATTTGATGAAATAATTTGGACACAGGCATGAAGTAACATTCTGAAAGCATGACTTATACCAATAATAACCAAAAGTAGAGTCAGGTCTTCAGATTCCTTAACAACTGTTTTTTCCACAATGAGCACAAAGCAAGAGTCAGAGTTTAAGGGAAGTAATTTAGTCAAGTAAATTAAATTAAACCTATTACTTAATTAAAGGTGTTATTTTAGGCAAATCAGAAGATATAAGCACTCAAATAAAAATAAAAGTTCTATAACTCTTGAATGGTTAGAAATTGCACTAATATTTAAAATTTGGAGGTTATACACATAGAGATATATTTTTCTATGTAATGCAGTCATAACATATCCAGTATTTAGTACATGACTGGTGCTTCTCACTGTATATTTAGCTAATTCGAAGTCTCTAAATTAGGTAACTAATTGAAAGAATATTTTTCAATGATTTCCTGGTTTACACAAATTTTTCAGATTAATCACCTTTTATGTTGTTTCCAAATATTATAGGCAATGCTTAGCTTTGTTATACTGTTATTGATACTGCTGTTGTTGAAACAGGGTCTTATGTTGTGGTTCCAGCAGGCACTTAGGGCCAGGGTAGAATAAGTGCTTGCCTGACAAGCATGGGGTCCTGAGTTCAGTCCCTGGTACTGCAAAAAAACAACAATGAAAATTTTAAAAAAGGCATTTAGCTCTTGGTGCTGCCCAGGATGGCCTTGAATTTTCAGTCATCCTCCTACCTCAGTCTCTTGACTGCTGAGATTACAGGTGAGTGCTTTATGCACTTTGTTAATTTCTAGTCTCATTGGAAATACAGTTCCTAAAATAAGAGATAACACGTGACACTGAAATTCTACTTTCCATGAGGATCTTTTTCAGCAATATGTAATTTTAACACTGGCACACTGATGATGCTGATTTTTCAATATCTTGTCAATAGTGGACATTATTATTTAAATTATTTTGGGTTTTAGGAGAAAGTTTTCTCAGTATTTTCATTTTTAAAAAAATCACGTCAGGTTTTAAAAATTAAGTAAGAAAAGTAAGAACACAAGAGCTTCCAGTACACAGAATCAGTACCCTTTCTCATCAGAAAAAGCTGAAATGCTCTGTTCCGGTCCAAGGTATAGTGAACAAGCTGGATCTTGAGGGGACAGTACATCTGTAACAGTTCCTCCCTGGATGGACACCTCTGAGACATGGTGCAGGTGTCAATGTCACAGCCTTGTGTTACTGCCCACTCACTGAGGCATGTGGGAATAAGAAAGCCTCACTTGGCCATCAGCCTTGTCCCCTCTTCGTCCTGCGTTGTGTTAGTGTGTAGAAATTTTTATGATGAGCATGCCACTCACTGGCCCTTCTGATAAATCTGCCAGACAGAGGCTGGGACTAAATACATTTAATTTGTCTCAAAAAGCACTTAATTAAAGTTATGAGAAGCCCTAGAGCCCAGACAGCTAGGATAGAGAGTATCTCTTACTATGACTCCCACAGCAGCAGTAGACCAACATGCTGAGCTTTGATTTAATTGTCCAAAAGAAATAAAAGAGAGACTTTCCATTCCCAGAAATGAACATACAAGATGAAGGAGACTTTAATCTTATTTTACACTTAGTATTAAGCTTTATTTATGTTATCATTGCATGACTTTGGTTAAATTATATTCAAGTGAGTATCGGAATCATCCATGGACCTGTGGTGGCTGGCCACCTTGTTCCACCCATTGAATGGACCTGTGGTGGTGCTGGCTGTGAGAGGCCCACCTAAGGACTCTTACCAACAATGTAAGAGAAAGAACTACCAAAGCTGCAGGAGGCTGTTATGGAAGCTGTTTGGGAGCCGCTGCAAGCTGCTGGCTTTCTTGGAGGACCTTGTCATGCTGGCTTCCCTGATGAAAGTGGCTCTCTTGACAGAGGAGGAGCTCAGCACCTCATTGTCACTGAGGATGGCGAGCATGCACTTTGGGGTAGCTCTGGTCCTCACCTTGAGCATCACTTCCCAACTCAAGGGAAGATGGCGCACAGGTCAGTCTGCTGCAGAAACTCGTCCTTGGCTTTCCTGGTGGGCTCTCAGCCTTCCTCATCCTCAGAGGAGCTCGGGACCTCTATGCTGCTGAGGATGGTTGTGGTCCCTTTGGGCAGTGCTCTGGATCTTACCTTGAATGTTGCTTCCTGGCTCCAGCGCAGACCCCTCAGCCTGCCAGCGCAGATCCTTCATCCTGCTGGCAAAGACTTCCTAGCTTCCACCCCTGACCTTTGGACCTTCCCAGCACAGAGCCATGAAGCCAGCCTGCAGGAGACATCATCATGGGCTCTAGGCCTCCTGCTGGTCTTGTAGGAAGTGTCGTTATGGGCTCTAGGTTTTCAGCTGGACTCATACAGGATATTAGGATCCAGGAGCTCAGCTGGAGTCTTTGGTCTTTAGAGTGTGAACAGATTTCCTGCATTCTTTGAATATAATTCTTTGGGTGGTTCTTTATAAAATAATCTCATAAAATATGTGTCTTGTATTGTATTATTTCCCTTGCATAACCCACAACCATGACGGTACCAAATGAACATTTCTAATGTAGATATGAGAAACGTAGATCTTTCTATCAATCAGAGTAAATATTGTACATATTTCTGTATTGCCAATTCATGTAAAATAGATGAAGTTATACACATTTTACAGATACAATTTACAGATACATGGCGATTGATTTGGAACAAGTGTTTCTTAAAGTTTTAATTTAATTAAAGTGTTCTGGTTTCTATTTAAACAGTTCACAAAATAAATCTCCACCTTATGAGTATTGTTTTCAGATCTATTGTAAGTCCACAAGAGGGCAGTAACTACTCAGGAACTCTAAAGACATGTTCTAGTGTGACTGTGGCTGTGTGTGTGTGTGTGTGAGAGAGAGAGAGAGAGAGAGAGAGAGAGAGAGAGAGAGAGAGATGAAGGGAGGTGACTGGTGGTTAGCAGGAGCACTAAGAAGAACCTCTGTTTTGTAACTGAAAAAACATTCCTTTATTGATTTTTATGTTTCTTACATCAGAAGAATTAGAAGGGTCTGAAGAATTCTCCCATTTTTAGGGTTTAAATCTGAATCCTCAGTGAACAAGGTGGAGAGAAGAACGATGGAATCCTTTAGTGTTTCCTTACTGATCCTGTGGCTTCAGCTCATTTGTGAGTTTGGGCATTTGTAGGGGAATATAACATTCCAGTATGTGGACTTGTCTCTTCCTAGGACTGTGGGAACAACATCAACAATTTTTACCTCTATATAAGGAAGGGCGGGAGGCTCATTAATATAAAACTTTTTCTTTGTCTTTTTGAGACAGGATCTCCCTGTGCAGTTCAGGCTGGCCTTGAGCTCATTTTATGGCCCAGGCTGGTATCAAACTCACAACAATCATCCCGTGTCAGCCTCCAAGTGCTGAGATTATAGGCATGCACCACAACACCCAGATATAACATTCACTTTGGAGAATGAACATCCACTACTCAATCAGTTTGCTCTGTCTGACCATTGTCTTTTTCCCCAGGGGTGAATGGCCAGCAGAAGGAGGTGGGGCAGAGTCCTGAGTCCCTCCGTGTTCCAGAGGGAGCCACCGCCTCTCTGAACTGCACTTACAGGGACAGCACTTCTACGTATTTCTGCTGGTACCGACAGTGTCCTGGGAGAGGCCCCGAGCTGCTGATGTCCATATACTCCAACGGTGACAAAGAAGAAGGAAGATTCACAGCCCAGCTCAACACAGCCAGCCGACACCTGTCCCTGCACATCACAGACACCCAGCACAGCGACTCAGCCACCTACCTCTGTGCAGTGAGCACACAGTGCTTCCTTGGCACCTGCAGCTGCACCCAAACCACAGGGGCCCAGACAGAGCTGAGGCAGAACAGAGAGCACAGGGCAGCGCAGTTCTGCTCCTGCTCCTGATGCAGTGGGAATGAAGATCAAAAGTAGGGAAGTCTCTGCACTAATTAGGTATTTTATAATTCCATAAATAGTGACCATGAAGGGAAAGATATCGTATTAGTCTGGTGGAAATATTTTCCTATTATCTGTTGACACTCTAATTAAAAATTTATGGCATGTACAAAACAGTGCACATGTTTAAATATACATCTTTATGTGGTTCCACATGTGAACCTGAAACTGTCACTATAAATCACACCATAAACATATCCAGCACTTCTAGTGATTTTCTTTCTCCCTTCTGTTTAAAACTGAATTATGATTTCAAAAACTTTTGAAAAATTGAATTGAGGGGTTGGGGAGATAGTGCAGTTGAATAAGTGCTTGCCTGGCAAGCACAAAGGCCTGAGTTCAATCCCGGATTCTGAAAAAAAAATTGATTAATTGATAAACAAAGGTGCACATAGTGCATACAGCTTGAAATCCACTCTTGTATAAATCATAAATTTATAAATGGGTTAGTTTTGTAATGATTTTCATAAATGAAGGAAATATAACAGTACAGTAACAGATATTCCTCCACACTTACTGATACCCTTAGATCTTTCCATTTACTTTTTCAGGATGCCTGATGCGCCACATTCAGAAGACATTGGCAAGACAGAAACACAAAGGTAAGACAAGAGCTACAGGGGCCTGGGCAGAGCTGAAAAGGTTTTAGATCCACTTCTCTTAGCTATAGAGCTCCTCCTCCTCTCCACCTTCAGCTGCAACCCCACTCCTGACCAGATGAGGACTGCAGGGCTGTGCAGGAGGAAGGACTAGAGACCAGGGTGAGAACTGGTAAACAACAAACAACTTAAATGTTGGCAGAGACCAAAGGTCTCAAGTGATAGCTGGCCAAATAGCTCAGCGGATTAAAGCCCCTGCTTAGGCAGATGCAGCTGCTGGTTTTGATCCCAGGCGTGCTGTGCCAGCCCCATGCCCAGAGCGCACTGAGATGGATGTTGAGATTGGGCATGGAGCCGAGGAGATGGCTCAGTGGAGTAAGCGTTTCCCTGGCAAGCACAAGTTCCTGAGTTCAATCCCTGGTTCCGCAAAGAAAAAAAAAAATAAAAATAAAAAGATTGGGCATGGTGGCACATGCCTGTAATCCCAGCTCTTTAGGAGGCTGAACACAGGTGGATCACTACGAGTCCAGTCTATGTAGAGAGACCCTTTACACCCTTACTAAAACA
>NW_004524852.1:194412-196013 GCF_000260255.1 Octodon degus
ACATGAGATCAAGGACGAAAACATGTTTCTGACTTGGAAGAAGCCCAGGAAAGCACTTGCTGGAGGTCAGGCCCCGTCCAGCAGGGGGCGCAGCTTCCTTACACGGATGCATTTCCTGCCTTAGTTGTAGGCTCCTCATCTCAGTATGCCTCCAACAGTTCTTCATGTAAAGAATCCAGAACCTTACTTAGGGGACATCCTAAAGATGAACACTTCTCCCAGCTTAGTGACTCTGATTGTTTTAATAATTGGTAAGTAAAATGTCTTTTGCAATGAAGTCTCTTTTGTCTATGATGTCACAAAAATCTATCAATTTCTCTAAGAGTTTTTGCCTTAAATGACACAGATCTGTTTATCTCCAGGAAGGATATGTGGACAATCAGTGACCCAGATGGAAGGCCCAGTGTCTATCGCAGAAGGGGCCCTTCTGACCATCAACTGCTCCTATACAGCCTCAGGCTACACTGTACTTTTCTGGTATGTCCAGTACCCTGGAGAAGGTCCACAGTTTCTTCTAAAAGCTGTGAAAGCCAATGAGAAGGAAAGAAGCAAAGGGTTTGAAGCCACAAATGATAGAGCAACCAGCTCCTTCCATTTGGAGAAAGCCTTCGTGCAAGTGTCAGACTTGGGGGTGTACTACTGTGCTGTGAGTGACACAGTGGCAGGAACTGCAGGGGGAGCTGGGCACAAACTCTGAGCAGTAACCAGGGGCCTGGCTGCTAGGTGTCTGCCTCTGAGCCCCACTGTGCTTTCTGTGCAGTCTCTGCTGTGTGGTTGATGAGAAATCCTATAAGTGTCCATAGCATAACAGACAGTGGACATCCCCAAGTCAGCTTTTCACCAGTGAAGTTGAAAGCAGGATTTTACAGTGACAGTCCTCTATGCAGGGCTGAAATGATTTTAAGATAAAACCCAGGAGGACTGTGTTGAAGGCTCTGTATTTGAAATTTCTTGGGTGAATTGAGGAGCAGCACAATAAAAAGTAAGAAATTAAAAATACATAAATAAAATATTTGCTGTTGTACTAGTAAGGGAAACCCTAGAGGATATCATATGTGACAGAAAGCCCACCACACTGGCAGCCCTCTTGGAAGACACTGAAAATGTGCGTGCAGCCATCGTGCTGCACCACGGCTGTGCAGGCAGCAGTTTGGAGCCTGGTGGTTGTCAGGATGCTCGTGACCACCACAGTGAGCACCTCTTGTCATCAGGAAGGCCAAAGGTAACTTGGATTTATCACCTTGTGTCTCAACCAGTTTAGCATTAAACTATTTATACAATCTTCCTGTTCCTGAGGTGTGTGTGCACTTGTTATACATCTGTGTGTATACATCCATGTGCATGTATTTATCCTGCTAACAAGCATCTGTGACTTGTTTGGAAGGACTGACATCCGCAATAGTGAGGACTGGCACCCGCCTTCAGAAAGCCAGCTGCCAGCTAGAGCCCCAAGAGCCGTGGCTTCCCACTCACTTTAGAAGACTGTCTGGAGGCAGCACTTTTTGTCCCCTTAGGGAACTTAGTGTTTTTCTCTTACGATCTGAGTTGATTACACATGAGCTTCCCCATGCTGTAGAGTCCCAACTCTGGACTCAAGATCT
>NW_004524852.1:199012-199997 GCF_000260255.1 Octodon degus
AGACACTAAATTATGAATAGATATCAGGCAAGCAAAAAAACTCACAGTCAGCCTCAGTGAGTGTCCTGAGGCCTCTGCTTTGGAGTCAGGCAATGCCTCTTAGGCAGTGGTGCATAACAGAACAAAGCCAGAGGCGGTTTGCCCAGCATGCTCTCTGCCAGAGATTGCAAGATGATGCACAGATCTCTCCCTTTAGGGCTTCTATCTACAAAGAGAACATTTGAAGACTTTTTTCTGTGTTTCTGGGAGCAGAGCAGTACCTTTCTAGAAACCTCACTACTTGTCTGCATGGAAATTTCAGCACCAATAACCTTATTACACCCAAGCTTCCCCACACTAGGACCTTGGGAAGCACGTGCAGTCCTACAGGACTGACTTCTTCCCAAGATCAATCATTCACCAGGGACTCTTACTGGGTTCTTTTATTTTGCAACCTGAGCTGGCTTCCAAAATTCCATTTTACAAAAATAAAATATTGGCATATATTCCTGTGATACACTACTTTCCTAGCATGAGTGAGGCCCTGAGTTTGATCTCAAGAATTGAATTAATTCACATTTTATAGTCTGTGTGAGGATTCATTCCATATGTCTCAAATGAAAGGCAATTCTCTGTGCAGAGCAATTTTATTTCCCTTTGTTGCTCACTATCTCATAGCTACAACACCCCAGACTTATAGATACCAAATTAATACATGTTGTTACAAGTAAAGCCCAGGCATTTCCTCTGCAGTTTTGATATTTTGGCCTTATTTTCCCCAACTCTATTATGATCATCTTCCCAAAGAGCCACCACACTTCACATAGAGGAGGGCTTAACAAAGCTGAGGAGTTTCCACTGTGAACTGAACACCATGCAACTTAAGTGCTGGCCTGGGCCATTTGGAGAAAGCCTGAGCTCAGCATTGTAAAGACCATTCATTAGCATCGCCTCAACCACCGACTCCCACCCCTGCACTCCCAAAGCCTCTGGGAGAACTCACCGT
>NW_004524852.1:208142-208847 GCF_000260255.1 Octodon degus
CCTTGCTATCTGGGCAGTGCTTAGGTCTCTTAAAGAGTTTCTTTCCTTCCTGCTCTCTTCTGAGTTTTCTCTGAGCATTTGTCTTGGTCCAATTCCACCTTCCCTTTCATAATACCCCTGCACACAGGTGAGAAGAAAATGAGTTTGCAGTGGAAAAGTATTAGTCCCTGAAATTCGTGTGATCTTGGGCAAATTAAGTTTATAAGTAGTTGGGTTTCCGTATATGAAGGAATATGTCTATTCTAAAGGTCACAGTGAAAACCTTGCAGCAGCTACCGCTGGCCAGCGCCGTGGATTCCCGACTCCTGTTAGTGAGCCAAACTCTAGGTCTCTCACTATTACATTATTATATAATATATAGACAGATTATATTATTGCTTCCATCCACAGTTTTCTTATTTTTTAAATGAACATGCTAATATTATTTACCTCATATGACTTAGTAGTGTTATTTTGTTCACAAACCTAAAATCCCCTCATGAGCAGACCTCTGACTGAGAACACTTTCACCACCAGACTGAGCTGCTCAGAAACTTGAGTCCTAAGCCCTGGAGGTTCAGTTTGCTTCTGGACTCAACCACTAGGAGGCAGCATTTGCCTGGATGGAAATGTCTGCTCAGAAAAGTTCTGTGTCACCCTTAGGAGCTTGTTTTTGTCTCCTGCACACCGAATGCACATCCTGAGCAGGACAGACCCTGGAGCACT
>NW_004524852.1:209932-212684 GCF_000260255.1 Octodon degus
AAATGATCTCCGCGCTTGTCCCCAACACTCTGTTCTTAGTAAAGCTGGCATTGAAGTACCAGTAAGGTCATCACCGTCATAAAATTCTTGCAACTGTTTCCTATTCTCTCTGAATAAAACCTAAGTCTCCACAGTAGCCCATGAGCCACGATCTGCCTCCCATTACACTTTTAAAAGTGGACAGAAACAAACAACTATCCAACATGAGATCTGTAATAAGGAAAATAATAAAGTTAAGAAAAATATCAGAGAATTGAAAGAATGCATTATGAGTAGACTTGTTCTAAAAGAAATACAAAAAGGAAGTTTGTTTAAGGTGAACTGAAATTATACCAGAAGAAAATTCACAACTTCAAGAATAAAGGAAGAACAATATAAATAATAAATATAAACACAAGGTAATATTTTATTTATGTTTCAAAGCTTTATTGCTGTAGAATTGTTTTTAAAAGGCTGATGATATTTGCTGATGTTGGACATATGTGTTCACCCTCGTAACCACCACCAAAATCAAGGAAATGGACAATACCACCTCCACACATTTCTTGTGTTTATTCTGCTTTGCTTTGTTTTTGGTGCTGCTTTTGTAAGGACACTTCACCTGTTATCTATCTTCTTCACAACTTTCTAAGTGTCCAATGCTAAGCTGTTAACTGTAAGCGCTGTTCTGCACAGAAGAGTTCTAGAAAGCGCCCTTGTATAATTAGAAGTTTATGCCCACTGGAGAATTGCTCTCCATCTGTTCTGCCACATCCCCGCTCCTGGGAGCCATCAATATATTCTGTTTCTATAATTTTGAATATTTTTAGATCCTTCTATACATGGAAGCATGCAATAATATTACCTGATGAAGTTTTCAGCTTCTGAATATAGGAGAGAACGGACAGATATAAAGGGTATAGGGAAAGTTATGTACCCAGTTTCATGTATTTTTCTTAAAGTACCAAGATAACCCTAACTGGACCAGGAAATTTATATTGTAGGCACAGTGCAATCCTTAGAAAAATACCTAAAATATAGCATAAAAAGAAGTATTTACTAAATAAAAAAACAGTGTTAATGAAGAAAAATTGTGGTGGAAAATGGAAAGACAGGAAAGAAGAGTTAGTGAGGAAGTGGGAAGAACATGTAGTTATACTTTTAAAGGGCACTGGGTTTTTATTTGCATGATGACAGGTGTTTATTATTGAAAAATAAAATCACCCAATAGTCTCCATTCCAAGAAAAACCTACACTAAATGCTTTTCTCCATCAAGTATAGATTATTTTATGGAAAAAATTGTGCTCAGCTATTACTGCAACCCACTTTGTTATCTTCTATGGAATAGCTTTATCTGTTTTTTTTTGTTTGTTTGTTTGTTTCGTTGGTTGGTTGGGTTTTTTTTTTTGGGGGGGTTTCAGAACTGGGGATAGAACTCAGGGCCTTGCGCTTGCCAGGGAAGTGCTTATTCTACTGAGCCATCTCCCCGGTCCCACTTTACCTTCTTAAATATCTGCATGGTTTTTTTTACCAAGCCAGAAATGAAATGGTTCAAATTAAATAAATGAATTTATAGACAGGTAATTGCTAATAAATAGATAACATTAATCTCAAAGCAGCACACAAGAAACATTTGTAGTAGAGAATAAACATAAACATGTGGGTGGATGTAAGAGGGAAGATGGAAACAGGAAGATTAAAAATACAGGGTGCAGTTTTCACATGCTGTAATGCATGAGGATAAAGATAGTAGACAGCGATTAAACTATGTGAAAATATCTAACAGAGTACATAACATGCATGTCTGAAAGATAAAATATATCTGAGAAGACAGGTGAAAATCACACATACATGAGGAGACAAATGGGTCAATTTCCCTGGTCTGATCATTACATATTTTGTACATGCAATGAAATGCCACATTAAGTCTCATAAATATATACAAGTATTGTGTGTCCATTAAAATATGCTAATAATGTAAAAATTTAAAAACACTGGCTTCTAAAATGTCTCTAATAAAAATTTCAGAATATAGAGAAAATAAATTGAGTAAGACACCAGAAAAAGAAAAATTGCATAATGTTCATGGATTGGGAGCACTAATATCATCAAAGCAGAAAAGTAATCCATAGATTCAGTACAATCCCCATCAAAATACCAGTGATATTCTTTACAGAACTAGGAAAAGAATCCCAAATCTTTTGTAGAAGTCTGAAGAACTCAGCATATCCAATGCAATCCTAAGCAAAAAGAGAAAGGCTGGGGTTTGACACAAGAGCAGGCTTGTCAGTGAATTGAACAGAGGACACAGATAAATGCACACAACTTCAGCCCTCTGGCCCTATATAAAGAGCCAAACACTGAACAAAATGCAGGCTCCTTAACAAATCCTCCTGGGAAACTGGGTGTCCACTTGTAGAAGACTGCACTTAGACCTCTGTCTCTGAGCTGTGGAAAAGTCAAAGTTCTATGTCTATCTCTAGGTATCAAATGTTAAAAGTGCTTGCAGAAAACACCAGGGAAACACTTGAAGCCAAAGGGACAACAACAGCTTCCCAAATAAGACACCAACATCACTGCACATAATAGCAGAGTCAACAAACAGGACCAAATCTCACTGTAAAATTTCTGCACAATAAAGGAAACTAACAGAGTGAAGACACCACCTACAGAATGGAAGGAAATCTTCATCAGCCACTCTCCCAACACAGGATTTGTAGCTACAATATGTAAAGAACTCAAGAGCTTAGCATCTAAAAATCAAATAGATCC
>NW_004524852.1:213681-216860 GCF_000260255.1 Octodon degus
GAATAAATTTCTGTAATACTCCTTTTTCTAAAACTTAAAGAATTTACATCTCTTACTTTCACAAATATCAAACTCTTTGGAATACTGTATTTTACAATAAGTTTGTAGGTTGAATTCTCCAAGATTATTGATTAAAAGTTTGGATTAACTGAATATCTTTTATGTTGTGTATAATTATGGAGTTGTTTCTTCAATTTATATGAAGAACTAGAAATTTTAATGATACTTCACTGTATTTATGGAAGAATTTCAGAGGTTTAGAACCTTTGAATCTTTGCATTCATGAAAATAACATGTTTTCATTTATTGAACTTTCTTCAATTTCTATGGACAATAGTTTGAGCTTTTCCAACAGAAGTTGTGGACTTATTTAATAATATAAAAAAGAAATCCAATAAGTAGGAGAAAATGCTGAAAGTACACATGGTGCTGAAAGTCTATCTGTCTGTCTGTCTGTCTGTCTGTCTGTCTATCCCCTTACAATTCAGCAAAAGAATGAATTTCAAAATGAAAATAATGCTTGAGCCAGATTTCATAAAAGAAAATGCATGAACATGAAAAGAAGCTCTTTCCCAGGATTCAACACAATGTGGCCTATGAGCTAAATCCAGTCACTTATTTTAACAAAATTCCACTAAAGCAAAGTCATTTCTTTATCAAGGGCTATCTGCATGCATCAGTTGCAGAGAGGAGTAGGTGCAATATGGACTGAATGATCTTCAAAGCTCAAAATTCAGTATTTACTATTTGGCCCTCTCTGGAAAGAGTTTGTTGATGCATGATTTGCATCGCATTTATCAGAAAAATGTGAGTAAAAAAACCACAATAAGATACCACTACACAACCATTATGTGTGAAAGTAAAGAAAACTGACTAAAACGCATGACCCTCCAGTGCTCTGGCTAACGTAGAGGCGATGCACGGGCAGGTGCACTTCAGTGTGAAGGTTTCAGCCTGACCTGACACAGATAAGGGAGGAAGGGATGCTCTGGTCAGGTGGTAACTCGCCCTGAGGCCCAGTGTGTGCCTCCCAAGAGCCCACAGGGCATGTGAGCTGCATGTGTCACATATGGGGAACCCCGCTTTTCCCTGATACACCTAACACCCTATCCAGTTCCTCCAGATGCCGCTGAAAAGAACACCTCAGCTGATGGCAGCAAATACTCTAGCTCACCTCAGCAGGGCAAAATCTCCTTTCATCTAAAGTAATTATTGGTCCAAGAAGAAGATTTAACTACTGCTTACTTCAGTGAGGTAGGGGTTGCTGAACAGAAGCCATTCGTATGCCCGTCATCTGATGAGTGGATAAAGGCAATACACAGTACTAAAGGATACATCTGAGTCATTTGTAGAAAAACTGATGCCCCTCGAGCCCATAATTCTAGGTGACATAAACCAGATACAGGTGTATTTGCATCACATGGTTTCTCTTGCTTGACAAACCAAACTCTAAACAATTAAGAGAAAATAAAGGGATGATAGGATGCAGCCAGACAGATTTTGTGGAGGCGAAAAGGGAGTCTGGATATGGAAGACATGGAAAAAGAAACTGAACTGGATGCGGGATGTGTATAGAATCTATTTGTTGTGCATCACAGACACAAACAACACAAACTGAAACATAAAATAAAGTCCATTCATAGAAACAGAGTCACAGGGAGTTGTTCACAGGAGACTGTACTCTCACATGCGGCCACACGGGGGCAGCGCTGCTTCAGGGTGGATCAAGGTCTCTCACACAGGCTCAGGCAGCCGGAGATTATCGCTTTAAAATGTAACAAACCTTCACAATGTTGGTTCTTTCCATCCAGAAGCAGGGAATATCTTTCCATTTTCTGAAATCCTCTACTATCTCTTTTTTCAGAGTACTGTAATTTTCCTTGAAAAGATCTTTGACTTCTTTAGTTAGGTTAATTCCAAGGTATTTCATTTTCCTCGGTACTACTGTAATCGGATTGTTTTTATAATTTCCCTCTCAGTGTGTTTGTTGTCTGTGTAGAGGAATGCTATTGACTTTTGTGTATTGACTTTATAACCTGCTATGCTACTGAATTTCTGTATTAATTCTAGTAGCTTCTTGGTGGAGTTTTTTGGGCCTTCTAAGTAAAGTATCATGTCATCTGCAAATAATGATAGTTTAACTTCTTCTTTACCTATTCTTATTCCTTTTATTTCTCTCTCTTGTCTAATGACTCTAGCTACTGATTCCAGAACTATATTGAATAGGGGTGGTGATAGAGGACATTCTTGTCTTGTACCAGATCTGAATGCACCTACAATATTTAAATGACAATGGAATATCCATCTCTGACAAAAATAAACAAGAAAAGGGGATACAAATGAAGGACCATTTTGTATCTGTATATTTAAAATAGGATAGATATACAGCTACTTTCTCTTAATTCAATGAATCCAAAGATTTGTACTAATAGTGTTTATGGAAAAGATGTCATGTCTGCATCTTGTACTATTAATAACCACTAAGAAGACAACAATATCCAATGTATTAATTATAGAAACTGTGCTAGTAATCTGTTTTGAAACTGTCTCATGGCTTTTTGTTTCTCAATAAAATTATTTAAAAAGTAAAATGTAACAAACTTCCTACTCTGTTTCAATTTATTTTATATCATACTGCATTTATGCGTGTATCTCCCCATCCATTAAATAATATCTAGGTAGAAAAATAAGACTTCGAGGTCAGGGCCATATTGACATTTCTGATGTGAGCACAAAATGGCCTCACTTGTGTCCCACTGAAACAGTAGCCACACTGATTTACCTGAACTGGAATTTTCTCCTACGTCTTATTTGCAGGGAAATCCATTCATGACTTATGGCACACTTCAAGCAGCTTTTCACACTAACCCTTCTGTGTGTAACGTGATCCAGAAGCAGCATTTATCTCTCTGCCTCGGCCATCTTCTCCAGGCACTCAGCACTCTCCTAGACCTCGTCTTGCTGTCCCTGAGTACTGGGAAGAGGCTGTGGCCTGGGTCTCATCTTTTTGCGTGAGGTCCAGACACTGCCCATGTAGCAGGAGCTTGGAGGAGACCACACATGTGCGTCAGGCTCTCTACTTCCTCAGGGTCACTCTCCAGGTATTAAAGATTTGCAGCAAGTGGTATTCTGAAAATATTAAATGGAAACTTCAGAAATAAACAATTGACAAGGTTTTA
>NW_004524852.1:217726-227916 GCF_000260255.1 Octodon degus
TTGAGGTCTTAGAAACTAATTGCCACAGATAAGGGAGGATGTGCTAGGCACGTAAAAGCATCAAGCAATTTTGAAACTTCCCATTTGGGTGGGGGATAGAGCTCAGTGCACAGTGCCTGCCTGGCAAGCATGAGGTCATGAGTTCAATTCCTGGTACAAAAATTCCCTCCTACTTGACCTTGCTGTAGGGATTGGACAGATTGAGGAATATGCACCACATTCTCCTGTTGCGTTATGATAGTGCTTTTCATTAGTTGGAGCCGATGTGACCTACAATATACATGCAGAAAATCCATTCTGTTCTAGAAGAAAACAATCTTCATCATGCCTTTTAACTTTTTAAAATTTTACAATAACTGAGACTGTCCTTCCTATCCAGGTTGTTTTAGAATTTATCAGTTTTTGCCACTATGCCCCAATGACATAAACATCTATAAAAAATTAATTCTTTATATTTTCACTTTCATCCATGAGAATAAAAAAAAAATCCATTGTCTATTCAAACTCAGGTTCAGAGTTACAAAAATGCTTTATTTCTGAAGAGCCAAGTTCTCATATCTTCTGAAGTCAGAAAAATGTTCTCTTCCTCTCTTACTAGGTCAGAACTTCTCCAGAATTGATTGTTCCAGGATAGCCCATGTGTTAATTCAAATATATTCTTTGAAGTACTTAATTGACCTGATTTACAGTTTATAAAACTTTCAAAAATTGGCTTTGCTTTAAATATCTTCTATTATTTCTTACAGTGATGGAATATGAGCACACACACACAAAAAAAAAAACTGTAAAGGAACTGGGTTCTCTGAGGACAAAAAGACAGAGAGAGCATATATTCTGTGACTTCAGAATATAGTGGAATATCATGCCTCTGTGTGACAGCAGTAGACTTTAGGATCCATGACAGAGTAAAATGTCATTGTAAAATGGGTTAATCCTTTGGATTCATTGGGTTTCTCATGTTTCATTGCTGTAGAATGAGGGGATTTCTATTGGCATAGGTTTTACAACATGAGTTTTAATATTCTAGAAATTGGAAAGAAAGTATAGAAAGTGATTAGTAGAGAAAAATTATAAATAGATGCCTCTCCATAGAGACACAGAGTATTTCTGATTTTGATGGACAACATTTGGCTGAGGTTGGAAAGTGCTTCCTTTGACAGAAATAGCTTTAAGGGAGATCACCTGTGAATGGGAGGAGCTTGTTGAAAGAACTAAAGTGAGTGTGAGTTTAGAGCCAGAGCTTCAGCTATCTGAGAAGACAGAGGACCACTCAGGTTCATACTGATTCCCAGCTTTGGGAGGAATGGAAAAGATTCTGGGAGCATCAGTTCTAGTCCTAGGACTTCATTGGACATGTGAGTTGTGAGGAGAATCCCCAGGGTACGGTATTAAGTTGAGGATGGGAATATTGGACAACAGGCAAAAGCAAGTAAGCAGAAGCCTTAAAGGGGAACTATAATTTTAGGGCCTTATGACTTCTTTAAAATCTTTCTAAGCAGGGGTGGACGGACAGCAGAAGAAAAATGACCAGCAACAGGTGAAACAAAATCCTCAGTGGCTGACAGTACAGGAGAGAGAGACTTCAGTGCTGAACTGCACATATGAGAACAGTGTATTTGACTACTTCCCGTGGTACCAGCAGCTCCCTGGCAAAGGGCTTGAATTACTGATAGCCATACGTTCCGTTGAGAATGAAAAGGAAGATGGGAGATTCAAAGTGCTCTTCAGAAAAGCTGACCGGAAGCTCTCTTTGCACATCAAGGATTCTCAACCTGAAGACTCAGCTGCCTACTTCTGTGCAGCCAACACACAGAGCTCTGCAGGCACCTGCAGCCTGTGCACAAACTGGCCCTGCTGCTCCAGCAAAGGGAAGTGGGGGCGGGGAAGGAATAGAAAAGAAAAACAAATGGAAACATCTTTGTGAGTGAGGAGCGGAAAAGGGGTTGAAGGGCAGGGAAGGGAATGGGAAAAAGAGGAACCAAGGTGTATCCTGTGCAGGTACAAATAGGGTGCAGATCCTTTGGACCTGCGAGAGGAAGGAGAGCAAGGCTGGATGTAGTTGTGGGCAGGAGCTCAGAAGCCTCGTCTGTCTGAGCCGTGAACTGAACAAGCACAGCGTATTTATTGAGAAGCTTAGAAAATACAGATCATTGTCGAAGGGCAACATACAAGAAGCCTTCTAGGTCACGGGATCCTGCCCAGTCACCCACTGCAGTTATCCTAAAGCTTTAAAGGACAGAGATTTTCTCTTCTTTTCTCTGAAGACAGTTCTGAGAAAGCAAACAAGATTGCTCTGTCCTAACAGCTCGCCACCAGGTGAACAGCCTCTTCTTTTTCCCTTGACTTCATCCTCAAAGATTTATCATGAAAAATAAATCATATTGCAGATACAGAGATAGAGATAGAGATATACGGAAAAAGAAACTTTTGAGTTCCAAATATTTATGACCCCATTGCAAAATCCCTTGGTAATTTTTTTTTAATTTTTAAATGATCTTACCTAATGAACAGAAATTGAACTCCTAAATCAAAGAGGATATCAGAAAATAAAAAGACATCCCTTGATCTTGAACAGGAAGAAAAAACATAGTGAAAATGGTCTTATTCCCAAAACTGCTTTACAGATTTAAGTAATCTCAAGCAAAATATCATTAGCACATGTCACTGATCTAGAGAAAACATTCCTAAAATTCATTTGGAACCAGAAGAGACCTAGAATAGCAAAAGAAATTCTAGGCAACAAAATCAAATCAAGGGGCATCATAATCCCAGACCTGAAATTATACTACAAAGCTATGTGATAAGATCAGCATGGTATTGGCAGGACAAAAAAAAGAGGTCTGAGGATCAGTGGAACAGCGCGGAAGATGCGGATGCAGCCCAGACACACTCAGCACCTTGTCCTTGACAAAGGGGCCAAACACACACATCACAGCACATGTACCTCAAATATTAGAGGCTTCCTGCCTCCCAGTCCTAGAGGCTGCTCATGGAAGTTAAGCTTTTGGCAGGTGCGTACCCACTCAGAAAGCTCTAAGGAAGATCTCTTCTGAGTTCTCCCCTATCTCTAGTAGTTCTATGCTTGTAGATGTTCACATTAAGTATGTGTCACCTTTAGGTGTCCCCCCTTCAGTGTGTGCCCCTGCATTTCATGTCACATTCTTTTTACTAGCCCATAACTGGGCCTGCTCCAGCATGCCTTAACTAGCTGCGTCTGTGACAACTGGATTTCCAAATAATATCATATTCAAATGTTTTAGAAAGTGAACACACACATTTGGAGAACAAAATCGAATATATGTGTGAATAGAACTTACAGATCAGCTAACATAAAGATCTAGAGACAGAGAGTTTATCCTGAACCTTCCCGGTGAATCAAAATATTGGACTTGGGCCAGCCAAATAGCTCAAGAGATTAAAGTGCCTGCTTAGGCAGGCGCCATGGCCGAGGTTCAATCCCTGGCCTGATGTGCCGGCCCTGCCTTCAAGATTGCTGAGAGGGCCATTGAGACTGAGTGTGATGGCACGCACCTGTAATCCCAGGTCTTCGGGAGGCTGTACACAGGTGGATCCCTACGAATCTGATCTACATAGTGAGACCCTGTAGAACCTTTACTAAAAAAAAAAAAATACACCAAAGTTGGACAGATACAGTGAGTCAGAACAAAAGTGTGGTGAGATGTGGAAAGGAAGAAAGCCTCCGAAGCTGGGAGGATGTGCAGTCTGCCCGTTCCCCAGGACTCCGGGGGAAGCAGCCTGACTGTGCATTCATGAGACTGACGCATGTGCTTGTGACCTCTAGAATTCTAAGAGCACTCCTTGTGTTGATTTTGACATCATTTGTATAGTGTATTGCACCAAAATAAGAAAATAATAAAAACAGTAATAGTAAGCACTGAGAAGTAACCATATCCAGAATAGAAATTAAAATGTGAAGATAAAATTAAGTACAATATTTTCCAATAAATTTTAAAGATGTTTGTGGAGACAATTCCAGATCCTCGTTTCTATCCAAGAAGCCAATATTTGTAATCCCAAAATTACGTTATTGGAATCCCATCAAGTTGATTCCTATCTACCACTTTCAGTGCAACCCACGGCCAAAATAAAGACACTAAATTATATTTTCAATCATCAGGGAGTCAAGGGGCTCTAAGTCCAGCCACGAAGATGGCTTTCTGGAACCAAGAGAGTGACCCAGGGCCTCACCATGTTTTTATTCAGTGGGGGAGTGGCTTGAGGAGTATTGACTGAGAATTGTGGGAAGTAGGTGATCATTGTGAGCTGAGCTAGGTGGGTGGCCTAAATTTACCTAAGGCCAATTGATAAACAGAAGTCCTAGCCAGCTCTGTACATAGGAAATAGGGTCAGGCTCAGTCAAAATGGAGACAGTCCCTCTTCTTTCAAGGAGAGCCACTCAGGTGGTCCTCCACAATTCCCCCTTCTTTGCTTTGAAGAAGCTGGAGCAGTGTCAGTTCTGGCCACATAGCCTGTAGCTGTTGTTGGGCTGAGTCCTATTCTGCCTTCCCTATCAATAATAAGAAGGATTAATAGTATGGGCCCATTTCCATCCCTGATAATGAGTCTGGGGATGGAAGGATTGAGGCTTCTATCTGACCATGTCTCTTCCTGTTGGGGGTTTGGCTAGTGACTCACTTGGGCTCTTTCAAAGTAATTGACACCTGTGTAGAATATCAATCCCTGATGCCCATCCCTAGGGAAGTATGTAGCTGTGTTTTCTCTTTTTGTCTTGGTCTTCAGATATGGCCCATATGGTAGTGTCTGTCTCTTCCAAAAGTTGTAAAGTCACCTTGTCTTCCATCTTGTCTCCTCAAGAGCCTGGCCCTATCTGAATGCCTATAATATTCCTATTTGACTTGGCTGCCTACAACATTCCACCCTCTGAAGAAGTAACCTGAACTGCAGTGAAGGAATTGTGAGTGATGACCGCTCTGGCTTCTTCAGACTGAATGAGGTCGTAGTTGTTGGCCGACAGTCAGATATATTCTTCAGAGGTTCTATCTAAAGGCCCAATAGATGACAGGCAATTTCTCTTGGGTGAATGTATAGCTTTGAGACTGGAGGAGACAAAGCCAAAGAAACAATTAAGTATGCGTGGGTTAAATAATCACAATAGAATAATTATGAAAAAGACAAGTTAGAACCTTTTGTAGGTCTATTAGCAGATGTCTCTTAAAGGTGGGGTTTAATCCCTTTTATCTTTCATGACCATTGTATATTGTCTCAAACAAACTGGCCTTTTATGTCTCATCAATTTTATTATTACTTGGGCACATGAATTGCTAGAAATAGGAAAAACACCAAGTACTCTCCAGTTTGCAAGTGGGCCACTGGTTGGGTAACTACTGACAAATCTGCATAAGCATCTCTTAAATGTTTAGCATCATTGTTTAGTAAGCAACCTGATATATTGTAGTATCTCAATTATAGCTAAAACAAGATGTCTTTCAAAGTCTGTTTCTATTGAGGTATGATGACTGGAAGGAAAGTCAGGGTCGGAGAAGGACAAAGAGACCTGTGCCAATTTCCAGCAATAGGCTGGATTTATTTAGAGCTGAGAAGGCCACAGTGCTGACAGAGATACAGACATTAAAGGCCAGGCTCAGGACTTTCCATCTGGGAACCAGGAATGCTCCGCAGGCAGCCAGATAGAGCCAGCGTGTTGTACGTTCTGACAGCAACCAATCTTCATTTTGCTAATGTGCAAAGACTTGCAGGAGACTGAAATTGAGGGCAGTGCATTACTTAGCCTGGTGAAGGAAAGTTCAAGACAGTCCACTATTCAGGCTACTAGCCTGGGTACCTCTCCCTTCTTTTATCAGATCTTTAATGAAAATTAAGAGAAAAGGGAAGAAATGAATGATTTTTAAAAATTTGCAGTTTCACCAGAAAGTGCCTGAAAAGTTGGAGCCAAGGAAAGCCCAGTTGCTGAGAAGAGTAGCAGTAAAGGTAGACAAGTGCTCTGCCCTGGGACAGCAGGAAAGATGAACCAAAGGCATCAGAGTGATCATCCAGGTGCGAGCTGCACGGGCCCCAGAGTCTAAAAAGGAGACAGCACTGAAGCACTTTGTTTTGAGAAGAAGGCTCCAGAGAGCCCAGTGTGTTCAGGGCTGCCTAGAGAAGTTTCCTAGAATTCAAACATCCAGACAAACAGACGACATTGTAGCTCTAGGCCAGGCTTCTCTCAGACTGCAGCAGATCCTGGGATCATCCTCACAGCGCTGGTTTTTCCAACATTCCAAGAGCTGTGATGCTCTGGAGGCTTCCACACGGATTTCAGGAGGAGGCCTGACAGGCCAGGCGGTAGGCCCTGATGTGGCCGTGCATGAGAGTGAGCTGAGAGCTCAGTGGAGACCACAGAAGTGGGGTACCAGTATGTGGCACTTCTGCTGAGGAAAACTATAGGGAAAGAGTGGAACTTCAATAGAAAGGCCACGGCACTGTGCCTGCTTAGCAAGGCCACAAGAGTCAAGCTCCCAATCCTTTAGAGATTATATCTTACCAGTAGAGACCACTGATGAGAACATTGTGATGAAGACTAATATGGAAGTAGTATCAAATCAGCCTTTTCACAAGAGAAATGCACAGCTGGCTGAGTGAACACCCCATCTCTATGAAATAGAGACAGTGAGTCTGTGCTGCTGGAAGTCAGAACAATGCTGCCCTCAGGATAGGGCACCAGGAAGAGCTCAGCTGGGGCCGCTGAAGCACAGCAAAGTCCTATTTCTCCATCTGGATGCTGACTACAAGGACACTCACACTCTGAACTCTGATCAAGCTGTACACATATATTTACATTAATAATGTATTTTATAGTTAAATAAAAGCTTTAGAATGATGCAGTGAAAAAAATGATACAGTGGTTTGATATTAAAAGGTAATCTGTGAGCTGAAAGCAAATTTTCAGCCAATTTCCTTTCTTGTTTTGGATTTACTTAAGAAAGAACTCATTTCTTAAATAAAAAAGTTCACACTGGGTTTAAACTTTGGTCCACTACTAAAGCACTATGGATGAGAAATGTGATAACCTCTGTTTTTCTATTTCTAAGATACAAATTAAGGACTTTGACCCTTGTTATATGATATAAAAGATGTTAATGATGGGCATTTTAGATTATTAGGAAAACTGAAAATATAATGAATAGAAAGTGATGATAATAGTTTATGATGCTTGCATTTTATTATTCAGGGCAGGTTACCTGATAAAAGAAATTTGTAGAAATCTGATAAATATGCATATTTTATTAAAAACATTATCAACTAAAAGAAATCATGACTTTTAGTAAAAAGAAGAAAACCCACCATTTGTAGGAAAATAAACAGAGTCTGTTACAACTTTAAATGCTAAAGGGCTCCCTAGAACGGAGGCCTATTATGTCAATGTGACTTGTGAGGCAACACGGGCGATTACTGACATCACCCCAGAGTCAAGGACGTGCTCCCAGCTTGTCATAATAGTGGGAGAGTCTTAACAATGCTGAGCTTCCAGACTTTGAAGGCTGGTAAAGTGGAAGAGAAAAAACAAGTGTGTGCAGACTGATGAATAGACACCAGGCAGGAAAGAAGACTCATATCAGCCTGAGTGCGTGTCCTGAGGCACCCTGCTTTGGAGTCAGGCACTACCTCTTAGGCAGTGGTGCTAATAGCCCAGGGCCAGGGGTGGTTTGCCCCATGTGCTCTCTGCCAGAGATTGCAAGGTGACTCCCTTTAGGGCTTCTATCTGCAAATAGAACATTTGAAGACTTTTTTCTGTGTTTCTGGGAGCAGATCTATACCTTTCTGGGAAACTCACAGCTTGTCTGCATGGAAATTTCAACATCAATAACATTACTGCAACCAAGCTTCCCCACACTAGGACCTTGGGAAGCACCTGCAGTACTACAAGACTTCTTCCCAGGATCAATTATTTACCAGGGGCTCTGCCTCTACTCTTTTATTTTGAAAACTGATCTGGCTTCCAAACTCCCATTAAATAAAAAAAAAAAACCCAAAATATTGGCACATGTTCCACTGATACACTATGTTCCTAGCATGAGTGAGGCCCTGAGTTTGATGTCCAGAATGGAATTAATTCACATTTTATAGTCTGTGTGAGGATTCCTTTCATATGTCTCAAACGAAATGCATTTCTCTGTGCAGAGCAATTTTATTTCCCTTTGTTCCTTACTATCCCACAGCTAAAACACCCCAGACTTACAGGTATACAATTAATATATGTTGTTACAAGTAAAGCCTAGGCATTTCCTCTGCAGTTTTGATATTTTGGCCTTATTTTCCCCTACTCCATTGTTATCTGCGTCTTCCCAAACAACCAGCACATCTCACATAGAGGAGGGCTTAACAAAGCTGAGGAATTTCCACTATAAACTGAACACCCTGCAATTTAAGTGCTGGCTTGAGCCATTTAGAGAAATCCTCAGCTCTGCATTGTTAAGACCATTAATTAGCATCCCCTGGGTCACCAACTCCCACCTCTATATTCCCTAAACCTCCGGGAGAACTCACCGTGAGGTACTGCTCACCTACCATCTTCCTCCAGGCTGAACCCATATGTGCTGTCCTCCTCACACACAGTCTATACTGAGTGTATTTATCACTTGTGTATTATCACATCTAATCCATCAGGATCTCCAGTAGTCCTTACTTTATAAATTAACCCATGATCTAGTTACCACTGCATCCTAGATCTCTAAATTGTTATCTTTTCCCCAGAGGTTTCTTCTGTGGTCTCACTACTAACTTCATTCCATAGCTTCTTACTTGTAAACTTTTGCATTAACCACATTATTCTCATTCCAATTCTGTGTTGTAGCTGTAAGTCTATTAATCCCTAATCATTCATAATTATCTTCCGTATGGTGCATATTTTGTCTGATACAGCAGGTTCAAAATAATCAAAGAGCTGGTAACTGATGTTATGGAAAGATGTTACTGTCAACATTAGCTCAATCTACGGTGTTGCCAGGCAAGTGCTTGCTTTCTCTTTTTTTTATTTTTTATTTTTTATTTTTTTCAAAGTTTTATTGACAAACAGATAGCAATGAGACAGTTTCAAATCAAATCGGAAGGACAGTTTCAACAAATAATACACTGCATATATTCTTCTTAGTGGTTAATTGCTGTACAAGATGCGGACTTGTGATCCTATTTACAAACACCATTAGAACAAATCATTCTATTCATTAAGAGAATGCAACTATATATCCATCCCAACCTCTTTGAATACACAGATACAAAATGGACATTCATCGGTATACCCCATTTTTTCTAAGTTTTGCTTTCTCTTTAATCATTTGTCACTGCCATTTCTTACAGAGGCTACTACAAAAATTTTCACACAACTCAAAATTCCTAATGTCAAGTTATCTCTATTCAGTTTTGGGGGAAACAATTTCTATTTATAAGAAATAACAAATTCCACTGGAAATAGTAGATAAGCCAAACTTCTTCCTTCATACTCCAAAGAATTACTTAAATATAATTAGGTCCTTTCCTCCTTTATTTCAATAAAACTAGAGCTATCTGTTTCTCCTCCTCCCAGAACTTGGTCTTGTGATCTGTGATGAGATTTCAGTTCCATCTGTCCTCTCTGTTCTCTGAACCCTGGTCTATGGGTTCTCTCTGCAGTGCCCTGAGTTTTCTTTAGTACTTCCCCCCTTGCTATCCGGGCAATGCTGAGGCCTCTTAAAGAGCTTCTTTCATCCCTGCTGTCTTCTGAGTTTTCTCTGAGCATTTGTCTTGGTCAGATTCCGCCTATTCTTTCATAATGTCCCTACACACAGTTGACGAGGAACTGAATTTGGAATGGAAAAGTGTTAGGCCCTGAAATTCGTGTGATCTTGGGCAAATTATGTTCATAAGTGGTTGGCTTTCTGTGTATTAAGGAAAATGTCTATTCTGAAAGGCCACATGAAAAACTTGTGGTGGCCACCAATGGCCAGCACCATGGATTCCTAGCTGTTAGTGAACCAAACTCTACTTTTCTCACATATTATTATATAATATATAGACAGATTATATTACTCCTTCCATGTACAGTTTTTTTATTTTTTAAATGAGCATGCTAATATTATTTACCTCATTTGACTTAATGTTATTTTGTTCACAAGCCTAAAATCCCCTCATGAGCAGACCTCTGACTGAGAACACTTTCACCAGACTGAGCTGCT
>NW_004524852.1:228973-249991 GCF_000260255.1 Octodon degus
GTCAGACACAATGGAGAGCAGAGAGACTCCAGGGAGTGCTCTCTGGCTTGGCAATGACTCTGCATTCGTGGTCAAGGCGCTCATATTCCCCCTTACTACTGAAGTCTAATCCGTGATGTCATCCAGCTGTCCTTGCTTCACATGTGAATGCATGATCTAGCTATGGCTACCTCTGGGTCAAACTGTGGAAGCCTTCTAAATGATCTCCACGCTTGTCCCCAACACTCTGTTCTTAATACAGGAAGCCTTGAAGTACTAGTGAGGTCACTGCCCTCCTAAAATTCTTGCGACCGCTTCCTACTCTCTCTGAATAAAACCTAAGTCTCCACAGTAGCCCATGAGCCACCATCTGCCTCCCATTACACTTTCAAAAGCTGACAGAAACAAACAACTGTCCACCATGAGATCTGTAAGTAAGGAAAATAATAAAGTTAAGAAAAATAACAGAAAATTGAAAGAATTCATTATGAGTGGATTTGTTCTAAAAGAAATACAAAAAGGAAGTTTGTTGAAGCTGAACGGAAATTATACCAGAAGAGAATTCACAACTTCAAGAATAAAAGAAGAACAACATAAATAATGAATATGAAAACAATACATTATTTTATTTATTTTTCAAAGCTTTATAAAGGTAAAATAGTTTTGTAAAAGCTGATGATATCTGATGATACTGTACATATGTATTCACCCTCATAACCACCATCACAATCAAGGAAATGGACAATACCACCTGTATAAATTTCTTGTGTTTGTTTTTGTTTTGTTTTGTTTTTGGTATGGCTTTTGTGAGGACACTTCACCTGCTATCTCTCTTCACAACTTTCTAAGTATCCAGTGTTGTGCTGTTATGTGTAAGCGCAGTTCTGCACAGAAGCGTTCTAGAAAGTGCCCTTGTATGACTAGAAGTTTATGCCCACTGGGGAGTCACTCTCCATCTGTCCCAGGGAGACAGGGAGCCATCATTGTATTTTCTGCTTCTATGATTTTGAATATTTTTAGATCCTTCTATACATACAAGCATACAATAATATTGCCTGATGAAGTTTTTAGATTGTGAATATGGAACACAACTGACAGGCATAAAGGGAATAGAGAAAGTAACCTACCCCGTTTCAAGTATTTTTCTTGAAGTACCCAAATAATCTAACTGGACCATGAAATGTCATATTGTAGGTACAATATAATCCTAGAAAAACATTAAAAATATAACATGTAAAGAAGTACATACATATACTAAAGTTTAAAAAAAAACCAGTGTTAGTTTTTAGAAGAAAAATTTTATTTGGGAACTTGGTAAGAAAAGAAAGAAGAGGGCTGGGGAGATGGCTCAGTGGAATAAGTGCTTCTCTGGAAAGCACAAGGGTCTGAGTTCAACCCCCGGTTCCACCAAAAAAAAAAAGAAAGAAGAGTTAGTGAAAAAGCATGAGAAGAACATGTTGTTGTTATACTTTTAAAGGCCACAGGATTTTTATTTGCATGATGACACATGTTAATTATTGAGAACTCAAATCACCTAACATTTTATATTCTAATAAAAACCTACAATTAACTTTTTACTTATATAGTATAGATTACCCTATAGACAAAATTGCGGTCAACTGTTACTGCAACCCACTTTGTTATCTTCTATGGATTATCTTTACCTTGTCAAATATCTGCATTTTCTTTTACAAAACAAGAAACGGTTCAAATCAAAAAAATTAATTTATAGCCAGGTAACAGCTAATAAATAGATAATGTTGATCTCAAAGCAGTAGACAGTAAACATTTGTAGAAAATAAACAAATTAGTAGAGAATAAACTAACATTTTCAAAATGAACAATCTGGTGTGGGTGTAACAGTGGGACGATAGAAACAGGAAGATTAAAAACTATGGGAGAAGTTTTCACATTCTGTAACACATGAGGATCATTATGGTAGATGACAATTAAACTATGTCAAAATAACTAACCAAGTATAACATACATATCTGAGAAGATGGAATCTATTGAGAAGATTGACAGAATCACACATATGTGAGGAGACAGATGTGCCAATTGCCCTGATTTGGTCATTATATATTTTATACATGCAATGAAATGCCACACTGTATCTCATGAATATGTACAAATATTATGTGTCCATTAATATATGCTAATATGTACAACTTTGAAAACACTGCCTTGTAGAATGTCTATAATAAAAATTTCATAATATAGAGAAAATAAATCTACTAAGATACCAAGAAAAGGAAAATTGCCTAATGTTCCTGGATTGAAAGAACAAATATTGTCAAAGTAGACAAGCAATCCATAGATTCAGTGCAACTCACTTAAAATACTATTTACAGAACTAGGAAAAGAATCCTAAATTCATATGGAAATGCGAAAGACTGACAATGTCCAATGCAGTCCTAAGCAAAAAGAGCAAGGCTGGGCATCTTAACACCTGGTTCAGATTACACTATACAGCCACATGAATAAAGCAGTGTGGTATCGACACAAAAAAGGCTTGCCAGTGAATCTAACCAAGTAGAAGTCACATACAAATCCATACAACTTCAGCTGTCTCATTCTACATAAAGAGTCAAACATTGAACAAAATGCAGTCTCTTAAACAAATCCCAATGGGATACTGGGTATCCACATGTAGAAGACTGAAATTTTTACAATAAAAAAGAAAAAGAAAAAGAAAAAAAAAAAGACTGAAATTTTTTATCTCTGTCTCCCAGCTGTAGAAAAGTCAAAGCTGTATACCACTCTGTAGGTGTCAAATTTAAAAGCACTAACAGAAAACACAGGGAAACTCTTGAAGTCAAAGGGCCAACAACAGCTTCCCAAATAGGACACTAATAGCACCAAACATAAGAGCCAGAGTCAACAAATAGGACTAAATCTCACTGCAAAATTTCTGCACAATCAAGGAAACTAAGAGTGAAAACACCACCTAGAGAATGGAAGGGAATCTTCACCATCTACTCTTCTGACATAGGATTTATATCTACAATATATAAAGAACTCAATAGTTTAATATCTAAAAATCAAATAAACCCACAAAGAAATGAGAAAAATAATTCAACAAAAACCCCCAAAAGCAAAAACAAAAAGGAACAAAAAAGAAAAACAAAAATTATGTTTAACATCCTTGACTAACAAAGAACTGTAAGTAAAAAGTGCAGAGGTTGCGCCTCACTGCAACCGGAATGTAGATCAATAATACAGTCATGAAGGCTGCTGAGGATGCGTGGTCCTTGCAGAGACTACACGTTAATACAGTCACTCTGAAATCAGCATGAAATTTCCTTAAAAAAAAAAAAAAGCTAGTACTGGACCCAGCAATACTGCTTCATAGCTTACACCTGAATGAACTAAAGAGCACACTAGGGCTGTGGGTGCACTCCTGTGGACTGCACCAAGTTCACAAGAGTCCAGATAAAGAACCAGCATGAGTCCCAGCAAGATGAAAGCAAAGGTGATACTGCATAAGTAGTGAAGCACCATTGGGTCCTAAAGAAGAACACATTTCTGTCATTTTCAGGAAAGTGGGTGGACTGGAGGCCATGATTTTAAGTGAAATAAGGGAGATAAAGAAAGACAAGAGTCAAATATTTTAATATGAAGAATCTAAAAAAAAAAAAAAAGGTAAAGAGAGGTTGTTAGTTGGCAAGAGAAAGGGAATGATGGCAAGGAGTGTCGGGCCATTAACAAGAGACGTGACTATGAACACAAAGTGTAATGCAGGAGCTCCCAACATGTGGGGCCTGCAGAGGGAGGCAGGAGCAGAAGAAAAATTAAAATGTTCATATGTGCGCACGCAAAGCTCCCAAAATGAACCCATGAGTGAGCGTCTCCAATCAAAAAGAGTGGAAGAAGTAAAGAGTCTTTTCTCAGAAATATTTATTTCTTTATTCGTCTCAATCACATATTAATGGAACAGTCATCAACAATAACAAACAGCCCCGCCAGGCACCGCCGATGGATACATCTCAGTGATCAGTCCCCTTTGTTGAAAACACTTTTACTTTTCCCATTGGCTTGTCTTTATAGTTCTTGAAAATTAATTGAACATTTATTTGTATCTGAATCAATTTTTGTAATACTCCTTTTTCTACTTTGATTCAAAACTTAAAGAATTTACATCTCTTACTTTCACAAGTATAAACTCTCTGGAATACTTTATTTTACAATAAGTTTGTAGGTTGAATTTTCCAAGACAATTCATTAAAACAGTTTGGATTAATTGAATATCTTTTACTTTCTGTATAATTATGGAGTTGTTTCTTTAATTTATATGAGGAACTAGAAATTTAACTGATAGTTGATTGTATTTATGGAAGAATTCCAGAGCTTTAGAACTTTTGAATCTTTGCATTCATGGAAAAAACATGTTTTCATTTATTGAACTTTCTTTAATTTCTATGGACAATTCTATGAACTTTTCTAACAGAAGTTGTGGGCTTATTTAATAACATAAAAAGTTAACCCAATAAGTAATAAAAACTGCTGGAAGTACACATGGTGCTCAAAGTCTATCTATCTATCTATCTATCTATCTATCTATCTATCTATCTATCTGTCTATCTATTTATCCTCTTGCAGCTCAATAAAAGAATGAATTTTAAAATGAAAATAAGACTTGAGCCAGGTTTCGTAAAAGGAAGTACATGAACATGAAAAGATGCTCTTCCCCAGGATTCAACACAATATGGCCTATGAGGTAAATCCAGTCACTCATTTTGAGGAATTTCCATTAAAGCAGAGCCATTTCTTTATCAAGGGCTTTTGCATGCATCAACAGCAGAGATGAGTAGTTGCAGTATGGACTGAATGATCTTCAAAGCCCAAAATTCAGTATTTACTATTTGGCCCTCTCTGGAAAGAGTTTGCTGATACATGATTTGCATCACATTCATCAGAAAAATGCAAGTAAAAACCACAATAAGATTTCACTACACAGCCATTATGAGTGAAATAAAGAAAACTAACTAAAATGCATGACCCTCCAGTGTTCTGGCTAACATAGAAGCAATGCACAGGCAGGTGCACTTCTGTGTGAAGCTTTCAGCCTGACCTGACATGGATAAGGGAGGAAGGGTTGTGTAGGTCAGCCAGTAAATCTGCCTGAGGTCAAGTGTGTGCATCTGAAGTGCCCACAGGGCATGTGAGCTGCATATGTCACATTTGGGGAACCTTGCTTTTCCCTGATACACCTAACACCCTATCCAGTTCCTCCAGACGCCGCTGAGAAACACCTCAGCTGATGGCCGCAAATACACTAGCTCACCTTAGCAGGGCAAAATCTCCTTTCATCTAAAGTAATTATTGGTCCAAGAAGATTTAATCACTTCAGTGATGTGGGGGTTACTGAATAGAACAGAAGCCATCCAAATGCCCATCATCTGACAAGTGAATAAAGAAAATACACACAGCAGAGCATGACTCAGCTGTAAAGGAGACATTGAGTCATTTGTCAGAAATCTGGTGCCCCTCAAGCCATAATTTTAGGTGACATAAACCAGATTTAGGTGTGTTCACATGGTTTCTCTTGCATAAGAGAGAAACCAAACTCTAAATAATTAAAATGAAAATAAAGGGAGGATGATAGGACACAGACAGACAGATTTCACGGAGGTGCAAAGGAAGCCTGGATGGAAGGACAGACGATTTCACAAAGAAGGAAGTTGCACTGAGATGTGGCGTGTGTATGGAATCTGTTTATTATGTGTCACAGACACAAACAACAAAAATTGAAACATGAAAAAAACTCCATTCATAGGACCAACGTCACAGGGAGTTGTTCACAGGAGGCTGTACTCTCCCTGTGCAGTCACACGGGGGCAGCGCTGCTTCAGGGCGGATCAAGTCTCTCACACATGCTCCGGCAGTCAGAGATTATCGCTTTAAAATGTAGAAAATCTCCTATTCTGTTTCAGTTTATTTTCATACCACATTTAATTTATGTGTGTATTTCCAAGCTACTAAGTAATGTCTAGGTAGAAAAATAAGACTTCAAGGTCAAGGCCATATGAACATTTCTAATGTGAGCACAAAATGGCCTCACTCATGTACCAGTTAAGTCATGCTGATTTAACTGAAGTGGAATTTTCTCCTACATCCTCCTTCCAGAGAAATCCACTCATGACTTACGGCACACTTCAGGCAGCTTTTATCTCTAAACCCTTCCGTGATGTGTCCAGAAGCAGAATTCATCTCTCTGCCTCGGCCACCTTCTCTGGGCACTCAGCACTCTCCTAGATATCGTCTTGCTGTCCCTGAGTACTGGGCTGAGGCTGTGGCCTGGCTGTGGCAGGCATCTTCCTGCGTGAGATCCACACCCTGCCTGTGTGACAGGAGTGTAGAGCAGGCCCACACATATGCATCAGTCCCTCCTCCTCCTCAGGCTTGCTGTCCAGGTATTGAGGATTTGCAGCAAGTTGTGGTCTGAAAATATTAAGGGGAAACTTCAGAAACAAACAATTGACAAGGTTTTTAAATTACACATTGTCCACAGCAGCCTAGTAGGATTTCCTGCCACCTTCCTGTTGTGTCCTGGGACCTGAATTGTTATTTTTTACAAGGGAGATATGCTCTGTGCTATGTGATCATTGGTTACTTTGCAGCTGTCTCATTATCAGAATGGCTATCCACAATGTTTGTGTTTACATAATTCTTATTTTACTTAATTAAAGTCTGAAAATGCAAAAGTAAATATGCTGGTAATGTGGACACGGAAAAGAGAAGTTGGGGGCAACAGCTCCAGACTCATAGTCTATGAAGATGCAGAAGCCTCTGTGAACACACTCAGCCACCTGATCTTCGACAAAGGGGCCAAACACACTTATTGGAAGAAAGATAGTCTCTTTAACAAATGGTGCTGGAAAATTTGGCTCTCTATATGCCAAAAACTAAAACTTGACCCAGGTCTATCACCACGCACTAAGTTAAAGTCAAAATGGATTAAAGATCTAAACATTAAAACAGAAACACTAAATCTCCTGGAAGAGAAAGTAGGAGGAACTCTTGAAGACATAGAGGTAGGAAAGAGTTCATGAACAAAAATCAAACCGCACGGGAAACAATTGAAAGAATTAACAACTAGGACCTGCTCTTATTAAGAAGTTTTTGCACTTCAAAAGAAATTACCAACAAAGTGAAAAGACAACCCACAAATTTGGAAAAAATTATGACAAATAAGCACTCAGATAAAGGTCTGCTCTCTCGAATTTATAAAGAACTAAAAAACACTTGGGCCCCAAAATTTAAAGACCCAGTCCAGAAATGGGCATCTGAGATGGACACACACTTCTCAGAGGATGAAATTAAAGGAGCAATTAAATATATGAAAAAATGCTCCACATCATTAGCCATCAGTGAAATGCAAATTAAAACAACATTGAGATATCATCTCACCCCAGAAAGAATGGCTATCATAAAGAAATCGACCAACAACAAATGTTGGAGAGGCTGTGGGGGAAAAGGAACCCTTCTCCACTGTTGGTGAGAGTGTAGACTGGTGCAACCATTATGGAAATCAGTGGGGAGACTCCTTAGCAAACTTGGACTGGAAGACCCATTTAATCCAGCTATTCTACTGGGAATCTTCCTGGGGGATCTGAAAACATCATATCATAGTGATATATGTGTGCCTATGCTTATAGCAGCACAATTTGTGATAGCCAAATCTTGGAAACAAACAAGATGCCCATCATCTGAGGAATGGATGAAAAAGTTGTGATATTTTTATACAATGGAGTATTACTCAGCTATAAAAAATGATAAACTCAAAGCTTTCCTATTGAAGTGAATGCCACTTGAAGATATACTCATAAGTGAAATAAACCAGACACACATGCTTAAATATTGTATAGTTTCCCTAGTATAATAACTCAAAAGAAAGAAATACAAATAGAAAGGTATAATACAAGTAAAAGCAAAGCAAGAATCAAGGACTAACTAATTAAGAGAGGGAAAGGAGAAAAGATAGGAAACATTAGAGTGACAAGCCATACAGTTATATGTAGAAGATGGGCAAGGCAATGATCCTGAGAGTCTCCAGAAGATTTTTTAATCTAGCAGTTAATTAGAAAGGTTCTTACCCTGACTAAACTATATATACTGACACCTGTAAACTAAGAAACTGCACTGAAGATTGCAATTTGTAATAGTAGGTTCATGCTTGGAGTGCCTCTCATTCTAGTCCAGAAGAGGGGTTGTAGGGCAGAAAGGGAATGGGAAAAAAAGAGGGACCAAGATGTGCCATGTGGAGGTAAAAGAGATTGCAGAATCTTTGGAGCTGAGAGAGGAAGGACAGCAAGACTGGGTGTGATCATGTGCAGGGGCCTCAGAAGCCTCGTCTGTCTCAGCTCTGAGCTGAGCAAGTGCAGCATATTTATTGAGAAGCTTAGAAAACACAAGTCATTGACAAGGAGCAAAGGAACTCGAAGTTTAACATATCAATACTTGATGGAAAATACCTGTTCCATGTTATGTCTAAGATGTTTGGTACTCAGACAGATAGTGAGGTTAAGCTCAACGGCCTATGTTATAGGGTAATAATATAAATAAGCTTCTCTTCTGGAGGGTTAACAAGTTAAGTTTGCAGAGCAAACATTAAAGAAAAAGAAGGACTACAAGGAAAGTCAACATTTTGTCCCTAGCCTTTCAAGGTCAGTAAGGACTCAGGAAATAAGAGAATCTGTACTATAACATCCTGTAACTCAATTGTGTCCCAAATTTTCTGATCAAGAAGATTTTGCGTCCACAGAGGAAAGTGATTGATGATGTAGAGTGAGCCTAAGGAGAGTCACATGAAGAGAAAACGTTCTCTCAGGCTTTCACAGAGAGCACATTGGCCAAGCAATGGCCGTGACTCATCCACATGGCTGACACTGACAAAAGTTCTACAACCTGAGGTACAGGATCTCAGGATAAATCCTGAGGAGATTTCACTGACCTTATCAGATACAAAAGTTACATTTCTTGTTATATAAGTCTAGCTCTTTCTTGGTCTTAATCATCCAGCAGAAAAGTATGAAAAGGAAGTATAAAAAGTAAAGCCAGGGCCGGGGAGATGGCTCAGTAGAATAAGTACTTCCCTGAAAAGCACAAAGGTCTTAGTTCAATCCCCGGTTCCAGAAAAAAAAAAAAAAAAAGTAAAGCCATATTAATATGATGAGCTACAAAATGCTCAAGTCAAAACTTTGGACATTGACAGTCTTATGGAAAACCCACTACTATTATGGACTATTGGACTATATTGGGATATTTTGCTGAATTCATGCACATAATATTTAAATGACAACGGAATGCCTTTCTCTGACAAAACTAGCGAAAAAAAAAGGGGGATACAAATGAACGACTATCTTGTATCTGTACACTCAAAATAGTTAGGATAGATACACGGCTCCATTCTCTTAATTCAGTGAATAGAGAGGTTTCTTCTAATAGTGTTTAAGACAGTATATCATGTCTGCATCTTGCACAATGAATAACCACTAAGACAACAATATGCAATGTATTAATTATTGAAAATGTACTAGTAATCAGTTGTGAAACTGTCTCATTGTTATTTGTTTCTCAATAAAAATATTTTTTTAAAAAAAGCCCTCTAGGTCACGAGATCCTGCTCAGTCACATACTGCAGTTATTCTAAAACTGTGAAGTGCAAAAGATTTCCTCCTCTGCTGCCTGAAGACACTTGTGAGGAAACAACCAGGATTGTTTGGTCCTGAGAGTTTGCCTCCACATGAACATCCTCTATGACACATCTATCTGTGTCACCTTTAAGTGTCCCCCCTCTGTGTGTGCCCCTAACTTTTCATGTCACATTCTTTTTACTAGCCCATCACTGAGCCTGGTCCAACATGTCTTAACTGGTTGCATCTGTGAGAAATGTATTTCTAGATAATATCATATTCAAATAATATCATATTCAAATGTTTGAGAAACTCAATATATGCATTCAGAGAACAAAATTTATTTGTTTGTTTATTTATTTGGGGGGTGCCAAGAATTAAACTCAGGACCTTGTGCTCACCAGATAAGCACTTATTCCCCTATCTCCCTGGCCCCTGGAGAACAAAATTTAATATATGAATTAAATAAATTTACAGATCAGCTAAGGTAAAGATTTGGCAATGCAGTGTTTTTCCCAAACCATCCTGGTGAATCAAAATATGGGGCTGATACAGTGAATCAGAACAGAAGTGTGGTGAGATGTGGAGAGGAGGAAAGCCTCGAAAGCAGGGAGGACTTGCAACCCGCCCATTCCCTGTGACTCCAGGGGAAGCAGGCTGACTGTGCATTTGTGACACTGATGCGTGCGCTTGTGACCTCCAGAACTCAAAGAGAATTCTTTGCATTGATTTTGACACCAATTGTGTAATTTGTTGCAGCAAAGTAAGAAAATAATAAAAACAACAAGAGTGAGCACTGAAAAGTAAACATATCCAGAATAGAACTTAAAATGTTAAGATAAAATTAAGGAAAATTTTTACCAATAAATTTTAAAGATGTTAAGAAAAGAAACAATTTTATGTTTTTAAAGAAAAATCATATTGTCTGGTAACTTGACATATAATAAAAAGCTAAATAAATTAATAACCATTAAATATACCTGATAATAATAAATTTCAACTTTACAGAATTTGTATTAAAATAGTACTTTTATCTGACATGTGTCTGCTGTTACACAGTTTGAATCAACAGAAGGCTACTGAGGGCACCCACGGTCTCCATGTGCACAAGGAGGATTGTCCTCTGAGTCATAGCTTGGGTGACCCCATCCTGCACTGCCCACCTGCCCTCAGTGCCAGGCTGAGGCTAGGTTCCAAAGTGCAGCATTGTTACAAAGGAACAGTGCTTACAGAGACGTGCAGGATCTTATTCTAAACTTTTTATTTTATGAATACATGTAATGCAATGCAGAAAGTCAGCATGCATCTCAGGAAGTAAGTGCACAGACAAGCCCGATTCTTTATCACCCCCCTTCCCATGCCCAGCCACCTACCTCCCTCTATCTGTGGATCCACTTTCCTGATTTTCATAATTTTTCTTAATATTATTTATTGTTCATATTTATGACATACAATCTTACCTGCATATTGGGTATTTGGTATATGTGCATAACATTTCTTAAACTTCTGTAACTTTCCTATCCGCCCCCATTTTTTGGTCTCTTAAATCCCTTCCCATTTGCTGAAGAACCATCTAGAATAGACTGGGAGTGGAGTACATGCAACTTTTCCAAAGAATTTCTTTCGATCTTGCTGCTGTGATTTTCATCAGTGCCCTCTAAAACTATCAGCACCCCCACAGTGGGGGCATTGACCTTGGGGAGCTTTAGCCAGCATGCTGCAGTGAAGCTCTAATGAACCCATTTCTTCCCTAAGCCAACATGGCTGCATTGTTCTCTGTTCTGCAGGCCTGCTTCCAGGTCAGAGGCAGAGACCGCTCTTGTCTCTCACTTAGGTATAATAATTGCAAACTAAGACATTGGCTTCTTGTCAGCTCAGTGAGATGAAAAAAAACACAGGAAAGAACTCAAGTGCTGACAAACTCCCAACAACATACACTGTTCTGTTGTTATACCTGCTTCAGGAACTGGAAGTCTCTTAGATTCTTTGGCAACTGACCCATTGGCCTATTGGTCATTTCATATAAATTCATTAATTTTTAAAAATTGAGTAAATGGACGATTATTTGCTATGTTTCTTAAATCATGCAACAGCATAAAGAATCCAGTCATCAATTTCTGTGATGTTCACATGTTGTTCAGTACTTGGAAGATGTATAGACATGGTCATCACACTCTGTGTGAGCAGGTTGCAGCACTGTGTACCAGAAAGACCCCCGTGCCCACCATGAGGCTGTCTAGCAAATAAGATCTACTGCTTTGAGTCAGTGGGATAGAAAATGTGATAAAAGGACCATGGTGTTGTGTATACTTAGTTGTAATTTACCTTGAGGTACTGAGATTGTCCTCATCCCCTTAATTTTACTAGTCAGTAAAATTCAACATCAGAGTTTAAAAAGAAGAATGCTTTAATCCCTGAAATAATTTCACAAAACATAAAAACCTGAATAGCTTCTAAAACACAGAAAGGACAGCTTTTGTCATTTTATTTCAAAGTAGCTTGTTTTGAATTGTAAAGTATAAGCAGATACTAGAACTGAGAGAAAAACATGATGTAATCATAATTTAGGATATGCCTGATTTTCACAGAAAAAACAAAGACCTATGCAGAGAACATAAAATAATTGTTAAATTAGTGACCAGAAAGTGTATTGAAAGGAGAGTTCTTCCGTGGTTATCAGATCTTCTATAAATGGATCTCCACTGCTATAGTTTGTGTCTAGTTGTCCCTCCAATGCCTAGTGCAGTCACTGGGGCAGGATTCTAGAATTTGTGGTTAAATCATGGTTCAGTCCTCGGATTATGGGTGTGAGGGCCACACCCACCCTGGGTAATCTGCACACAACGTAAGGAAGGGAGAGAAGATTGCTAGATGCTTCAGCTGCTGCTCCTCTCTTTGATCTTTGCTGTTTTCCACTCCCATGAACAGCTGCCCTCTGTGCTGTGCTTCTCTGTCTTGGAGCCAGCTGAGTATGGACCCAGAATCTCCACTAACAATGAGCTAAACAAACTTTTCCTTCCTTAATTTTTGCTGGCTGGTATTTTGTCCCAGCAAGGAGAGAAAAGTAACCGAGACACCCACCTCACACCACCAGTGAGTGGCACATAGCTCCAGCTGCTGTTCCCTTCGGCTGCATTCCTCAAGCTAACCACTGCCCTCACATCCCATTCTTCAGGTTCAGCTAACCTAACTACCAGGGAAACAGAAATAGACAAAGGAACATTTTGGGGTGAGCCATGCTCTTCCTCCTATGTGCACCAACCTTGTGATGGTGAACTACATTTCCTGTCTGGGAGAGCAGCCTAAGAACCAGGTGATCTGTACAGGCCAAGGGCTCAGAGTCCTGAATGCTGAGGCTGAGGCAGAATGAAACACATTGTGCAGAGATGTGCAAGCTCCATGACACTCTCTGCCCTGCTACAGATGTTGGTGTTCTTAATATCTTCTGGTATGGAGATACAGGCTGGTCAGGACTTTTACAGACAAAAGCATTGTACACAGGCAGAATGGTGCTTCACATGGCTAGAAGTGGAAAGGGGAGTGGGAGAAAGAAAAGCAATCTGTGCCTACAGAGTGGTATGTCTTCAGGTTGTAAATTAGTCTAATTCTTACAGTGTTTTATTCACTATACCCAGTGATCAGCTTTGTTTTCCAATTATTTCTACAGGATCCAGTGTAGCTGAGAAAGTGATGCAAGTCCAGCCAACCACATCCAGGCCAGAGTGGGAAACAACCACCCTGGACTGTGCCTAGGAGACAAGCTTGAGCTTGTGTGCCTTTTAGCAGTACAAACAACTACCTGATAGATGAATGATTTTCATTATTAATCAGGATTCCTTTGATCAAAATACAAAGATCAGTCACTATTCTGTCAACTTCCAGAAAGAAGCTAAGTCCACCATTCTTGTTATTTCTGCCTCACAGCTTGAGGATTCTGCAAAGCACCTCTGTGCTCTCTGAGCTATGTTTGAAGTGCTAGGAAGAGCTGAAAAAAACCTCAGGTGGCTCTGTAAGGGATGGCCCAGCTGTAGGAGCCTGTCTGTGCTCTAGGTCAGGGTAAATTCTGAATAAAACCTGCTTCTGTTTCATTTGTAAACTGGGGTCAGGTGCAGGGTTTTCCCCTTGTAAGTCTTCCTTGAATGTTTTGAGTTGGAAGTAGAGCATGCAGAGTGGACATAAAGTTATAAAACTTCCAGGGCTAATGTTGAAAATTTACCTCATAACATCTTAAAGAGTGAGTTTAACTTTAAGATGCCCACAGCACAGAACTGGGAGTGATGATCCGGAACAGCAGTGGAAGTCACTTCCCAGCCATTTGATTCAGCTTCATGTTAGGTAAATTATGGAAGGAGAAGCCCTGAGGATGATGTGGAATAGGAGACTGAGTGTAAGGATGAGGCTCTTGTCACTGCTGAGCTAGAGGAGGAGCCTCTGCAAATTCTTTGTCTTTCCATCTTGTACTGAATTTGACTTGGGTGCAGGTCACCTAGGTTCACTTTTGGAAAGGACAGCTGGGTGAAAACAAACATATTCCTACATGGAAACTTGTGGAAACACAGCGGGACACAGGTGTACAACTGTCATTCACAGAAACACGTGAGATCTTGTTCATCTATCACCTCCTTTACCTCAGTGTTCAATGGCAAGCAGAAACAGCAGAGGAACACCATGGATATGAGGCAGATTTAGTTTACATTGACGGGCACCCATTAGGATTATTCCCAAAATATCAGACCATGATCTGTGGTACTCTAGGGTTGATATGAGATGACAAACAGGAAGTCCAGAGGCAGGAGTGCTTGTCAGATGGGGACTGGGTTACACAAGATGTGTCATAATGACCAGCTGCACATCACAGTGAGCAGCTGTTCCTAAGAGACAGCAGCAACTGGAACAGTAACTACTATGTGGGCAACTGAGAGACTGAAGTGTCCTGGCGGTGGGGGGGGGGTACATTTTCTGTTCATTTCCCTCCTCATTTAGTGACCCAGGCAAGTTTTTGCTGGGCATATTACATTTGGCTTTGTAAGATGAGGCCCAGAAGAAGTAGTAACACTAGGGTTGTTAGTGACCCTGAGGTGGGCCCTGGCCAACATCTCCAAGATTGTCTTACTACAGAGATTTTAGTTTTTTCCTTTAGAGAGAGATATACTTTAGGCCTGCCTATTCTGTAACATTACCTTGGCAAGGAAGTAAGAGAGTTAATTTAATCCAGAAGAGACTCCAGTGTGCCTTGGACACTCATGAAATCTTTGTCAGGTGTTTGACAGATCACTCTGTTCTCTTGGAGCAATTGTCTGTAGAGATTAAGACAAAAGCCATAGCCAGCATGAAGCATGACACAAGGACTGGGGTCAGTTGCCTGAAAAGACACAATTATCAAAGGGAAGAGGTATGGAGCAATCCTGTGCACAACGGCCTTGGGATTCAGCCATATATGGACTGGTCAGCAACTTGGGTGACCCGAGCAGGGATTGAGTTCCTGCCTCTTCAGAGTGAGCCTCAGCAGAGTTGTCCAGTTAAATGTTTCAGGGATCTAAGGCTGGAGTTTTGAAATGGTAGCAGTAAGAGCTGGGCAGTTAGCTCAGCAGCGTATGCGTCTGCCTGCAGTTGTAGAGGCAGTTCACATGTACCTGCATGGCAAGTGCAGAAGGAATGTCTGCAGGTGGAGCTGGGCTTTTAGCTGGTTGCACACTGTGTGGAGTCTTTATTTAAGATACTTTTTGAATTACTCCATACACACACACACACACACACACACACACACACACACACACACACTTAAAGGATGTTTAACACGAACTACACTTCCAAGTGTACAATGCCTAATTTTTCAGTACACAAAAAGAGAAAGTAAAACAAGGAAATCAGGTCTACTGGCTCTTGACAGCAGGAGCTGTGCCACCAGGGGCAGTGCATGAAAGCTCTCGTGCTCTGAAAGTTTCTCTCATTTTTTGTTTTCTAGTAGTATGAAGCGTTACCTCAGAAACTTGGAATAGTATTTATATTTAATTGGTGTAGATTTCTCCAGACTGAAATATGAAAGGATAGAACAGAGTGCAGTGCCCAGGGCAGAGGTCAGCATTGCCAAGGACACAGACAGGGAAGGGCAGGCAGTTCAGGTACTACTGTGTAGTTTCATTTGAGATGTGGACTTGGAGGTTTACAAAGAACACAGGAAGCATCTAAGGACAGATTTCATCGGAATAGCTCAATTATGCCCTTTTGGGTTTCTTTATAAATACATTTTTCAGAATTTGGAATTTTGACTTGAACCCCTTCACCAGATACACTTCCAGCATAAACTGGAATGAAACTTTCATTTATTGAATGCCCAAACAGCAAAATATTTTTGTTTTGCACAACACTTATACTATTATCTATTTTGATGTTTTTGTTGATGGAACAGTCTTGTGGGTAAGGTTTTCTCTTCCTAACTCTAAAAGAAGAATTACAACCTTGCTCCAAATTATGGACCTGCCTTGACAGTAAACATATGATTGAATTTTGGAATTAAGAAGGTCAAAGATTCTCCCTCTTAGAGCTTACAATAAAATTATGCTCAGAATTGCCTTGTAAAAATATGTGTTAGCTGTTGTGACTGTTACTCCTACACACAGTTGGAAAGATTTTAGAACTGAGAGTCACATTCCATCTCATCTTTCTGGGCAAAGGACATAATATTTTCTCTTTAAGGAAGCAAGGAGAAGACGAACTCAGAAGCTCCAACGTCCGTGTGATCGGACTCCCAGAAAAAGATAACAAAACGAATGAGGCAGAGGACATAATTAAAGAAATCATTGAAGAAAACTTTTCAGAGCTGAGGAGGAGCTCAAGGCTTGAGGTCGTCAGTGCTCAGTGAGTCCCCAGCAAGGTGGATGAGAGAAAGCTCACTCCTAGACACATCTTGGTGACGTTCTGGAGCCCCAGTGAGAGAGAGAAGATCCTGAAGGCCTCACGAGAGAGAGAGGTCACCTACACAGGCCAGAGGATCCGGCTGATGGCAGACTTCTTGCTGAGCACGCTGGTTGCCCGGAGCCAGTGGTGCGACATCGTGACGTGAGAGTCCTGCACGAGAACAGCTTCCACCCACGAATCCGGTACCCAGTCAGACTGGCCTTTGATTTTGAGGGCCAAACAAGAACATTTTTTGATATTGACGAATTCGGAAGATTTGTTTGCCATGTACCCTCTTTGAAAGGATTACTAGAGAACGTACTCTAGGGTCTAGGTGGCTGCAGCAAGTGGCAGCACGCTTTCCCCACCAACACCCAGGAGGGCGCAGCGAAGGGGACATCGCGTCTGTACCTGCAGGGTGGGCATTCAACAGCTCTGCTGGTGCAGCAAAGGGAACGTTATTACCTGGACACCATGAAAAGCTGTACTAAATTTTAATGATCATTGTATCTGGCATAGAAGGTTTGTTTGTATGTTTGTTTGTTAACAAAAGAATGAACCCAGAGTGCTTGCTCTGAGCTGTGTTTTCAACCCTTGAGAAAAGTTTCTAGACAGGTCTCACCAAGGTGCACAGGCTGTGGCTCACCTGTGACCTCCTGCCTCAGCCTCCGTAGCCGGGATCCAGCTCATGAGGGAGTGTCACCACAGGAAACTTCACAATAAAGATTTTTCACTTGAGCAGGCCTCATGTCCTTACTTAGAAATCCCATTGTATGGGGCTGGGGAGACAACTCAGCAGCCTAAGCACCTGCCCAGTAAGCTCAAGGACTTGGGTTCAGTCCTTGGCACCACATGCCGTGCTGGCCCAAGAATCCCAGGTGTTCTGTGCCAGCCACCGAAACCAGGTGTGGTGGTGCATGCCTGTAATCCCAGCACTGGGGAGGCTGAGACAGGAGGAAGAATCTATGAGTTCAAGCATGTAGTGAGATCCTATACCAAATAAATAATTTTTTGTGAAAAAAAAAGGAAGCAAGGAATGTTCAACATATTTCAAATTAGTATCAGAATTGAATCAAAATATAGAATTCATAATATTTGCTTTTATAATCCCACAGATTTCATCAGATATTTTACTACATTTGAAAATGTCTATTACTTATCTTTCAGTACTTCCTAAAATGTTATATTACACTTTATCTTTTACCAGATATCATCATTCATCAATTTAGTGACAATAAAGGACAAACAGGTGTTTAGGAAGGCACAGGCTTCTCCACCTAGGTATCGCAGCACAGCCAAGCTTGACCCATTTAGAAACCACACCTCAGAGGTAGGCTCTCCCTACTGCTGAGGGACCTGCACCTGGACAGTCAGGAGATGGAGCGACCCTTTCAACAAGAGGGAAGCCTTGTCCCCATAATGCTCCCAGGTTGCTGAGAGTATTCACAGCCTACATCTCCTTAAGGACAAATAACTCCGGTCCAGGTCCCAGAATGTTTCTCAGCTCTCAGCGGAGCCAACTCAAATACTTAAGAGCTCTTTGCTGTAGCACTATCTGTGGGAAGCCATTAACTGGTATCCATTTTATAATAGTGTCAGCCATTTTCTTAAGTTTCTATTCCCCTGCTGAGTTAAGTTTCTGCTCCTTCCCGCCTAGACCATTCCCCGTAAATCACATGCTATGCCCCAAGGGTAGGACCTTCCTCTGTGGCCTAGATACCTGCTGACCCCAAGAGCAGAGACTTCCTCATTCATACACTCCCTATATATACCCAGAACCTCCCCTGAATAAACGACTTGATTAGAATCCTGTCTTGTCTCCATTCTTTGTGTCTCCTGTCCCTTCTCATCCCGACTCCCCCTCTAGGGTTCTTGTTGACTAACCCGCGAGTAGGGACAAGTGGCGCCTAGCATGGATTGAGAACGGGGGATTTCGTGAAGGACACCGTTCAAGGAGCTGGCACAGATGTTAGAATAGAGGATCGGTCAATACGGAACCTGCTGCATTTTCTAGGCCTCGGTAAGTGAACGGCGATTATGGGTCAGGAGATAAGCCAACATGAAATGTTTGTTGAAAGTTTAAGTAAGGCTTTAAAGGCACAAGGAGTAAAGGTTTAAAATTAAGGATTTGTATCAATATTTTTAATATATTAAACAAGTTTGCCATGGTTCCCTATTGAAGGAACTATTGATCAGAGGTGATGGAAAAGGGTTGGTGATGCCCTTAAGGATTATTATGAGACTTTTGGACCTGAAAAGGTCCCAGTTACTGCCTTTTCCTACTGGAATTTAATTGCTGAAATCTTATCCCAGAGACACTGTGACCTGCTTGTTGCTAATGTGATAAAAAAAAAAGGGTGAAAATATACTACAGGGACAAAAAGGTAAAACCCATCTTAAAGGACAAAAGGAACAAGGACAGACAGACACAAAAAATAGAGAAGAAGATCTTATGTCTTTTGATAGCGATGATGATAGAGATCACGATAAGCCAAAAAAGGACAAAGAACCCCCTAAGGGTGTGTGCCCTCCTGTAAGGGAACAGAATCTTGAAATTGAAAGTAGGAAGCCAGAGCTGCCAAATTCCAAATTACAGCCCGAGGAGAAAATTTACCCCTTTGATTTAGAAAGAGCTATGCTCAAAGTTAAAAAAATATATCCCGAACTACCAAACCTCTTCCAGTTGAAGCCGATTATAATGAAGTTGATTGGGACGAACTAGTGGAGGAAGCCGCTCGGTATCAGGGCCGAGACGGGCTGCCCAAGGTTAAGTGCTCTCCGCCATATAGCACTGATCCCAGGGTGCCTCGTGCGGCGTGTTCAGCTTCTGACCCCAGAAAGGAATTAAAAGGAAAAATTGAACTTCTCAAAGAACAGATAAAATTAGAGAAAGAGCACCAAGACCTCATAATCCAATTAGAAAGATTAAAATCAGGAAAACCCAAAAATGAAAGTATAACAGGACCAAAGGCCCCCTGTGTTCAAAGGCCAACTGTGAGGGGCACTATCCCCAAAAGCTTCTTCCTGTTAGACCCACCCATAGATCTAGATAGGAAGAGGTATTTCCAGTATCACAAACAACAGGTGCTCAAGGACAGATTTGGCACCATTACACTAGTTTTGATTTTAAAGTACTAAAGAAACTAAAAGCAGTGGTTGCCCAATACAGAGCCACGGCTCCATATACCACAGCCATTTTAGAAACTGTGCCTGACAATTGGCTTACTCCCAAGGACTGGAAGGCATTAGCCTGAGCCACCCTCTCCAGGGGGGGATTATCTCCTATGGAAGTCTTCCTGCGTGCAGGGAGGCATCCACAATGATAGCTTCACTGTTGATGTTGGATTTGTTACCTTCACCAGTTACAATCAAATACTTAACTACAGTAGCCCTATTTGCCCAAAAAAGGGACATGTGTTTGTATGTGGGGGAAGTTTAGCCTTTACGTATTTACCTACCAACTGGACAGGACTGTGTGTCATGGCAATTGTATTGCCCGATATCGATGTCATCTCTGGTAATGATCCCGTACCCCTTCCCAGTTTAGATTATGCTATGGGCCACACAAAGAGAGCAGTCCAGTTCATCCCTTTATTAGTGGGGCTAGGAGTCATGGCGGCCATGGGGACAGGCACAGCAGGATTGGGAGTAGCAGTACATTCTTATAGTAAATTATCTAATCAGCTGATTGATGATGTTCAAACACTCTCTGGTTCTATCCAAGATATCCAAGACCAGATAGATTCATTAGCAGAAGTAGTCTTGCAAAATAGGAGGGGCTTAGACCTTCTAACAGCAGAGCAGGGAGGGATCTACTTGGCTTTACAAGAATGCTGCTGCTTCTACGCAGACAAGTCTGGTATTGTTCAAGATAAAATAAAGAGACTTCAAGAAGATCTTATTAAGAGGAGAAGAGAGCTATTTGAAAACCCTTTCTGGAGCACATGGAATGGAGTACTACCCTACCTTCTCCCCTTATTGGGCCCCTTGATTAAACTATTAATACTTTTATCAATAGGACCCTATCTTTTCAATAGGCTGATGACTTTTGTTAAAAAACAATTGAATGCCATTAAAATACAACTCATACAGGTCCGTTACCATAGGCTTGAGATGGCTGACAGAGAAAGTTGTGCTGAACTCGAAAGAGTACACTACGATGATGCCCAATCCAGGTAAAGAGATTTTCTCACCTTGGTGCAATGGACTGGATAGCCAGAGATGGGCAACTAGAGGCTCACATGTGGTACCGACCACCACCTAAGACAGGAACTGGGCCTTGTGCTGCCCTGCTTTCCTATGATGGGAAAGGTCTGGTTCGGCCCCATGTGAAAGCATCTTGACCCAAGACAGGCACAGTCCCCTCAAGGAGTAATGGCCTTTGGAGTTAAAGTAGAAAGGGGGCCCTATGGGAAGCTGTTAACTGGTATCCATTTTATAATAGTGTCAGCCATTTTCTTAAGTATTCCCCTACTGAGTTAAGTTTCTACTCCTTCCTGCCTTGCCC
>NW_004524852.1:250316-258219 GCF_000260255.1 Octodon degus
TTCCTCTGTGGCCTAGATACCTGCTGACCCCAAGAGCGGAGACTTCCTCATTCATACACTCCCTATATATACCCAGCACCTCCCCTGAATAAACGAGACTTGATTAGAATCCTGTCTTGTCTCCATTCTTTGTGTCTCCTGTCCCTTCTCATCCCCACTCCCCCTCTAGGGTTCTTGTTGACTATCCCTTGCATCAGGACAACTAACCAATCTGTTCTTTATCCCAATAGCAAGAATAGAAATTGTCATAGAGAAGTTTTTGCAAGTTCTTTTCTAGTTATCTATTTGCCTTTTGGATGCTTTATATTAATTTATCCACTGAAAGATCGAAGCCAATAGAATCTGCCCTCTGCATGACACAGGGTCACACAACAGGGAACAAACTCCAGCTTCCAGGTTCTGTAGTGATCACTTGATATGGGGACAATATTAGCCCCCGGGATATAATAGCTTTATTTTTTTGTACAGCTAGTAAGAATGAACACCTCCTTCTCTTATAAACTACTATATAAAATTCCAAGTCAATCTTTAAATAAATAATTTTACAAAACTATACTCAATAACTTCTGAAAGATTTCACTTTTGTCATTTAATTTGGAAGAAATTCTACTAGTTGTAAAATTTAAGTAGGTCATAGAAGAGTGTAAAGAACAAGGAAGAGATCCTGCCCTGGTCTTGAATGTGATTTGCCTTTCACAGAGCCTAAGACCTATATTGAAAAGGAAAAATATTTGCTGAATCTGTGACCACTAAGTAGGTAAGGAGGAGGGTTCACAGATTGTCATCAATTCCACTCTAAGCTCCAGAAGTACTTTACTGAGGAATTTAAGTGCGCACCAGCTCGCTCAGGCTGCACTTCCTCAGTCCCAACCCTCAGCTCTCACGGCCATCCCCGCCCTCTCTCCAGGCGCTGCCCGACCTGCCAGAGAAGACAAGCAGCCCCACAGCGCTCTGGGCTGAGCCGCACTTGCTCTCACAGCAGCGCAGATCTCAGGGCAGAAGCCTGAGAAACCCACTTCCTGCTCGGGAGTAACAGAAGAACCAGGAAGCAGATAAGTACAGGGCACTCACAGACCCTCAGCTCGAGGCCTGAGGCGCAGCACAGTAACTGTGCACGAGGACACGGCCACATGCTGCTCTCCGGCCTGCTGTGGGTGTCGGTGGCCTTCATCCTCTCTGGTACGGATGGTGCGAATCCGGTCAGGCGAGCTGAGGACGAAGCGACTGCACACAGGCATATGGCACTTCATATGGGGAGGAGAGAAGAGGGGGCGGGAGAACGGAAAACAAGCTACGACCAATTCTGCTTGTGTTTGGTCCTAAATTATTCTCATGATTACTTTTATCATTTAATTTTGAAGGAGTTCTATTCATTGTAAAATCTAAATGGGTCATAGCACCGAGTAAACAGAAGGAATAGATCCTATCGTCGTCGTGGATATGGTTTGTCTTTCACAGAGTCAAAGACATGCATGTGAAGTGTAAATATTTGCTTTTGATATGTTGTTCAATACATCAGAGGATCAGCACAGTTTTCTGTTTGTTCCTATAGGACCCAGTGTTGCCCAGAATGTGACCCAAGTCCAGCCACCCACATCTGGAAGAGAAGCGGAAGTAGCCACGCTTGATTGTAAATATGAGAAACAATCAGTTAGAGACTATCTTTTGTGGTACAAGCAGCTTCCCAGTGGAGAGATGACATTCCTCATTTGGAGTGCTCCTGGTCAGACTAAAAACACTGAGCGCTATTCTGTCAAATTCCCGAAAGCTAGCTCTATGAGTTTCATCATCTCTGGTTTACAGATAGAAGATTCAGCAAAATATTTCTGTGCTATTTGTACAAGCACAGTACTTGAAGTGACAGCAAAGGCTGAACAAAAACTCAGGAGCTCCACACATGACAGGCCCTGAAACAGTGCCCAGCTGAGTCCACACCTGTAGCTCCCAGACCAGAACAGAGCACTGTGGTTTCTTAATCTAAGATCTGGTTGAGAAGATTCCATTCTAAATAAAACTTTCTTCTGTCTCTTTGGGAAACTGATGTCAAGCACAAGTTTGTGGTCTATTCTGATAGGAGTTTTTCAGTAGATAATAGATGACAGAGAACATGTATAAAGGTATCTCACATTGATAATGAGCCCAGTACAAACATGAAATACTCATTTCACTTGAAGGTGCTCATCTAAATGTGGTTGTAGGGAAACAGTGGGAATCAACTACTTGCCTCCTCCTTCAGGCTAAGTCACCTGCAGGAGCTTGACAGTAACAATGAGGCAGCCTTCTGCATCTGCTTGATCTAGAGAGACGGTTTCTGCAGAGTTCAGGTCCACAGATCTGGCCCTGAGCCTGATTTAATGGGCAGCCGACGAGACTCACGCTGGGGAGAGAGACTTGGATGAGGACACTGACAACAGCTGGAATCCAAAAAGATAAACAGAAACTTGTGTGTTCCTCACCTCAACTCCTTGGAACTTACTTGCTGAGTGACCTTCAGGAGAATAGGTGTCATTTGCCATCACACTACATGCATACTTGACCCAAGACCAAAGGAAAATGAAGGAGTCACAGTGAGGGGTGCAGCTGTTGTGTCATTGTGCACAAGCTGCCCCAAGTCCTGGACGCTGAACCCAATGAGCTCATAAGAAAGAGTTGTTGAATCCCATCAACCTTCAACCTGTTGTACCATTCTGTGGCCAGCGCTGAACTACAGGAAAAGAAATCATGTGAAGCGTTTTTCCAGAGAGTTAAGTTGAGGCAGTTGGAAGGTATTTTATATTCAAAAATAAAACCTGGCATAGTCGTGCTTCCTGCTAATATAACACCACTATTCCCTATCCTACCAAAGGCGTGCTAGCAGTCTTGCCCAAAGAACACACAACTAAGTCCTTATGTCCATCTGTGACATTCGTGCCTTCTTGTGGCTGAGACACAAGCTCCCATGGATATTTTTGTAACTTAAGTAATGACATGCAAGATGAACCTTCATTAGCACATCTTGTGACACTACAGGCAAATGAGAAGAGAATAAGCCCTATTTATTTTATATGTAAATATATTTGTATCAAAATGGACAGGAACTTTTATATCTCTTGTAGTCTTTGTTTCCACACGTGGTCTCTCAGTTGCAGCTCATTTCTCACAGCTACCTGTCATCACCTTCTGGAAAACAGTGAGCCCTTCCCTCACAGACATGCTTGACTTTGTGCACAGCAAGCTCCTCAGTCAGGAGCGCCACTGCACAGAGTGCTGTGGGGTTAAATGAGTCCTGTGTTGCCTTTGGCAGGAGAAGTGCAGGCAGGCAAGTGGGTGCAGACTCCTCCTTGAACATATTTATACAAGAAACAATGATATGTTCGAAAAACTCAGATATAGTTCTGTGATCTTATTCCCAATACACACTGTTCTGAGAAATATTTGAAATAATGCATAGGTTGTCATTAGAAGCAATAGTCATCAGCAAGGAAAACTATTTTAAAAAATATTTAAATAACACTAAATAAAACTTTGAAGCAGGCCAGTAAGATAGCTCAGTGGACTAAGTGCCCACTTTGGCAACTGCAAGGACCAATGACATTTTTAACCCCCTTGTTTTCACTAAATAAGTTCCATTTTGGTTTGTGCCAAAGGTGTACAAATATTTTACAATATTTTCCTCACTTTTTAATTACAAGATAGCTTGTTCAGCGTTGCTCAGTTCTGCCAACACCGCCCATAGAATTACTATAATCACTGGGCACTATGAAAGTTCTTTTAAAGTTTTGGTTTTTCTTTCAATCTTATCATCTCTATTTTATGAATAGTTGCAAAGAAGGGTACACCTTTTTGTCATTGCATTTCCTAACATGGACCTTTCCTCTCTGATACGTTAACATTTCATGTTGTTTGAACACTCTGACCGTCTCTGTGTCAGGACTTCTGCCCTATCTTAGCTCCTTTGCTGGTATTGCCATCCTGTCTGCATAGTGCATAGTATGGCGCTGCCCTTCCTCTCCATTTTTCCATCTACATTTTGTGACTTTTGAGCTGGCTTCCTTGCTGCCCTCTAGTGTTTGCGGGTGGAATTGTTCGTGTCTGAAGGTTATTTGCAACAGAAACTACATCGCTGCACCCAGACCAGCGAATTTCCTGTTGCAGGAACCACACAGAAGATTCAGGCCCGGCTGGCTGCTGATCTGTTGCCTCGGCAGTTGTGGAGGTGGCTGACCTCAAAATGGAAGAACAGTATGTGGCTGCAGGGTGTTTGTGCAACAAAACTTCACATTGTGGGGCTGGGGAGATGGCTCAGTAGAATAAGTGCTTGCCTGGCAAGTGCAAGGGCCTGAGTTCAATCCCCAATTCTGTCAAAAAAAAAAAAAAGAAAAAGAAAAAGAAAAAGCACTTCACATTGTTATATAAGTTGGCATGTTTTGCTATGCTAAGTGAAATTTCATTTATTGTCCTATTCTTTAATGTGTCATGGAAATATCCTGAGAGTGGGACCCAGAGTCATTAGTGGTGAAACAATAAGTCATTGCAGGAAGGCAGCAGGACACACCCTTTCCATGGAGTACTGCAATTCCTGATCTTTCAACACAACATAATAGTCTATTGATGTATCAATAAAAGTAAGAAACATGGTAGACCATGGATACCTAGGATAATTCATAAAATCTGCTGTGTTCTATATTGTTACAAGATTCACCTCTGAAGAATGTTTTAAGCTTCATCTTAAGGGTTTTATTTTGTTGTTGTTGTTGTTTATGTATTCTAGTACAGGGTCTATAGGGTCTCACTACAGATGGGACTCGTAGCAATCCTCCTCTTTTCAGCCTCCCAGACACTGGGATTACATGCATGCACCAACACACCCAGTCTCAGTCATTCTCTTAGTGAGCCGCATGGGCGGAGCCAGCACAGCACGCTGGGGAGCTGTTAGCTATCTGGCCAGCCCCATGAGCTTCATCTTATAGAGTTTCCCATACAATTTCACATCCTGTTTCCCCAATCCTTGAAGGTACTGCATGTCATGAAGTAGATTTGGTTGAGTACTTGAGACAGGAACGTTATTCTACTAGATGTCATGCATGTCTGTTCTCACTTAATTCTTGAGGAAGTTCATTGAGATTGGTAACCTATTTTCTATATGGCAAAGATCTTGATATTTTAAAGGTCATTTGGATTTATAGACCCTACCACTCATTTATTGTATGACATTGGATGAATTATTTAATGATTTTCTGTTCACTAAACATATTTCTGAATGTTAGTATCGACAGCATGTAGCAAAATGGTCTCATAAGAAGTAAATTAAATGGAGTCTATCCATACCAATATGGACAGATAGCACCACATTACTCAAAGAAAAGGAAATTGATTATGTGAGGAGTTAACTTCTTTCCTCAGTGTTATGAAGTAAATATGGTGGTAGAGACTTGCTTCTATAACTATGTGGAGAACAAAGTCCATTCTTTTTTGGTAGCAGGAATTGAACTCAGGTCTTGAGCTAGCCAGGCAGGTGCTGTGACAGTGAGCTATTCTCCACTCAAGAACAAAATCCATTTTAAGAGTAAAGTGTGAGTCTCTTCTTATTAAATTATATGCGTGTGCAAACTGACCTAAGTCACCAATGGACTTTTCAATCACAATCCATTGTTCACTCAGTAGAATTTCCACAAAGAAAAGAGTTAGGATTAAAAAAATTCCAATAATGTTGTTTCGATCTTAAAATTTCTCTGTTACTTTTATCTCATTGCTGAAAAAAATACTCAACACCCAAAATGAAGGAAGGAAAAGTTTATTTAGTTCACAGTTTATGGAGGCTTCAGTCCATACTCAACTGGCTTCAAGGCACAGTTGCAAGAGGCAGAGGGCAGCAGTTCATGGAGGTGGAAAACAGCAAAACACCAAAAGCAAAAGGGCAGGAGCAGCAGCAACAATGGCAGAGGTGAGCAAGTCTGTCTTCTCATGCTGCATTCAGGCTATCTGCCCAGGCAGGGTGCCACACTCATACCCATAATCCCAGCAGTTCTTAGACCCACAATCTCAGCCCTGGATCATGATTAATCACAAAGTCTAGAAGTCCGCCCCATGACTGCATGAGGCTTTGTGGGGACAACTAGACACAAACCAATCAATCTTAGTTGTTGAAAATTGTAAACTCTAGAAAAGTAACAAGAAGAAACTAAAATCATTTGTTCATTAAGATGTGGAGAAAATTCTTAGAATTCTGGAGTGTATTCCTATTATATTTTTGTTTAGTCACATAAGGAAAGCATAATGTAACAAGATACAAGTACACTAAGCATTGGGTATCTAACCTGTCTTTTCATTTCTATGCATTGTTGATATTTCATGTCAGTCTTTTGTCTTGTAAATATTGTTTCCTTGAAAACTAGAACATACAACTTTGGTAGTACAGCAGAGGGTGCTAGGCTTGGAGGCCCCAGCAAGAGGTTTTCCCTACATCTGTCACCTAAGAGCAACACAGCCCCATTAAACACAGAGATGGCCTTTTCCATGGTCTGTTTTAGAAGCTAACTTGAAAATAAGGCACTAACCCAACATTGATAGAAATTTATGATGCAATTTTTTTCTCTTGGAAAAAAAATTCAGATTTCCATTTTAACAAAGACACATTAGACAAGCAACCAACTAATGCCCTTCCACATCACCCCATGAGGAGACTCCCAAAGCCTCGTGCTCCGTGATCACTGTGTGGCAACAATGCAGATAACTTGGCCCAGAAGGGGACCTCAGGACCTGGGGTGGGCAGGAAAGTGCTCTGGACAGTGGACTCCAGAGCAAAGTTCTTTGAGCACACACAATAATGGGAGCTATGGCAGGGCTAGGGTAGGCTGATAAAAAGGAATACAGGATTTATTATCATTAGCCTTTTAGTCACGTACTGGCAATCTGACCTTACATAACTAGCTTTCTAGTACATCAGGTTTAACTCTGTTGGGGAAACCATGGACTGCTTAGTGGGTTTCATATTAGGATGAGATTGGGGACAATCAAAATGTGAGTATTTGTGGACACAGCATGGATCCATGTTTGATTTCAGATACCAATTTTAATTTTCAATTTGCAGATATCATTGCAAGTCTTATAACTAATTAACTTACTAAAGTTGAATTTTTCAGTGATTTACCTCTTACGAATGCTTTCTTAAATTTTAACATGTACCCTTTACTAGATAGTAGTATTTGTTACTTTAATTGTAAAGAAGGACAAGACGATGCTTAGGAAGGAACAAATTTTCTAAATTGAATATTAACAAGAATTCAGATCTGATCATTCCAAAAATCACATTTCAGAAGCAGCTGCTCCCTACCAAGGGTGCTGCTCACAGAATGTCACAAGCACAAGGTGGCCTGTGAAGCAGTAGGGAACCTTGCAGTCCTGTGACTCTCCAGTACACATGAGCATCTGTGTTCTCCATTGGCTCAGGTGCAAGTAATTGTGAGCTAGCACAAGGAGGTGAAATAAGACAGCAAAGATGTTTCAAATACTTTGTAGCTCTTCCCAACACACCTCAGTGATTTGTATTTATAATTGTAGCAAAAGTCAGAACTTGGTGGAGACTTTCTATCTTTTCTAGTTGTCTACTTTTTCCCTGGCTTCATTAAATTAATTTATACAGAGAAGCAGCTGTCAAATGTAGAATCAGTAGCTACTTTCTGCACAATCACACACACCACACAAAATCTTGGTCACCAGTTCATATGCTGACCATCTGCTTCTAAGTGGTTTCAGCATCCAAATAAATAACAACACAGAACTTAACAAGTGAATCTCAGCACCCTGGACCAGTGTCATAGTGAAGCTCTTTATTTGAGAGTAACAGGACTGAATATCCTCATTCACCCAAAACTAGTATCACTCAGTGCCAATTTTTGGAAGAGTAGTATTTTATCCTTGTTAA
>NW_004524852.1:259944-260839 GCF_000260255.1 Octodon degus
AGAAGAGCTAGGAAACATGACAATGTCAAGCCATACAGTTATATGTAGAAGATGGGCAAGGCAATGATCCTGAGACTCTTCAGAAGATTTTTGAATCTAGCAGTTAATTGGAAAGATTCTCACCTTGACTAACTATATATACTGATACCTGTGAACTAAGCAACTGCACTGCAGAGGGTAATCTGTAAAAGTAGTTTCATGTTTGGAGTGCCTGTCATTCTGGTCCTTGTTAAATTTTCACATGAACATAACAGTCTAGGAAGACTGAATGAACATTCCCTGGGGGGTGGGAGTGGGAGATGCCCCAGGGGACCATGCCCATCCCATGCCTTAGACGCCAGTCAGTAAAAACAAATAAAAAAAATAACAATATTGATGATGATGATGATGATGATGATGATGATGATGATGATGATAGTGGTGGAAAGCTATAAGAATTGACTTTTATCATTTGGTTACAACAGCTTTTTATAAATATGCAGTAATTGTATTGCATGTTTCCCTTTCATGGAGAAAGGCAGATTCTGTGGAGAAGAGTAACTACTTATTAAACAGTGACCAAGAAGGAAACTGGAGAGAAAGGCAGTGAGCCACGATCAATGTTACCACCTTCTTACACCGATCAACCCCAGCGTGCCTCAGGTCACTCACCGCAGCTGCCCAAGCTCCACAGCTCAGCTCTGCCTGGCTCTCTCAGGCCTCCCTTCAGGTCCAGCCGTCCAGGGTAAATGAGTGAGGAGAGCAGTGGCTGGTGTGAGCCGTGCCTTTCCTAACGTGAACATAGTCTCCGCAGCCTGCGTACCCAGGGAACCTCAGCTCCTGTTTAGAAGAGCAGTGTGAAACCCAGCAGGTGCTGATCTACACTGCCAGGAGAGCTCTGAACCTGCGGAGGACA
>NW_004524852.1:262599-263627 GCF_000260255.1 Octodon degus
AAGTTACATCTAATATTGCTGCATAATAATGCAATGTGTCACTTTCACTTGCTCACACCTAATTCCAAATGTAGGTATCTGGAACAGAAGTGAATGTCTTTGCTTAGCCATTTTTGCTTGGGCTTTGTGTTGGTTAGGTACAAAGGAGAAGCACCAAGAATGATGTACAATAAGAGAACAACAATGCAGATTAGAGCTCAGGAATTTTTTGAAGCTTGAGAAGTAGTTTCTGCAAAGCCCTGGTCTTCCCACCCAATACTGAGCCTGAATTGATTGAAATTCTATTAGACACAGATCTGGGAAGGAAAGCCAGGAGAGGATAAGAAGGTGGATGAATTGTGACCTGTGAGGACATACCAAGGCCCATGAGAACAATGGGAACCTATAAGGACAACCTAAAAAATAACAAAAACTGTCCCTCAGCTATCCCATGAGTTGGTAGATGATTTCAAAAGCAGCATTGACATTTGGCAACATGCTGCATACACATGGGACCCAAACTGAAGAAAGCTGAGTTAGGAGATGTGCTGGGAAGCTGGGAAGCGTCAACAGGAGCAATGGCTGGCAGGTGAACCGGAATACATGGGAGGTGCCTGGAGCCCTGAGCCCTGAACTGCAAAGCATGGGAGAGGTGGCTGTGGCATCACACTGACCTTCTAAGCCTTGTATCTTTTCTTTTGTGGGAAAATCTAAAGCAGAACAACACAGGAAATCAAATTCTGGGAAGTACATTGTCAGAGAGTTGAGACAGCACAAAGGTACCACAGGACCTCTTCTCAAACTTGGCATATCCACCTCCTTGAACAACACGTAAAGTTAAAAACAAGCAATATGGGACTGGTGAGATAGGTTGGCAGACTAAAGTGCCTGCTTAGGCAAACTTAGGGAAGCACAGGGTCCATGGCTAGATCCCAGCATTGCATGCCATGCCAGTTCTGTTCCCAGGGCAGGCTTAGCCAGCCAGAGTCCAGAGCATAATGGTGCATACCTATAATACCCAAGCTGGGGAGGTTGAAAGCAGGAGGATC
>NW_004524852.1:293604-297947 GCF_000260255.1 Octodon degus
CACCTGATCGTGGTGCATGTTTAGACCAAATTCAGTGTGGAACACAATTTCTAATTTTGATCTGTTGAGATCATTTATTTTAATGTATGTTTTGATTGCCGATATGATTGAATTCAGTTTATTTTGGTATTGTTCGAGGTAGACCTTATATATTTTTTTCTTTTTCAGTCTGTCTTCTGTTGTATTGGAAAAGTTTCCATTTTACCTTTAGTGTTTTAGAAAATGTTCAGCATATTCCTGTAGTATAGTGTATCATAGTATGTGTATTATATTCCTTCTTATAAGTATTCTTAAATTAAGGATACACATAATTTATATCATTTTGTGTATACCTCATATTGTTTCATGCCAAATACTTCCCTTTCTGTTTATGCAGTGTTTTCTCACAGTTCTTTCCCTGTGTGTCCCCTTTCTTCCCTTTGAGTAGGCTTTTCCTCTAGCTGAGCTACTATTTTTAGAATCATTTCATGGTTGGTTGGTGGACTCTGAAACAGTTATATATAAAATAATGATTTCAGGATTTATCAAATTTGCCTTCAAAGTACAGATCCAATATGCAGATCATCACAGTAATAAAAACAAAAGCCATTGTCACAGTGAATTAACCACAAACATTTTAAGTGTTGATCAACAAAGGAAGGGCTAGGTCAGCTAAACTATGTCTATAATGTCGTGCAAGAGAACAGTGGGCCCTATGTGTGCTGTCATGAGACCTATAAGCTTTATTAGGAAATTTATAGAGCATGTTCCGAAAAGGTATACACATGATGCAGTATATTATATTAAGTAAAATGCTGCAGAACAAACATTATTTTCTCCTATTTCATACATTTGTTATATGATTGTAAATAAGACACCAATTTGGAACATCACCTCCAAATTGAAAAGAAGGACAAATTAGGGTGAAGTGTGAGTAAAGAGCCAGACTAGGCAGGTGAACTCAGTAGGACTGAGGGCTGTATGCAGTACTTATTACTCTTGCTTTCATATACTTAAAATCTTCCTAAAATTAAACCTAATAAAAATCCATAGAAGTCCTAATAAATATTTGCCTATAAATGTAATCACTCTGTACTGCAAACATGTACTATTTAGTTAGATTTCTTGGAGCTATGACAAAATACATGACACCCAACGTTAAAGAAAGCTCCATTTCATTTGCCAGATTGTAGAGGTTTCATGCCATAGATGGTTTGCTCCCAAGCAGGCTGGAATGGCAGAGGTACACTGCAGAGTAGAAACAGTCCATGGCAGTGTAGGCAGGAGACACCAATGGAGCAAGCAGCAGCAGCAGCAGCAGCAGCAGCAGCAGCAGCAGCAGCACAACAAGCCTGTTTTTTTTTTTTTTTTTCTTTTTGTCCCTTTGTATTCCATTCAGGCTAGAAAACTATTGATTGGTGCCACCCTTTCTCAAGGTGAGGGCTTCCACTTTCCACTCTCTAAGTCCCAGAATCACACTCTTAATCCACATGCACACAACCTAAACCAGCCACCCAATTTCCCACTATGACCACACGAGGCTTTGGGGAAACATCTTGATACAATCTGTAACACATACTGATAAAATATGTTAAGAATTTAAAACAAACTTTTTTTAAAACAGAAAAGGATGGGATGGGTGAGGCAGCCACATTTTGCCCAAGTTTTTATTCAGCCATCCCATGGATAGTATTCCTCCTGCCTCTGGGACCACACAGCTTCCATTTTCATTTCTTTCAGATTCCTACTCTTTAATTTTCTTATTGCTACATGTAAACTATAAACCACTGTCTCTTCACATTTTATATATTCATGTTACTCATTCCAAATGAAATGCTCATAAGTTTTTCTGATTTATTTTGAACTGAAGAAATTAAATACCTCAAGATGATGAACAATATTTTACATTTTATTTTTATATTGCTTTATTTCATAAAATTATTGTTATTTTTGTTCAGTGCTGGATATTGAAGCCAGGTCCTGAAGCAATGCATTCTAGCACTGAGCTGCTTCCCCAGGTTTAGGTATTTTTCTTTCCATGCTGAGACACAATACCTGGCACCCAAAGTTAAAGGCAGTAAAGGTTTATTTATGTCACAGCTTGTTGGAGTTGGAGTCCACAATCTGCTGGCTCCAAGGCAGGGTACACATGGCAGAGGGCAACAGCTCATGGCCGAGACAGCAAAAGCCAGGGGTGGGCTCTTCCTGTCCCTTACACTGTATGCAGGCTACCTGCACTAGGGTGGGTGCAGCGCTTGCATCCTCAATCCCAGCAATGAACCATGAATCAAGTGCACTCTAGATTCAGCCATCTCTGAAAACCCTACCATCACTGTATGAGTCTTTGTGGGGACAGCTAGACACAAACTATAACAGTAGTTCTTTAAACCTCCATGTGGTCCAGGCATTTTGATTTCTGACCATCTGCATTGCCTTCCTCATAAAAATTGGGATTGGTGCTGTGGGAGGGCTGAGAAGTCCCCTGGTCTGAAGTGACTTGTATTGATGTTTCTATCCACTAGGGGGCGCGGTAGTAATGACTGCAGGTGGTTCTGCATAGAGTTCAGATATGACTTAGGTTCAGTGAATCTAGGGAACCTGCTGCTGTTAGAACAAGTTTGGCCACAAGACTCTACAACCTCCCTAGAGAAAGACACCCCAGGGATCCGGGGCAGGAGGCATGAAGAGGAATCTGGGAGCCCTTCTGGGGCTTATATGGGTGCAGGTTTGCTGTGAGTTGAGGGTCCCCGCCTGGGGTCAGGGGCTTACAGACCTGGCAGCAGGAAGCAGGGAAGGGAGGATGGACACAGAGCCCCTGCATTGTTCTTCATCCTCATGGGCATTTCCTGGGATATCGTTTCCAGCATTTCCAGGTCTGGAAATTGCTCGATGACTCCCTGGGCCAACATCTGTGTCTGCTTCTCTCTTTCTAACTAGGGGTGAGAGGGGCACAGGTGGAGCAGAGCCCTTCAGCCCTGAGTCTCCAGGAGGGAAAGAGCCCTACACTGAGGTGCAACTTCTCTACCACCACAAGAAGTGTGCAGTGGTTCCGGCAGAATCCAGAAGGCAGCCTCATCAACCTGCTCTACGTGGCTGCTGGAACAAAGCAGAGTGGAAGGCTAGAGGCAACACTGAATTACCAAGAGAGATTAAGCACCTTGAAAATTACAGCCTCTGAGCTGGGAGACTCAGGCTCCTACTTCTGTGCAGGAGAGGCACAGTGCTCCAGGGTCACCTGCAGGCTGGTCCCAAACTGCATCTGGTACTGAGTCACAGCCGCTGCCTCGGGGAGACTTGCATGCAGCATGCACTGCTTTGGGTTTCCTGGTTCATACTGTAATAGTTTTACTTCTGCTGACATCAGACTTTTCAGTGCAGTCATAGTCTATAGTTTGTACTCTTTCTCTTGCAGAAATTATTTTGCAGGGAAAAAGAGTCACTAATAAAAATGACGGGTCCCAAAGCACTGGCAAAGCATATCAATTGCTTATAAATTTCTGTGAGGGAAAAGCTGAAATAAACTCATGAATGTCAACAAATTGAAAAGAAATGAGCTGGGATTCTAGATATTTCAGTGTTATCAATTTACATGGAAATGCAATGAGAGTATGTGATATATACATTCACATTTTGATTTTTTACTCTTGGAATCTGTAACAAATGTAATAAAAAGAATTCTTCATGTCACTGAGTGTCAGTCACTCTCTCTAGGTAATGACATATATGACCTAAGTACTGACGATACTTCATCTCTTTACATAGGAGTAAACTGAGGGCTACAGAGCAAAAGTCCTGTTCTGAGCTCACATGGCTGCCGATCAGTGAAGCAAGGGAGGCATCCCACTCGGAGATAGCAAAGATCCACAAGGACAATGACATCTACTGATCAATTTGTACTTGGTGTTCCCTTACAACAATGGTACTGCAGTTTTCTCTATATACTACCCTTCCAGGAAAGCTCCTTGCACTTTTCCTGCTTTTGATGTTCACTTCCACTGGCACTACTTGCATTCTGAGAGAATCTGTTATTCCAGATTTCCCTACATCATTTGTGTTTGAAAATAAGCAGAAAGCTTGCAACAGTATTTTGAGAAGCAAACCCAAGGTTTAGACTTTTGAGCGCAATAACAAGGCCAATTCACTTTCAGCCTTGCAAGGTCATATACATGAACATATGAGATTGTCTGGGAAGGAGAGGAATCCTGAGAACAAAGATGAGAACACACAGGCAACTCAGGGGAGGCTGGGACAAGTGCGGCTTCCTGGGCATGTGGCCCTCAATGTCCACAGGCTTGGCACCCCAAAGGCCTGGACGTAGGCTTACTGTTCTGCTGTTGCTGCTGCGATCTTCCTGATGCATTTGT
>NW_004524852.1:298568-301106 GCF_000260255.1 Octodon degus
ACACAAAATATTATTATTGTATAAATTACATTTAAACAAAACTCAGGCTCACATGAAATAGACTGTAGGAGGAGTGAAGCTATCACCTTAGGAGAATGTCTTCACTGGAAACATCAGTCCTAGATTTATTAAATATACATTGTAAATTACCATGTATATATGCCAAGATTGTCATTGCAGACAAAATAGTCCTAAGATCTTTAGTTTATGCTACATCATATCTCAAAATCAAAAATTCTGATCAAAAATTTACATTCTTGAGCATCTGACACTACTATTATACTGCTTGAAAATGAAGTTTCTAAAAGAATAATTTGAAAATCTAATGAGAAGGTAGAAAGAACTTATGATTAATCAAGACATTCTATTTGTAAGGTTATGTTATTTTTCATATGAACTTAGGACACTAATTCTTTTGCAACTAGTCATGTTGTATTATTATGTATGTGTTGGTATATTCTATGTGCTTTATAAGCAACAAATTATTTCATAAAGTGGTTTTAAAAGAAGGGACCTAAAATTTTCACTTTGCCCTGGGTCCCACAGTATTTATAGCAAGCCCTGGCTGGGGTGTTAAACTCCCAAGCTTCACTTGGACAGAAGTCATGTATCACAGTAATCTGATATTAATTCTTTCAGTATACTTAGAAGAGAAAAATACAAATAAAGAGCAAACTAAAAGATAAATAATAAGAAACAGGAAATAGATCTTTTTCAAAAGCAGAAATGACCAAAAGGTGGAGGAAAGTGGTAGGCCGGGACAGAAAAAAGAATGAAAATGTTCTCTGTCCACATACTAACTTCCCATGATGATGAAGTAACCATTATGTGCTGCAAACATGTACTAGTGCAAATAAAAGTTTAAAATATAAATGCAAAGGAGCATGACTGCTGTGCATTCACCGTCTACTTCACACAAGGACATGCTGTTTCTAGGATCACAAATCAGTGCTCATTTTCTGTAGACTGACTATTTATGGAAACTGGAAAAGCTGAGTTAAAAACATTTATGTTGGTAACTTTTAATTCCTATCATTTAAGGCTGAATGATCTCATATTAGTTGATAAAATTCAACATGACATAAGCATAACCTCTGAGTCACCTGTAAGTGTGCAGGTGCAGAGTGTTAATTTCATTCACACAGTTGTACAACCTGCCATTTATAGAACACGGATTTTATAAAATAGCCATTTGTAAAACTAAACTCTGCATGGCTGTATTTTACAAACCAATAATACCCACAACATGTTTTGCATTCAAGCCACTCATCAGAAGAGGATTCTGTAGTTGGTTTTTCTAAATGTATTACTCTCATTGTTGGATTGTCACAGTATGATCTGGAAGGTGAAGAGAGATAGAGAAAAGACATGGAGAAAGACGACATTTCTTAATCTGTGTCTGAGTTAACTGGCTTTCAGAGCACCTTTAATTGAATCTGAGGAAACTGAAATCCATGAAACATACCGGGTTAAGCCTCTGTATTTGAAATATACATAATTTCAAATAATTCAAAGAGACTCAATAATGTAAATTCAGTCTAGGATTCATACTTGTAACTCTTTGATGACATTGGAATTCAGAAATATTTGAGTATTGATTACATAGTGTAATTTTTTTCTCCTGAAAAGCTTTTCTTAAAATAATAAACCTAAGAAAGATAAATTTGAGACATTTTTAGATAAATAGATACATTTTGGGAACATAATTTTGGCTGAAATAAATCAGATGCACATGTTTAAATGTCATATTGTTTCTCTTGTGTGAGAAAACCAAAGGGTAGTTAAAGACCACAATGGTGGATACATATTGGAACTCAAGAAGAAATGTTCAAATGGGAAGCGGAGCAAGGCAGGGAGGAGGGAGAAGAAAAGAAAGAGAAGAGGGGTAGAAAGAAAGAATAGAATAGAAGGAAAACAAGAGAAACGAAGTTTTATAAATGATGAGGAGGAGGATTGAAGGGAAGAGAGAGGAATAGAAAAAAATTAAGATATAATATATACAGGTATAAATTCTCTATGATGAATGTGATCATATGTGTATCAATAAAATTTTAAAAGATAATATGCCAAAAAATGATGTTAATTTAGAACATATAAGGCACCTTTGTATATGTAGCAGCAATTATTTGGCCAAAGACTCGTAATCATTATTTTAGTTTTATTTAACAAAATAGAGCATCTAGTAGCTGTCAGTTACTGTGGCAATGTTAGAGACAGGGCTGAAAAACAGAAATATATGATGACAACATGATTTCACCGAGGTCACTTCTATGCCTTTTACTGGATTTCAGGCTCTCGCAATATACAAATAAAGATATAAAACCTCGTATGAAAAAGTCCAAGATAATTGATGTCATCTGACAGGCACTAAACAGCTGAATAATACCCTGCGGTCACTTTCATGTCAGGTAGTATCCCAGGAACAGAAAGACCTTCGAAGTACAGCGGCTATCCTACAAACTGACACAGAGCACCTGAAGACTGAGTATCGTTATAAATGAGATCAGGGACGAAAACATGTTTCTGACTTGGAAGAAG
>NW_004524852.1:301712-305144 GCF_000260255.1 Octodon degus
GGGGTATACTACTGTGCTGTGAGTGACACAGTGGCAGGACCTTCAGGGGGAGCTAGGCACAAACTCTGAGCAGCAACCAGGGGCCTGGCAGCTGGGTGTCTGCCTCTGAGCCCCACTGTGCTTTCAGTGTATTCTCTGCTGTGTGGTTGATGAGAAATCCTATAAGTGTCTATAGCACAACAGACAATGGACATCCCCAAGTCAGCTTTTCACCAGTGAAGTTGAAAGCAGGATTTTACAGTGATAGTCCTCTATGCAGGGCTGAAATGATTTTAAGATAAAACCCAGGAAGCCAGTATGGTAGGCTCTATATTTGAAATTTTTTGGGTAAATTGAGGAGCAGCACACTAAAGGGTAAGAAATTAAAAATATATAAATAAAATATTTGCTGTTATGCTTGTATGAGAAACCCTAGAGGATATCGTACGTGACAGAAAGCCTACCACACTGCCAGCCCTCACGGAAGAAATCGGTAATGCGCGTGCAGCCCTCGTGCTGCTCCACGGCTGTGCAGCCAGCAGTTTGGAGCCTGATGCATGTCTGGATGCTCGTGGCCACCACAGTGAGCACCTCTTGTTCGGGGAGCCCAAAGGTAACTTGCATTTATCATATGGTGTCTCAACCAGTTTAGTATTAAACTATTTATACAATCTTCCTGTTCCTGAGGTGTGTGTGCACTTGTTATACATCTCTGTGTATACATCCATGTGCATGTATTTATCCTGCTAACTAGCAGCTGTGACTTGTTTGGAAGGACTGACATCTGCAATAGCGAGGACTGGCACCTGCCTTCAGCAAGCCAGCTGCCAGCTAAAGAGCCCCGAGAGCCGCAGCTTCCCACTCACTTCAGAACGCTGTGTGGAGGCAGCGGTTTTCTCCCTTTAGAGAACTTAGTATTTTTCTCTTAAGTTCTAGGGCTGACTGCATAAGACCTTCCCCATGCTGTAGAGTCCCAACTTTGGACTCAAAATTACTCATTTAAATGTTCACATCTATAAACATCTTCACAGGGATGTCTAGACTAGTATTACAATATATATCTGGGTACTGATTGCTCCCTGCACAATTAGACACATAAAAACAAATATCACACCCTCTGTACCACTACTAATTCTTTTCTGAAATCCTATTTTATCTTACATAATTATACAATATCAGAGGGGTTTTTTTGTTTGTTTGTTTTTTGTTTTTTGTATTTTAGGGGAGGGTCTACAGGGTGTTCAGGGTATCACTACTAGATCAGACTCATAGTGATCCACCTGTTTACAGCCTCCCAAGAGCTGGGATTACAGGTGCATGCCACCATGCCCAGTCTCAATTGCCATCTCAGCACAACGCAGGGACAGGGCCAGAACAGCAGGCCTGGGGATCTGACCTCCGGCTCCTGTACCTGCTTGCAGGAGCGTATCAGTTTTTTATTAAAATTTTACATGGGATATCTTTGTCCACTTTCTTACTTTCTAAATCTCTTTGCATTCATTCTCGCTCTCTTTTTGGCTGGCTCAGCCCACCCACAGAGGAGGGCTGGCATGGCATGGCATGCTGGGGATCGAATCTCAGTCCCATGCGGCTGCCTAAGCTTGCCTAAGCAAGTGCTTTAGATCTCTGAGATATCTTGCCAGCCCCTGAATTAATTCTCAAATGTACAATAAATTCAAAAATATTTACCTTTTCATTTGGATTTCTATTTCACCTAGAAAATAAAATCAATAAGATGAAAGTTTTCCTGAGTTTCAACATTGAAAATTTGTTGGTGTGCAAGCTTAACTGGCCCAGCTTCCCACTCATTAGAACAAAACTGCTTCGCATGTCCTCTGCAAGCACGACCACACCTGAGCAGGAACAGGCCCTAAGATGGATTTTTCAAGACATAATGAATGACAAAAATAGTGGTACGACTACCAGAGCAAAAACCACTGTCTATTCAGTTAGAATTTACCATGTACTTAGTTCTCAGCAGCCCACACTATAGACACTAAAGGTGCAGTCACCAACAGAACAGAGAAAATCCTCTATCTTAAAGCATTTATACTTTATTCAACTTCCATGCTAGTCAGGCCCTTGTGCTTGCCAGGGAAGTGCTTATTCTACTGAGCCATCTCCCTCGCCCCTTTAGTCTCTTTTTGTTGGTTTTAAGTTATGCAAGGTTTTAGCCAGGCTGCCGCCGGTAGTGAGGATTTTCATAGGATTTGGGGGAAGCACAGCACACTGTGGTGGGAAGAGAGAAGAAAATGGGTCAGATTCTGATCCAGCTGCGATTCCTGTGTGGAGTAAACAAGAAAGCAAATGGGACAGCGCTGACTCTAGAGAGTCCACATCTTGGTCCACGTGGCTGTCCAATGGGGCGAGCGGCAAACTCCAGCGGAGCAGAGCGTAGTCTACAAGGAGAGAGCCGCACGCTTCAGTGTGTTTACATTATACTCCTCCTATGGACTTAAAGGGGAACAGACGGGCCAGGAGAGGTCCTGCTCCTGTGACAACGTGAATTCCCCTGAGAGCAAGACACTGACTGGAAGGTGCACAGCAACTCCAGATCCACCAACAAGCACGGCTGCCTGCACTCCGCAGCCTCCTAGCACAGACACTCCACCAGGGCCGTCTGCGTGGTGCCCTCAGCGTGCCCCCCAGACACCTGCAGCAGTGCTCAGACCTCACCCTGAGGCTGTCTTTAGGTGCAGGAGGCTGAGCAAGGGCACTGTTTCTGTGCTGTGTATAATTTCACTAGTGAGCGAGTATTTATAGCAGACGTGATTGAATGTGCGCTTCAACCTGATTGTCTGCGAAGACTCCAGGTAGCCTCACTCAGGTTTAAAGTTATTTCTTTCAGAATATTTTAATTGTTATTAGTGCCTGCATGCAGTACATAGCGATCCCTTTCTCTGTGAGGAGTTGGGACATGTATGTGACACCTCTTGATGATTCGTGCTTCCCTCTTCTTCCATCCCCTCCCTCCAGGTTTTGGTCCACTGCCCATCTTTAAATGATTTTCCTTCCTGTCTCCTATTGTCTATCTTTTATTTTGTCCTTTAAATTATTTACACTATGGGTTTCTCAGGAACCAGGCGGGTCTCATTTCATTATTCATAAATAAAAATGTCAATATTTAAGATTGTGGGTCTCATTTCATTAAATTCTGGCCTCATGGCTTGTACTTGGAGTAACTACTGTGAAGATAATGATTTATGGTGGATTAGCTATTGTTATTGTCCTTTTATTTTGTTCTGAAATTTTGTCTTATATAAAATAAACAGTGAAATTAATTATAGTCTCAAGTTACATTCATTTTCCTAAACATATAACCCAAATTTATTCTCTGTGACAGAGCAGTTCTCCATTGTGAATAATGCCACATGCTCTTTATCTAGTCATCTGTTGATGGACATGCAGGCTGCTGTTGGGATTCAGCTATCCTAAGTTGTGCTGCTATAAACA
>NW_004524852.1:305549-313434 GCF_000260255.1 Octodon degus
AAGGTGACAGTAGATGTCCTCTCCATCAGTCACTGAGCACCAGAGCCACCACCAGTGATGCGTGTCTGAGGCTGGGCACTAGAGCACCCACACCTTCTTTCTTGTGGGGAGGGGTAAGAGCCAGCGCTCTCCAGACCAGGCCCACTCAGCTGCCTCAGCCACTGTCACTCTCTTGAGACTCTGAGCCAGAGGGCCTTCCTGGATTGCACCGAGGGACCACGGAGATGCTCTGAGAGCGGAAGCTGCTCTCCCTGGGGGCTGCATTACCCTTGCAGCAGTAAATGAAAATGTGGAACGTGATACTGACTAGATTTAATTTTTCTTTTGTGTTTGTGGTGAAAATGATATCATTTATGTTTCCCTTAGTTGCTTAACAGTATTAAATATTTAAAACTTTTACAAGGCATTTGTTTTTCTACCTAGGGCCAAGTGTTCTCTCCTAAGCCTTTTATTGCATAATTATTTCATAATTTATTGAAACACTCTTAAAATACCACTGTAACAGATCTGTATAGTTCCTAATGATTAGACTCAGAGGAGAACACATAATAAAACAAGAGGGCAGTATTTTTCTATCATACACATGAAGTTGACATGCCTCCCCTGAACGAGCTCATAACATTTAAACAATCAAAGCAGAATGGAGCTGATAATAGCATTGCCTTGATATTCTCTTCCCTAAATTCCGTTCTTGCCTTTCCTGGAGGTTGACAAAGCTGCAGATTCTGAGCTGCTCACTTTCTCTGAGGGACCTCCTTCCTTGATGTCTGAAAGCAAACCATGCCAGGCTGCTGAACCTGCTCAGGACTCTGTGAGAGAGAGCTTATCCTTTCACAAACTCAGCAGCTCTTGGATGACGTGTTAGATAAGAGGAAGGTGGTTTGGGGAAAAATAATAGCATCTGAGCATGTTTTTCCCTGATTCTCTGTGACCTTGGTCAAGTTCCTAACTTCTATTTCTGCCAGTGGTGGTTGGGATTAAATGAATTACTACACATGAAATTCTGGCCCAAAGTAAGTGCTCAGTCACCATTTTCTGATTACAACCACTGTTGTTGAAGCCTCTCACTATCAAGAAATTAAAACACTTGTGTTCCGAAGCAAAGAAAGATTCCTCTAGGTAGAAAAACACATGCCTTGGCTAATCATGAAGTAGATAAGGAAAAAAAAAGTCTAGTACTCAGATTATGAATGCTTTATATGTACCGTGATCTGCATCAAAGCTTTGACCCTTCTGATAAACCATTAAAAAATAATTTGTTTTAGCAAGAAATAAACTATCACAAGAGAATTATTAATTGAGGAAATATATTAAATACATAAGAATTTAAACAATAAATAAAATTCCAAGCATGTGGAGATTTTAATGTCATTTTGCAATTAGTGCCATGTTATCATTGCATGACTTTGGTTAAATTATATTCAAATGAGAATTTGAATCATCCATGGACCTGAGGTGTATGGCCAACTTGTTCTACCCCCTGACCGGACCTGTGGTGGTGCTGGCTGTGAGAGGCCCACGGGAGGACTGCTGCCAGCAGCATAAGAGGCAGAACTACAGAAGCTGTGGGAGGCTGTTAGGGAAGCTGTTTGGAGAAGATGTTTGTGAACTGTTGGAAGCTGCTAGCTTTCTTGGGCAATTCTTTTGGAGGATCTTGTCATGCTGGCTTCCCTGATGAAATTGGCTGTTCCTGTCAGAGGAGGAGCGCAGGACCTCGTTGTCACTGAGGATGGCCACCATGCACTTTGGAGCAGCTCTGGTCCTCAGCTTGAGCATCACTTCCCGGCTCCAGGGAAGATGGCGCACAGATCAGTCTGCTGAAGAAACTCGTCCTTGGCTTTCCTGGTGGGCACTCAGCCTTCCTCATCCTCAGAGGACCTCGGAACCTCTCTGCTGCTGAGGATGGCTGTGGTCCCTCTGGGTGGAGCTCTGGATCTTACCTTGAATGTTGCTTCCTGGCTCCAGCGCAGACCCCTCAGCCTGCCAGCGCAGATCCTTCATCCTGCTGGCACAGACTTCCTAGCTTCCACCCCTGACCTTTGGGCCTTCCCAGCACAGAGCCATGAAGCCGACCTGCAAGAGACATCGTCATGGGCTCTAGACCTCCTGCTGGTCTTGTGGAAAATGTCATTATGAGCTCTAGGTTTTCAGCTGGACTCATACAGGATATTAGGATCCAGGAGCTCAGCTGGAGTCTTTGGTCTTTAGAGTGTGAACAGGGTTGGCCAAATAGCTCTTGGACCAGCCAAATAGGTCAGCAGGTTAAAGTGCCTATAAGCAGGCATAGTGGCCCTGGGTTCAATGCAATTGATACTGGGCGTGATGGCACACGCCTTTAATCTCAGCATTTGAGAGGCTATAAACTGGACAATCACTACAAATTGATCTAGTAGTGAGACCCTGAACACCCTATAGACCCTTTCCTAAAAAATAAGAAAAAAAAATAATAGAGTGTGAGCAGATTTCCTGAACTCTTTAAATATGATTCTTTGGGTGATTCATTATAAAATATTCTTATAAAATATGTGTGGTGTATTGTATTGTTCCCCTTGCATAACCCACAACCATGACAGTACTAAATGAACATTTCTAATATACCTATGAGAAGCACAGGTGTTTCTGTTTATCAATTAGAGTAAATACTGTCCATATTTCTGTATTGCCCATTCATGTAAAATACATGAACATATACACACTTCACAGATACATAGAGATTGATCTTGAGCAAGTGTTTCTTAAAGTTTTGCTCTAATTAAAGTGCTCTATTTTTTATGTAAATAATTCACATAACAAATCTCCACATTATGAGTACTGTTTTCAGCACTATCATAAGTCCACAAGAGGGCAGCAACTTCTCAGGAACTCCAAGGACATTTTCTAGTGCTACTGTGACTGTGTGTGTGTGTGTGTGTGTGTGTGTGTGTGTGTGTGTGTGTGTGTAAGAGAGAGACAGAGAGAGGGACAGAGAGACAGAGAGACACAGACAGAGAGACACAGACAGAAACTGAGAGAGAGAGAGAAGAGAGAGAGAGAGGCAGAGAAAGGCAGAGAGAGGCAGACAGACTAAGGGAGGTGCCTGGTGGTTAGGTTAGCAGGAGCATTGAAAGAACCTCTGTTTTGTAACTGATAAAACGTTCTTTTATTGATTTTTATATTTTTAGAAGTGACTGAAGAATTCTCACTTTTTTAGGGTTTAAAATCTGAATCCTCAGTGAACAAGGTAGAGGGACCAATGATGGAATCCTTTAGTGTTTCCTTACTGATCCTGTGTCTTCAGCTCATTTGTGAGTTTGGGCATTTGTAGGGGAATATAAAGTCCCAGTTTATGAACTTGTCTCTTCCAAGGACCGTGGGAGAAACATCAACCATTTTAACCTCTATATAAGGAGGGGCAGGAGGCCCATTAATATATAACTTTATTTTTGTCTTTTTGAGACAGGGTCTCTCTGTGCAGTTCAGGCTGGCCTTGCGCTCATTTTGTGGCCCAGGCAGGTATCGAACTCACAACAATCCTCCTGTGCCAGCTTGCCAAGTGCTGAGTTTGTAGGCATGCACCACCACACCCAGATACATTCATTTTGGAGAATGAACATCCACTACTCAACCAGTTTGCTCTGTCTGACCATTGTCTTTTTCCCCAGGGGTGAGCGGCCAGCAGAAGGAGGTAGAACAGAGTCCTGAGTCCCTCCGTGTTCCAGAGGGAGCCAGCACCTCTCTGAACTGCACTTACAGGAATAGCGCTTCTCGGACCTTCAGGTGGTACCGACAGTATCCTGGGAAAGGCCCTGAGCTGCTGGTGTCTGCATACTCCATTGGTGACCAAGAAGAGGGAAGATTCAGGGCCCATCTTGACAAATCCAGCCGACATCTGTCCCTGCATATCAGAGATGCCCAGTCCCTAGACTCAGCCACCTACCTCTGCGCAGAGAGCACACAGTGCTCCCCGGGCGCCTGCAGCTGCACCCAAACCTCAGAGGCTCTGGCAGAGCTGAGGCAGCGCAGAGAGCACAGGGCAGAGCTGTTCCGCTCCTGCTCCAGATGTAGTGGGAGCAAAGATCAACAGTAGGGAAGTCTCGTGCACTAATTAGGCGTTTTATAATTCTATAAATAGTGACCATGAAGGGAAAGGCATGATATTAGTCTGGTAGAAATATTTTCCTATTATCTGTTGACACTCTAATTAAAAATTTATGGTGTGTACAAAACAGTGCACATGCTTAAATATACATCTTTATGTGGTTGGGCATATAAACCTGAAACTGTCACTATAAACAACACCACTAACATATCCATCACTTCTATTTCCTTTCTCCTTGTTTTAAAATTGAATTATGATTTCAAAAACTTTTTAAAAATTGAACTGATTGATATACAAAGGTGTGCATAGTGCATACAGTTTGAAATACACTGATACGTAAATCACAAGTTTATAAAGGAAGTGTATTAATACACTAACAGATATTCCTCCACACTTACTGATGCCCTTTTTCTCTTTCCATTCACTTTCTCACGATGCCTGATGCACCACGTTCAGAATATATTGGAAAAAGAGAAACACAAAGGTAAGACAAGAGCCATAGAGACCTACTTTCAAAAAATTTTAGATCAGAATTCTCTTAGTTATAAAGCTCCTCCTCATTTCCACCTTCAGCTGCAACCCCACTCCTGACCAGATGAGGACGGCAGAAGGACTAGAAACCAGGATGAGAACTGGTAAACAACAAAAAACTAAATGATAGCAGAGACCTAGGACCTCAAGTGGTCTGTGTGGCCATTCTTGAGTTCAGGCTGTGTGGATCTCAGAGCTGCTGGCCAGAGCTGATTCCTGTGCCCCAGGGTGTGGCAAAGAGACATGAGAAGCAGCATCCCAGCCACATACTCTTGCATGCACCAGGACCTGGAGACATGAGGGGCTGGAGATTTCTTGAGAAAGCTCTCTGAGAAGCGTTCTAGATTCCAAGGCATTTTGTTCCCATGACCAACGATCCTCCTGGGTCCACTACTACAGGCTGCACAGCAGTGAGAGTCCTTTAGCCAGAATCCGTGAGAAGAGCTGGAGATGCTGAAGGTCCCACATGCGACATTTCTCCTCCCTTCCTGATGTGTGAGTGGTAGAGATTTGCTCTGGCACCTCCACTAAGTTCAGGAAAAATGTGTTTGGCCTGATGGAAATAAGTCCTTATATTATGTACATAATATGCAACTCATGTATCCTATGAATTAAGAAATAAAAATTAAAAACTACAAACGTGCTTGATATAAAATTGATGTGATTGCTTACTGGTCATGATGCTGTTTATGTAGCTTAGGTATCAGAAAAGCTTTTGAAATATAAAATAAAGAATAATTCATTTCTTTCTTTTTTTCTCTTCTCTTTCTTCCTTTCCCCCTCTCCCTCTCTAGCTCTCCTAATTTAAACATTTTTTTCTTATTTCACAATATCTACTACATGTTTTAGTTCTTATTTGCATTTTCAATGTCTCACACCAGACAAGCAATGTGGTATTTAGATATGTGTCTGATTTATTTCACTTAAGAGTATGGTCTCAAGGTGAACCCATTTATCCATTATCTTTCTTTACAGTTGAGTAGTAGTTAATTTTATTTCTTTAAAATAAAACACATCTTTTTTGTCCTTCCATTGTTTGATGGTCATTTGAGTTGTTTCCAAGATTTAGCTACTACAAACTATGCTGTTATAAACGTTGGTGTGCGTTTGATCTGAGGTTCTGCTGATAAAAGTATTTCAGCACTCACGAAGGAAAGCACGTTGAGGTGGCGCCTAACTGAGCACAGGCTCAGCTCAGCTGCAGTCTTGTTTCCGCCTGACCTTCTGGGGCATGTCAGGCCATGCACTGCCCACGGAGTGGATTCATCTTCCTGCCTCGGTTTTCCTGTCTAGGTATTCCTACCTGCAGTAGACTTCATTATGCTGCACATGCACGCTGGGACTGGCCTGGAGATCGGGACTGTCTTTTGTGAATGAGACTCAAGTGCTGCTGACCTGGCAAGAAATTGGCAACAATTTTGGTTGGCAAATTGGCAGCAGTTCCTCTTTATTTTCAGGCTCCTTTTCAAGGTACTTCTTCACCCAGTCATGGTCTGAAAATATAAAATGGCAAATTATAAGAAAAAATTCACTAAGAAGTGCGCACTGCTCTGAGTAGCATGGTGAACCCTCTTGGCGTCCTGTTCCACATTAGCCGAGGTACAAATCGTTACTTTATTTTTATGTGCTGCCTGCTGATTTGTCACTTAGTGGCTGTCTTGTTATCAAAATGACTGTCAAGGTATCACAGTGCTTGTGTTTCAATAATTTTTGTTTTATTTAATAAGGTTCCAAATGCACATGTACTGCTGCAAACAATGTGGACAAGACAAGGAGGATAAATAAAGTGCTTTTCTTAAATCAAAAGTGGTATTGTCTTATATTATGTAAGCGCAGGGAAACATACATTATATAGAGATTTGGTGCTGTTTATGGTTTTAGACATTCACTGGGGTCTTGGAGTGTGTCCTGCACAGATAAATGGGGAATATCCCATGTCAAATGCATGCTCAAATGAATAAGTGAAAAAAGAAATATAAAAAACATAAATTAGCAATAAAATTCTTCCTTATGTTATTACATTAAAATGAGTTTTGATAGAAATGAGGAAATGCCAACAAGTGAATCCTGTTGGATTATGAAGAATTTGTATTGTACCAATTGGACTGAAATTATATCAAATACAGATACAACAAAATTCTCTCTGCACTCCAAAAATTAATACTTCTCTTTGTGTTCCTTTAACTTCTATTATTTGCAATACAATTATCACTACTTTTAGGGCTGCTTTGGAGTTTGTCCTGAATATCTACATGTATGTTCTGCCAGTGCAAATATTTATTTTTTTGTGGTTTATTATTTTTCCATAATTTTATTGAGAAACAAATAGCAATGAGACAATTTTAAATCAAATTGGTAGGACAGTTTGAATAATTAACACATTGCATACTCTCTTCCTAGTGGTTAATTGCTGTACAAGATGCAGACATGATAACCTATTTACAAACACTATTAGAACAAATCCTTCTATTCATTAAGAGAATGTAGCTATATATCTATCCTAACCATTTTGAATACACAGATACAAAATGGACATTCATCTGTATCCCTTTTTTTGTTTAGTTCTGTCATTTGAATATTATAGGTATGTGAACTCAGCAAAATATCCCAAGAGTCCTCAAAACCAAATCTTTATGTTTCACATTTTATCTCTGAGAGATAAAAAGTGAAGAAAATATTCCACACATATTGTAACTTGTTATGAGACTTACCAACAGTACTGTACTTCTAGTGGACCCAACTTCATATCTTTTGAAATCCAAGAAATTTTTCTTTTCTGCTTACCCATCCACAGATAAAATGTCCTCCAGAGCCAGTAATCTAAGGTCTTCCAATTTTTTTCTCCAGCTATATTTTTAGAAATGTTTAATTTACTTGGTGTATAATTGATAAGGAATATAAAGAAACCAGCATTGGTTTTATTTCCTGTCATTTCTTAGTGTCAATTAGAATATGAGCACCCCCAAAAGGCTAATAAAATTGAAAACGAGGAAAATGAGACCATATATTTTCTGTAATATGGTCCGTGAACTCAGACTGTAAAGGAATATTTTCCCCACTGTGTGTCCTTTGTAAACTTCATTAATGTCTGTAATAAATACGCAATGCCACTATTTGTACTAATTAAATAAACTTCATGGGGTTCCCTCTTTCACCACTGTAAACCAAGGTGACCATTACTGACACACTCAAGTGTATTAGAGGTGATTTAATGTCCTAGGAAAGATAAAGAACTAAGAAAGAGAGCAGCAGGAGTTTGAGTCTGACCCTTATCAA
>NW_004524852.1:313690-318590 GCF_000260255.1 Octodon degus
TTCTTAATTCTAGGACTTCATCTGGCCTGTGAGTGGCGGAGGAGAAACTCCAGGATATATCATGAAATTGGGGGGGTGAGAACCTTGGAGAACAGACAAAATCATAGACATTGAAACTTCAAGGAAGAGAAACAAAGCTCATAGCCTGACGAATTTTTTTATCTTTCTAAGCAGGGGTGAGTGGCCAGCAGAAGGAGAAAGGTGACCAGCAGCAGGTGAAACAAAATCCTCCCTCTCTCACAGTGCAGGAAGGAGAGATTTCAGTTCTGAACTGTACGTATGAAAACAGCGCATTTGACTACTTCCCATGGTATCGGCAGTTCCCAGGAAAAGGCCCTGAATTTCTGGTAGCCATTCGTGAAACTATGAATAAAAAGGATGCCGGAAGATTCACAGTTTACTTCAGCAAAGGCGCCAAAGAGCTCTCCTTGCTCATCAGGACGATGCAGCCCACAGACTCGGCCGCCTACTTCTGCGCCGCAAGCACACAGCGCCCTCCAGGCCCCTGCAGCCTGTGCACAAACCTGCGTGTGGGGCTCGTGAAGAGCCCTGCTGGAGGCTCAGGCTGAGAGAGAAGCACACTAGCTTTCTTTTGTATAGATAGGGGCACGGTGAGTGCACAAGTTGAACTAGTGTGGTAATATAGGAAAAGTTATTAACTTAGCTTCATCAATGACAACACTGCCTGACAATTAAAGTATTTGAGATTTTGATAAGACACCCAGTCTATTGTAGGACAAACGGGACTTTTACACACTACTGACAGGAGGCTAAGTGGTGCATCCTCAGCTGAAAGTCCTTGGGCAGTTCCTCATGAGGTAACCTTACCATATGACAAGAAATTCCATTTGAAAATATTTGTCCAAGAGAAAAGAAAGCACATTTTTATACAAGAACATTTGTTTATAGCAGTCCTATCCATAATCACCCCACACTACAAGCTGGAAGTAACCCAAATGTCCACTACCTGATAAATAGAGGGACAAATCAAGGTATTTTGCTATAATGCAACACTACAGTTTAATAAGATGGGTTCTGCTGGTGATAGAAAACACAGAGGATTTATTTTAAAACTCTATGCTTCATTTAGTGAATTGATTGAGGTACATAGTGCACTCCTGCAATGGAAAGGAAGTCAGCAATTGGACGAGCGGACTGTGACAGAAACAATTTGGATGGATCGCAAAGGTATGTACTGAGTGAAATAAGCCAACTTCAATGATGACGTGGCGTATGATCCTGCTGCACAGCGTACTCACATAAGCAACATTATGGGAATGTGGAAAGGTCGGCTGAGACAGGGATTGTCAGGTGAGAGGACGTGCAGGTGAAGGGGTTGTGGGTGATGGGGCAGTCCGCTGTCATGACTGCAGTGGTGGTTACGCATAACTGTACATGTGAGAGATTTTAAAGTGATTATATTCAGATACACACTCACACACCCTGGAGTGTGTGTAAAAACTTATGAGTCAAGGTAATGTCTGGACTTTAATCAACAGCCTTATATAGGAGTATTAATACATCAGTATTGGAGCAATATTTCATCACTATCCTAGTTTTAATAATCGTACATAGAGACAATGATATATACATAGACTAATGTAACATATTATCTGTGGAGAAAACTCAGTGTGCTGAAGGAGCTTTGCCTTATTTTTGTAACTTCTATGTAAGTCTAAAATAATTTCCAAATAAAAGCAATGCCTGGGAAACAACTTGACTTTCAAACATTGCTGACTGTAGTGTGAAGTGTGTAATCACTCTAACACATTCTTAAAAAAAGACACCCCTCTTCCATGACTCAATGACTGCACTTATATTCATTTACCAAAGAAACATGAAACTATATGTCCATGAAAATAACATATAAGGTTTGTAAGATCTTTATTCATAATAGAAGAAAAAACAGAGAAAATGCCCCAAACCACAGATTAAATCAGTTGGACCACATACATTCAATGGGACATTAATCAGATAAAATAGGAATTGAACTACTGACATGTATAACACAAATAAATGGCAGGCAATTTATGCCTGGCAAATTTGCCAGGTACACGCTACTTGCTTCCATTTATTTAAAATGAAGTAGACAATCTAATGCATAGTGAAGCAAGTCAGCAGAGGCGCTGCAGAAGTGGCTTGGGAGCTGTGTGGTGGGGGCATCGGGATGGTGATACAATGAAGGAAGGATGCATTCGATCTATAGGAAAGTGTTTACAAATCTGAAGTTTTCAAGCCTGCTCTAATTCTATATTTATTGTCATTTATTTTACTGTAACTTATGCTTTCATAAAAATACAGGTAAGTACAGAAATCAACCTAAAAGGAAAGAAAGCAACAAAAAGAGAAGCCCAATGTTGAGCTTTTAATTAATAAATATATTTGTAAGGCTGATAATAGTTAAAGGAAAATAGTTAAACAAGATGGTAGCTCATGGCTCCTAAAATGACATCATAGTTCTGATATATGACATGGCACCTTCCATGGTGCATTCACTTCCTAGGGCTGCTGTAACAATCAACCAAACGTGGACTGACTAAGAAAAATAGACGATTGTTGTTGGTTGATATCTTTATGATAGCTATTCTTTCTGGGATGAGATGATATCTCAATGTTGAGAGTAAACATTCTCTCAAGCTTTCACAGAGAGCACATTGGCCAAGCAATGGCCGTGATTCATCCACATGGCTGACACTGACAAAGGATCTACAATCTGAGGTACAGGATCTCAGGATAAATCCTCAGGGGATTTCACTCACCTTATCAGACCCAAAAGCTACAACTCTTGTTGCATAGGTCCTGCTTTACCTTGGTCTTAACCATCCAGCAGAAAAGTATAAAAACGAAGTATAAGAAGTAAAGCCATGCTGTTATGTTGAGCTGTGGGGGACTCAGGTCAACAATGTCTGACACTGCCAGTCAAGTGAAAGACCCAATACTATTATGGACTATTGGACTCTTAAAATATTTTGCTGAGTTAAGACACCTATAATATTCAAATGGCAGAACTAAACAAAAAGGAGATACAGATGAATGTCCATTTTGTATCTGTGTATTCAAAATGATTAGGATAGATATATAGTTACATTCTCTTAATGAGTAGAGGGATTTGTTCTAATAGTGTTTGTAAATAGGTTATCATGTCTGCATCTTGTACAGCAAATAACCACTAGGAAGACAATATGCAATGTGTTAATTATTGAAACTGTCCTACCAATTTGATTTGAAACTGTCTCATTGCTATTTGTTTCTCAATAAAATTATGGGGGGATAAAAGAAAAATAGACAGTTACTTTCTCACAAGCCAACCATCTGAAATCAAAGTATTGGCAACTCTAGTCCTATAAGAACCTGAAGAAGGTGTATTTCAATCTCTCTTCCAGCTATGTTACTCTGACGTATAGAGACAGTTCTTTCACTCCATGCCTTCTCTGGGAGTCTCCCCTTTCTGTCTTCTTTTCTTTAAAAATTAAAAAAAAAACATTATTTTATAAGGACACATACACCCTATCATGTAGGACTAGAAACCAAACCTACTCTAGCATGACTTAATCTTAACTAACTACATCTGTGACAACCCTTTTTCTATAGAAAACCATGTTCAATATATTAGGACTTCAATATATGAGTTTGAGGGGACATAGTGCCACAAAATAGCTTTTGGGAAAAAGGACCTTGCCAGTGGCTTGATATAAAATCTTGTGGTGTAAAGTTCATTCTTGATTATCCAAGTAGGCCTGAACCAGTGGTGGCAAAGCGATAGCTCACATGTTATTTGTTTTTCTTTTATAGCAAAAGATGTCAATGTGAGTGTTGTTGTTGTTGTCATTTTCTAAATTAAAGCTCCAGCATTCAAGTTCCATTGTAGTGTTGGCACTTTGTGATAAGTGTTTTGGGATGCAGCTTGGGTACTCCATGTCTGTAGGTTTGCCATCACTGGCCTAAACTAATCGCAAGTGTCTTTAGAAGAGTGAGATATTAGAATGTAAAAAGTGAAGTGGTGTGGAAATGGGGAAAGTCTCTAAAACCTGAAAAGGCAAGAAAATATATCATTCCTACAGCCATTTATGAGAAGAAAATAGACTTCCTGTGTCCTGGGTTTTATACTAGCCAATCTGACTTGATCTTGGGACCTCCAGGATTGTAAGAGCATAAATATTTGTCAACAGGTTTCTGGTATTTTCTTGCAGCAACAACAAAAGTCTAATAAAAACTAATATAAAGATCAAACACATCCACAGCAGAAATTAAATATTTATTAAGAAAGTTACATATCATTAGAAGTGGTATATTTAAAAATCCTTTTTAAATATTTGATGAAAAGATATACTATCAAACATAATTTAAGGGCCCAGGGAAATAGCTCAGTAGAATAAGTGCTTCCCTGGCAAGCGCAGGGTCCTGAGTTCAATACCTGGTACCACAAAAAAAAATAATTTAACATAGAAAATTAGATAGATTTTACCTTTAAAGTTATTTGATAGTTAGAAATATTATTTATAATAGAAAGTTCATTTTTAAACTGTATGTCTATTCTACCACTAAATTAAAAACAAGACATTAAAGGATGTGTTTTTAAAATATATGACCAAGAAAATACTAATTAAGGATAAAGAATTGTTGCAAATACAAAAAATAAATCATCCAGAATACAAACAGATGAGCATATAAAAACCAATTGAAAGATAAAGAAATGGTCAGTGACATATAAAACATCAATGTCCACAGTTATCAGAGGAAATTGAGGTAAAAGAATTTTCTATGGTGCTATCAGATAAACAGAAATAAAAGCCTGGTAATATTAAAACCGACAAGCATACGAGGAGATAGAACTATTGTACTTTTTTTCAGATAGATTAAAAACTGTCACAGAGAGAACAATTTAGACAACCATTTAGGA
>NW_004524852.1:320210-335622 GCF_000260255.1 Octodon degus
TATTTTAGGGAAGGGTCTACAGGGTGTTCAGGGTCTCACTACTAGATCAGACTCATAGTGATCCTCCTGTTTACAGCCTCCTAAGAGCTGGAATTACAGGTGGACACCACCACACCCAGTCTCAATTGCCAAGGCAGGGCCAGCATGGCTGGCCCTATTTTATTTTATTTTATTTTAAAGAGCAAAAACAAAAACAACAGCAAAAGCAAATAGCAAAAAAGAAGACAGAAATAGAGTAACATACAGCAATACCTATGGTACAGATTTTCAAGACAGGAATAGCAAATTAACAATGGTTGTTATAACATGTATTTTTATTGTCAAATCTGTTGCTCAATTTGACAGATATAGGTATGCATGACTGGACAAATAATTGAACATTAACACTTGTTTTCCATAAACCTTAATTTTTCTTGTCCTTTTTACTTTTTTATTTTTAAATTTATTTTAAAGTGCATATAATTAGAAGTGATAAAACATTAGAAATGGTACACATTTAGAAGATCAAGATGAGAGGTATTCAACCCTAGCTTTTGTATTGCATATTGCTGTCCTTGATGTAGTTGCTCAGATTATAGATATTAGCATATAGTTACTCAAACAGAAAGTTTTAAACATTAACTACTATTTTCAAAGAACTGATGGAATTAGCAATACAATCATCTTAGCTATCCTGTGTATATATACTTTCATGATTTTTCCCACTTCTTTTTTTTCCTTCATTTTCATTGTTTATTCCTTATGTTCAGTTTCTTTCTGTTTTACTATATCTATTATACCTTTCATATTTTATTTATTCTTTCAGGTTCTTACACTAGGGAGACAATACAACATTTATACCTGTGGGTCTGATCTATTCTGCTTATGAGTATGGCCTCTAGTTGCAGCCATTTACCTATAAAGGCCTCAAGTTTGTCTCTCTTCATAGGTAATACACCATTGTATAAAAACACTACATCTTTCTTATCCATTACTCAAGTGATGGACATTTTGGTTGTTTCTAAGATTTGGCTATGACAAATTGTGCTGCTATAAACATGGGTGCACATATACCACTATGATATGATGTTTTCAGTTCTTTTGGGAAAATTCCTAGAAGGAGGATAGCTGAATTGAATGGGATTTCCAGTCCCTGTTTTCTGAGGTGTCTTCACACTGATTTCCTTAGTGGTGGTACCAGTCTACATTCACACCAACAGTGGAGAAGGGTTTCCTTTTCCCCACACCCTTTCCAGTATTTGTTATTAGTTGATTCCTTTATGATAGCCATTCTTTCTGGGATGAGATGGTATCTCAATGTTGTTCTAATTTGCATTTCTCGAATGGTCAGTGATGTGGAGCATTTCTTCTTGTATTTATTTGTCATTTGTATTTTTTCGTCCTAGAAGTGTGTATTCATACCAAATGCCCATTTTTGATTAGGTCTTTGAATTTTAGGGGCCTGACCTTACTTTTAGTTCTTTATATATCCTAGATAGAAGTCCTTTGTCTGAATGATTGTGAGTTAAGATTTTTTCCCCCAATTTGTGGGTTGTCTTTTCACTCTGTTTGTGATTTGTTTTGATGTGCTGAAACTTCTCAATAAGATGAGATCCCAGTTGTTGAGTTTTTGAAGTATTTCATATGCATTTCAGTTTTTGTTCTTGAACTCTCTGCCTACCCCTATGTCTTCAAGATTTCCGCCTACTTTCTCTACCACTAGAAATATTTTAATTTGTTTATTGGTTATAGCCTGTCCAGCTTACACCACAGAGTCAACCTGTAGTCCTGGATACTCTGAAGTGGGAAGATTGCTTGAGCCCAAGGTTCAAGGTCAGCTGAGGCAATATAAACAGGGTGCAACTCAAAAACACAAAACAAAATAAAATGAAAACAAAGTAAATTATGTTGAATTGAAATACACAACAGTCTCCTTTCCCCTTCTCCCAAGGAATGCTGTTTCTGCGCAAGAGAAGGAAAAGATATCAGTTCAATTGGCTCTTAGCAATTGGAGATGTACAAGTGGCCAGTATATTTACATCTCTTTATCTCAAAGTTTGTATCACTTCCTTTTCTAGTAGTTTTAGAAGTTGGCAAGAAACAAATAATTGTATCTATACCCAATTGGAGTAGCTTTCAGTGGACACAAATAATATAAAGATGAGAAACATGCAAGGGTAAGAGCAGGTTGGAAGTGAGCTTCCAAGCAGGTGCCTGTCGAGGATGCGGGAGGGAGAGAGGATTTAGAGGATCAGGAAACCTCTGTGGTGATTCTTTAGCTTCCTAGAGAAAGTAGGTTTTACATTTTATAAAAGAACCAAAGAAAATCTGAGGGCAATTTGCCATAAAATAATTCATTTTTTTCACATTTGAGTTTTTTCATGGGGCAGTCAAGCAAAAGTAGGTTTTGGGATCAAGAATTTCACATAAACTTCTGATCCAGTAGACTGTTTAGGATAACATGTGAGAGAATCTTCAATGTCCAAAGAGGAAATGTCCAATGTTTTGCTTTAAACATTTATACAATGAAGAGTTCAGATAATTTCTCTGATAAAAAGGAATTTAGGAAAGGTATTTTTCTTCCTGAAAACTGTAAAAGTCACAGAAATGCTCCAAACATTGCATCAAAACTCATAGTAGCAAACATTAACATAAGCATAGTTACGTTATAAATAATGTAACTCCCTGCTGCTGCCACTGGCACTCCAACAAAGAGCTGCAGGGATTTCTAAATTCTGTTCTGATCTCACCTGTCTGAGCAGATGCTCAGTCCTTGTGAAGCTGCCAGTTCCCAAGGGCTGGGATGAGTGGGGCAGAAGGAGCACAAGGACTGTGATTTGTCTCTGTAGAGAAGCCAAGGGCTGGTCAGCACATTTTATCTTAAGGTTGAAAATTAGAAGCAAGAGAATATTCAAAATCTGAATGAATATATGCAATCACAGACAGAAGTTATAAAGCCTGCCCAGATAAGCCACTCAGAGCTTGTCTCACATTAATTTAGTGAAGTTGGAAATTTTTTTACACCACCAATAAAAATTAAATTCTTCCTTGTATATTAAACTCTGTCTTTTACTAAATGTCAGCATTTGTACATCAGATCAAAAGAAAGGATAAAATAAAGTTCACAGTGGGAAAGGCTTCTAGCCCAGATGTCAGCACATTCAAACTCTCCCCACCCAAAAATCACATTTCAGAGTCAACGTCACATGATGGTGAGGGACCTTGGGCCTGAAGTGTCAGGAGCAGGACAGGCATTTCTGTAGGCAGGAAACCTTGCCACCAACGCTACTTCCAGTTCTCCATCTGCTTTGGTACAAATAATCACAAACTAGGACAGCAGCTGCCCCTCAGCACTCAGAGATGAAAGGAGACATAGCAGACATTTGAAACACTTGGCAGCTCTTCCTCACAGCAATGATCTGCTATTAATACCTGTATTAAGAACTAGAATTGTTTCAGAGAGTTTTTGCTTTTTTTTCCAGCTGTGTATTTGTGTTTTGTGCACTTTATATTAATTTTGTTACCTCATTAAAATAATGAAACCAAAGGTGAGATTAACAGCTACATTTCACATGACCTCATAGTAGCATACAACAACCCAGCCATCCATTTCTGGGGTGTCTGAATGTCCTTATGAACTTCAGCAAATATATAATAGCAGATAATAGCATTGGATCACAGAAAGCACTGTGATATGAGATTATTTTAGAAGTAAAAATAATACATATAACAAGTGAGACTGAATACTGTGGAGCAACTAGATAGAAAATATGATATCAGAACAATTGTAGGATCCCAGATATTACAAGTATAATTCTTTCTGTGGAAGCAGCAGAATTGCTTAAGAGGTCTTCACCCTCTTAAAATCTAGTCAGCAAACCACACCATCAGATGCTGAGACACAACACTTTAGTTTTTATATAAATTCAAAAATGTAAGCATAACAGCTTCTGGAAGTCATAAGGACTGGTTTTTATCATTGGATTTAGAAGTAGCTTTATTTATTGATAACTGAAATAGACTTTAGAACTCAGGGAGAAAGAAAGACACTGCAGTTGTTTTGGATATGCATGCCTTTTGCAGACAAAAGCAAAGACTTCTGTGGACAAGAGTATGTATTTGCTAAATTGATGTGCAATAAGTAAATTACAATGAAGATCCATGATTCATAAATGTTACTTTAAATAGATTTCAAAAATTATTATGAGTAACATCAATACATGTCAGCTAACTCAATCTGCAGTTCCCCACAGCACCAACCTTCAAGGCTAACTGCTATTCTCAGACCTCCCTTTCTGGTGCTGCCTGACTAAACTATCAGAAAGACAAGTAGAGGAACAGTTTAGAATGGGCACACTTTTTCTCAAGTGTGCACAGAGCTTAAGAAACCCTACTTCTTGTTTGGATGAGTACCAAAGAATCCTAACGAGAACATGTACAAGACACCCACCACTCACAGACTCTGAACTCTGGGCTAGATGCAGAACAACATACACTGCGCAGAGTCACATGGGCCATGTGTCACGTTCCAGCCTGCTGTGGGTGTTTGTGGTCTTCAGCTACTCTGGGATGGACAGTCCCAACCTTAAACAAAATGGTAAAGATGGAAAGAGTACATGCACAATAAGGTGCTCAGGACAGGGTAGAGGACAGAAAAGGACAGTAGAAAAACAAGAAAACTGGCTTCAGTCTGGTTTGGGGTTTTAAGTTAGTCTACCTCCTATAATATTTTGTGTACCATGTCAGAGGGTCAGCTCTGTTTTTCTGGGAGAGCCTGGCTAGTTCGCACCTGCAGACCCCAGGTGAGAAGGGAGCTCGGTGATTGCTTCATCTGTGATCTGGGCAAGAAAATTAAATTGCAAGCAAAAATGCTTCTATCCCATTTGGAAGCAGGTATAGAAGAAACTTCAGGCTGATACATTCTGTTTGAATGTTTGAGTGAAATATAGATCATGCACATCTTGGGAATAGTTGTATAAAGTTGAAAACCTGTCACAAAATTTCACTTAATGGTATTCACAGCACGAATCTGCATCTGTTTATATGGAATAATGATTGAAATCATTTTCTCAGTCTTTTCCCATTAAGTTTTAGGTGAGTTAGGTGGAGTCAGAGAAGTGGAGCCACTAAGAATGATTTAAAACAAGAGATTAATTATAAGAAGCAGACCTCAGGCGATTGCTGAAGCTGATGGGAGAGTCTCTGGAAAGCTGTCATCTTCATATCTGACATTGAGCCTGAATTAAATGAAGGCCAGAGAGATCTATAATTGGGAAAGAAATTTGGATTACAATAAGCATGTACAGAAATTGTGGCTTGTATGGATATTGTGTAATTTATGAAAACAATGGAAATCCACAAGGACAAATTAAAACATGTCTGTCTCCTTTGTGAATGATCTTCAAGGAAAACAATGCCATTTGCCATCATGCTACAACCATGGTTGTCACCAGACAAGGTCAGGCCCGGGTGATGTGGTGGTAGACATCGGAATTACATCAACAACAAGATGATCTGGCTTACCAGTGACAATACATGAGAGCTGCCTGAGGGCAGGGAGTTTGGGATCTGAAGAACCTACAAGAAATGGTTGCTGTGTAACACCAACTTCATGTCACGTGCCATTTCTTTCGTGGCCAACTTTAGACCACATCCATACTGGGAAGCAAATTCCAGGAAATATAATTCAAGAGAGTTAAATTGACACAGTATAAAGCTAGCATAATACCCACCTCCTGACTTGGCAATATATACCTCCTTTTACATTTAAATGCATATAACCAATCATACTTTCTTATAATTTGACGTAACCATGCCTTACTCCACCAAATATATACTAATACTGTCATGTGTAGAATACATACAGTTCATATTTCCATCTGTGGATGATGGTCATGTCTCTTCCAGGTGAGTCATGGTCACTCCCATTAATATCCTGAAAATAAATACTGAGATGCAGTGGGACGTAAGATTCGCATTAGAACGTCTTGCAGTACTACATGTGGGCAAGTGGGAAGAGAAAATGTTGGGAATACGTAGCAAAACATAGTCACACACACCAAATTGAAAATGAAATTTCCTAACTATTATAGTACTTCTCTTCATGCTCATGTGATTATATCTGTTTTATAACTCCCTGATCTTTTATCCATTCTATAATTTGTCCATAATAAGCACCTCTAGTCACTAGTGCACTTGACTCCCTGTGAAACAAAGTACTCAATCACAATTAGCACTATGTGGAATGTCTTAAAGCTGGGCCAGGAACTCTGTAGTTACACAGCTCTGTTTGTCTAGGAGAATTATAGGCAGGCAACTAAAGCCATAACCAAATTTCCAATACCTATTTAAGTGAAAAGAAATTGCAATAGAATCTTATGTTGTAATAAGATTAGCCAGAAAAATGTTTGTATACTGTGTTCTGTAAAATAACATTAAGAATGATGCCTAAATTTTCATTTCAATCAATAGATGTCAAAAAAGATAAAAGAAATTTGAAAGTTATTAATAAAACCAAATAAATTTTTCTAGCTATCTTCTTATGAACATGTAATATATTTCTAATTATCTTTGATAAAAATTACCCTTGAGCCAAGCATGGTAGCAGATGTGTGATTTTCTGGATTAGCTTCTCAAATGCTGTAAAAATTGTGAAATTCTGTTCTACTGGGGAGCAACTTACAGATAATAAAATACCATGTACCCTCCAGTTTCCTCCGGTCACTGACTCCCTGTCCCTGCCTGTCACCTTTTTATCAGCAGTGTGGGAAAACACAGAACTGTCAGTCACAGACTCATCACAAAGTGATAAACCAGTACAATCCACTCCAGAGCACCACGGAATGGGACAGAAGCATGCTTGAAAATGAAATAAAGCCTCATTTGACTTATTATCTGGTAGAAAAGCATAAATTAAAAGTGTCCTCTGTGGCAAAGGAGATGATACATCAGGGCAGGTGTGTCCAGGATGACTTGAATGTAGAGTAATCAGAATATGCAAGTTGTTATCAATACAAATGGATGCAGCCAGTGGAAAATACTCCATAGTGCCACAGGTTATTCTTGGGCTTTTCCCCAGCAGAAACAACATCACACTACAGTCTGTATGATGAAATTTATAGAAACCTCATTCTTATTAGCCCCAAGCCAGAAACAACCCCTATCTATAAGAAAATGAGAAATAGAATTCTAATGTGTTCATAATCAAGGATAAAGCAGATTAGTGACATATACTACATTTAGATCTGTGTTTTATAAGTGTATAGCTGTGAAACAGCACATGTGATATTGATTTCTCTGTGTCCGATAAATGTCATTGAATATAATGTTTGTTGATCCATTTTGTTGCAAATGGCAAGACTTCATTATTTACAGCTGAATAACTTTCTACATGACAGTGCACATACACACACAGCACTATACATATATAATATAGACATATATAGAGAGAGAGATGTCATTCATTCTGTAAATATATTTATTCTACCTATTCATCCATCAGCGGTCATATAGATTGATTTTCCACATTTGCTATTGTGAACAGTACCTCAAGAAATACTGCAGTGTAGGCATAGCTTTGGTGTGCTGATTTTATTTCCACCTACAAATGAAACAGCTCAGATGGTAGAACTGTTTTTAGTTTTTTGGGAAATTGAGGTAATCTTCATGATGGCTGTACTAACATATCTCCTCACCACAATGTGTGCAGTTCATGGCTTCCCTTTGCTTCTCATCACCACTGAGAATTTTGTTGTTTATCTTGGCAGTGGGGATCAAAACGAGGGCCTTTCCAGGTTAGGCAAGAACTCTGACACTGAACTAGGCACATGGCCTAATTTGCTCATTTTAATTGGATTATTTTATTACTTAATTTTTTTTAGATTCCTATATATGTGGATGTTTTGCCAGATGAAATTGGTAATATTTTCTCCCCTTCTAATGGGCTGTCCCTTTATTCTGTCCATTGTTCCCCTTGCTGTGCAGACTCTTCTTAGTTTCATGTAATCCCATTTGTCTGTTTTTCATTTTTAACTGTCTCTATGGGTTCTTTCCCTCCTAAAATAAATGCTGTACTGATACCTTGAGCTATATCCTCTCTATTTTCTTCTAGTAATTCCATAGTATTTTGTTTTACACAAAACAAAAGAGCTATTTTGTAGCTCTTTATTCTGAGTTGATTTTGGCATAGTGCAATGACTCCATCTTTCTTCTTATTGTTGAGGATTGATTTGACCATTCGGGGTCCTTTGTACTTCCATGTGAATTTTAGAATTTTTTTCTAGTGCTGCAAAGAATGTCACGGAAGGGGATTTGACTGAATTGATAGGTTGTTTAGGATCATATGACCATTTTGACAATGTAAATTCTTACTATCCAAAAGGATGTAAATTTTTCCATTTTTTATGTGCTTCAATATCTTTGCTTTGTGTTTTAAATTTATCATAGAAATCTTTTTAAGCTAAATTTATTCTCATGTATTTAATTTTTTTATTATTGTGCAAGGGATTGCTTTCTTTTTAAAAAATGTAGTTAGTACAGGGTCTACGGAGTCTCACTACACAGATCGGACCTGTAGTGATACTCCATGTTTTTCAGCTTTCCCAAGCACTGGGATTATAGGCAAATGCCACCACTCCCAGTCTCAATCTAGGACTCAGCGTGCCCCAGGGGCAGGCCAGGCACAGCAGGAGGAGGATTGAAACCCCAGTTGGAAGGGATTACTTTCATAACATCTTTCCAAAAATTGTTGAAATGCTTAATGTATGAAAGTGCTATTTGATTTCTGTAAGTTTATTTCTAAATTCTATAACTTTACTGAATTTATCAATTTTAATAAGAAGAGTGGAATCTTTTTTCTGTATGTGGTATCATATCATCAACAAAGAAGGGTAATTTGATTTCCTCACTTCCTACTTCCATCCCTTTTCTTTCCTTCTCCTGCCTAATTGCTCTGGTTTAAATTCCCAATATTATCTTGGACAGAAATAGAGAACATGGTCACACTAGTCAGATTCCACAATGTAGAGGAAATGCTTTCAGCTTTTCAACGGTCAGTATGGTTTGTCTACAGGTTATAAAGTCTCTACTATCCCAAGGTCTGTTTCTTCTGCACTTAATTTGTTCACATCCTCTGTCATTAAGGAATGCTGAGTTTCTGTTGAGTGAATTTTTCTCCATACGAGATTATATGAATTTTTTATTCTTTACTCTGTTGTGATATATAGCATATATAAGGATCTGCATTAGAAGGTTGAAGAGTCTGGGCTAAAAACCTCAAAGACTGGAAATTAATGTCTGAAGGTGAGGCAAAGTCTCCTCCTAAGAAGCCAAAAAGGAATTTCCTTCTTATTTTCCCCTTTTTTTGATCATTATATTTTTAATTTTTTTTTAGCTCAACCACTACATTTTTAAAGAAAATTTAAAAATTGTAAAAAAAAAATCAGAAATGACACAAAATTTCAGTAAACAGAATAATAAAAATTGAGCAATGGTACTTAATGCTTAATTTTTTTCTTTCCTGTTTTATTGCATCTAGACCACAAGCCTGTTGGATGATGAAAGCCACCGCCAGGGTGTGTCTGCTCTCCTGTTTGAGGCTTCTAAGTGAGATACACTCAGAACTGTGCTCCCCCACATGATTAGGCACCCCTTGATCCATTCAATTTGACACCATGATTAAATATCACAGATAAATCCTACTTGATCATATAGAATGACATATTGATGTGCTACTGGATTTTTTTTACTGGTATTCTGTTGAGAATTTTTCCATCCATGTTCAGCAAAGATATTTTTCTACAGTTTTATTTTGTGCTGTTGTCTGTTCTTGTCTATTTTGCTGGCCTCATGTAATAAGTTTAGAAGACATCTTTCCCTTTCAATTTTTGAGAACATTTGAGAATTGGAGTTCTTCTTTACAAATTTGGTGGCATATAAAATAAACTAAGTTGTTGATCTGCTTTTCAAATTCCTTGATTTTTAATCCTTCCAACCAATGCTATATTGAAAGTCTACCCAATGCATTTTCCTTCAAAGCATCTCCTCACAAGTTTTAAGGGTTATTTTCACTTCTCTGGCTTAAGCATCACCCCTTTCACATTTCTATTCTGTTATTAGTGGGGCCTTGATAGAGATGACGTACTGACCAGGTACAGCACTCTGATATTTACTATTAGAAGCATTATCCATTGACATTTAAATTCTCAAACTGAAAACTCTCCTACATAAGAGAAAATTTACAGGAGAAAAGAAGCAAGAACAGTATGGATCCTGAGGACATATATCATTTTATGTTGCTACAAATAATCACATCCCTTGGAAATAAACTGTCTAACTTTAAGCAGCAGGCACCATTTGCCTGAAGAAAAAGAAGCTTATTTCTCTGTCCTCATCCCTGAAATTGATCTCTTTTAGTCTTAAGTGTCTGCAGGCAGAGAAAGGTGGAAAAGGCTTGTCTTCCAGAAAATAGCTTTGCTTTTGGCCACAACAGTACCCATATTTTACAAGATCTGACTTTCACCACATACAATGGCAGCTTGCCCATCTTCATCAATTTCAGGTCTTCTATTCTCTCAGAAATTTTTCTTGGCTCGAGTCAAACATTGGTAGTTCTGGAATACCAGCGAGAATGCAGATCTACTTTTACTTTGTGTTTAATATCTTCAAGCATCATTTTTATCTGGTTTTTACAATGCTTTCATCATTCAGCCTGTTTTCCTGAGTAGGTGCTGTAGGCTATCAGCTCTGTACTGATGCTGTAGTACGCAGGATTGAGCATGGTACTCTAGCTCCGTCAGGGCAGAAAACAATGAGATGTTACTGTCTTATCTAAACATTATATTAACATTATTGTTGATCTAAAAGCACTGAATTTTCACAATTCTGCTGAAGTAGACAAAGAAAATATTTTTCATTTTCCTAGGTGGAGGTCTCATGTTTACACTGTAATTTTTAAAATTTGTACATCTGATCACATATATAATACAGAGACATAAGTGTATACATAAATATATATATATACATGTATACACATATACGAATATGTATTATGTACACATATGTGTATATCAATATTTAATTTTTTTAAGGAATGAAAAGTTTATTTAGCACACAGTTAATGGAGGTTTCAGTCCATACTCGACTGGCTCCAAAGCAGTGGCATATGGCAGAGGACAACCATACATATCAGTGGAAGACAGCAAAGAACAAAGAGGAGGAGCTGCAGCCTAGGGCTAGCAAGCATCTCTTTATTCATTATATTGTATGCAGGCTACCTGCTTCAAGGCAGATGTAGCACTCACCCCCATAATCCCAGCATTGGAACATGAATTAATTACAAACTCTAGAAGCCTGACTCAGGACTGCATGAGGCTTTGGGAGGGACAACTAGACACAAACTGTAATACCATTATTATATTTATTTATTTATTTATTTATTTATTTATTTATTTTTTGCAGAACCGGGAATTGAACTCAGACCCTTGCACTTGCCAGGGAAGCGCTTATTCCACTGAGCCATCTCCCAGGCCTCTACACTGTGATTATTGATCATATCTGTGTTTTATAGAACACAAGAGCTAAAAATAATGAGACATATTTAAAAAGAAATAAGCTTGTTACACTGAGCTTAACAGTTTTTTTATATTAAATAATTTTGTTGATAAACAAATAGCAATGAGACAGTTTCAAAACTGATTAATAGCACAGTTTCAATAATTAATACATTGCATATTGTTGTCTTAGTGGTTATTCATTGTACAAGATGCAGACATGATATCCTGTCCACAAATACTATTTGAACAAATCTCTCTATTCATTGAATTAAGAGAATGCTATCTATCCTAACTATTTTGGGTATACAGATACAAAATGGTCCTTCATTTGTATCCCCCTTTTTTCTTTAGTTTTGTCAGAGAAGGGTATTCCATTCTCTGACAAAACTAAATCACTTAAATATTGTAGGTGCATGAATTCAGCAAAATATTCCAATATAGTCAAGTAGTCCATAAAAGTAATGGATTTTCTGTAGGACTGCAATTCTGATTTAAGCCTTTTATAGCTCAGTTATTTAATATGGCTTTACTTTTTATACTTTGTTTTTATACTTTTCTGCTGGATGGTTAAGACCAAGATAAAGCAAGACCTCTATAACAAGAAATGTGACTTTTGTTTCTGATAAGGTCAGTCAAATCTTCTCAGGATTTATCCTGAAACTCTGTACCGCAGTTTGTAGATCCTTTTTCGGTGTCAGCCATGTGGATGAGTCATGGCCATTGCTTGACCAATTTTGTACTCTGTGAAAGCCTGAAAGAATGTTTTCTCCCCTTGTGATTCTCCTTAGGCACACTCTACATCATCGATCACTTTCCTCTGTGGCCCCATAATCTCCTTGATCTGTAAATTTGGGACACAACTGAGTTACAGGATGTTACAGTACAGGTTCTCCTATTTCCTGAGTCTTCACTGACCTTGAAAGACTAAGGCCAAAATGTTGGCTATAAAAAAATTTTTAAGATAGAGTCTTTCTCTGCCCTCCAGGCCAGCCTTGAACCCCTGGGAATCTGAGGAGATCCTCCTATTCTATACTCCCCAGCAGCTGAGACTATAGAAGCAGACCACTGCATTTGGCTACACTTGGTTCATTTTGAATTTCATTGGGTACAATAATTGTTTTCACAGTCAGTACTTACATATCTTTCTTCAAATTGCAAATACATGGCCAGCAAGTCCATAAAAAGCTCAGGTGAATGAAATTGATCTCCATGTTTGTTCTGAGGACAGCACCACTGCTTTTACATGCAAGTGGTGATAGACTCCAAAATCGAATAGTCTTATTGTGTGATCATTTTCTCTAAATTATATCACTCTTTTATAGGCTCTACTTCACCAGGCCTAGGATTAATGTTAGCTGAATAACAGAGGATGACATAGCCCTAATTAGGAAACAAAGAAACATTCATTGAAAGTTTTATTACATAGCGAAACAGTAGGAAATCACAGATTAATTCCCTTTGGAAAATGTAGGTGCACGGTGCTGCATCCGGCCTGCTGAGCGCTGGTACAAAAACTAGAAGCAGTGGTGGCGAACTTTCTAGAGACACATGCCCAAGCTACTACCCAAAACCCACTTATTTATCACAAAGTTTAAACACTGGCATTAAAGTTGAATTCCAGTGTTTTCATTTTCTAAACTAAAGATTTTAGTTTAGAAAAGCCAATGCACACATTAATGTCTTTTGTCTTAAAAACAACACATGCAAAAAAAACAAAAAGTTTAAAAATCAGTTTGTTTTGAAACTGTCTCATTGCTATTTGTTTCTCAATAAAATTATGGAAAAAATAAATAAATTAAATTTAAAAAAAACCCACATGCGCCACAGGTTCGACACCAGTGAACTGATGCTTCCTGTTTCTCCTGATGAGCAGCACCTGCCTTGCAGTTCCTCCTCCCTGCTGCCCTACTGAAGCTCCCTCACTGAGTTCTAGAAAGGATCACAGGTCAGAAAGCACCCCAAGCCACCTCAGCAAGTCTTATACGTAAAGTGGGAAGCGTCTAGCCCAATTTCACGCCCCCTCCCCGTTTCCAAGAGCTAGGTCTGCAGCCACTTCCCTGCTTGCTGGGAAACTTGCCAGGCACCAGCCTGTGTGCTCCTGCTCCTCAGTCACCATCCTGGCACTCATCTCAGTCCTGGGGGTACATTTTATTCTGAGTGAGCAAAATTTACTTATGATTCTGAGACCATGTGAGTCATCATTTTTTAATGCAAATCTTAGGAAAAACATTTCTCAGTAACACTCACTGCTGCCCAACATTGATTTTCCAGGAGACACAGGACCCCAGGCAGTGACCCACCTGTTTAAAGGCTCTGGGATATGACTACTCCTCTCGTGGTTCTCCTTATGCCTCCTGGTACCTCCAGCCCCCAGTTGGGGCCCTAGCCTCTCCTGGCAGATTCCTATCTGAATCACCCAGGTTCAAGGCAACAAAGGCTTTGAAGCCTAACTTAGGAAGAGTGAATCTTCTTTCCACGCGAGGATCATTTCAGCAGAGTACGTGTCAGTCCTGAGTGCCACACTGCCTGGGGAGTGGAGGGAGAGCTCACTGCAAACTCTGAGAGAAACCACAGAGGACAAGTGAGCCAAGAAGGCTTTGGATTTGGATCTGGTACAGAGAAAGCCATGGTGCCCCTATCCCTCAGCGCAGAGATGCTCCTGGATTTGCTTAGCCAGAGTGGCTGATGCACCTCAGCACTAGACATGGGGACTGGGACACAGCACAGGGAGGCCTGCTTTCCATTCATCATTTTATCCTCAAATAGCAAGCCTCCTTTTTCTCATATGCTAATCTCCTTGCAGATTTCCTGCGTTCCCAACTTAATAATTTTAATATTGTTTCCCTCACTTCACACTGTGGTAATATTTTCTCTCATTTCAGGTGCCCCATTTGGGAAAAGATCAATTGTGGTGGAGAATATTTTGGAACAATGGCATGCTTATGCAAACATCAGTGATTTATTAATAATATTGAAACAAGAACAGTGAATAACTCAAATTAGTGCTGAAGTTATTTTTCAAAAAGTTTGTTTTATTTTTCCCAATTACTAAAAAATGATGCCTATTCTCTTAATATGTTAAATACTATAGATCCACATCAGAAGTCTTCAAAATCACTCACTGACCTCCAAACCTTCAGTACTCAAAGATACAAAGTCTCTTTAAAGTTTCTTCCTCATATCCAGGGAAAAGATATCCAGCTATTAGCTGACCTTTAATCTTTTCATTGTCGCTGCAGATAATCAGTACCTCTTTAGGGAGGAGGCAGACACTGCTAAATTTTGCACATCATTGTAGTAATGCTAAGCAGGTAAAAAACAACTTCTACTCTAACTGTGAAACCATCAAAGGATAAAATCGAAATAATAAAAAAATGATAACATTTGAGAGAAATGATCAGTCACACACCTGGGAAATGTTTTCTACTCTCTGTCCTGAAATCCAGCCTGAGATATGTAATCATGCTCTTCCTGTATGTGGCCTTAGGTGACCTGTGAAAATGGTTCGCTACTCTCTTGACCCAGAAAACCCCACCAAATCATGCAAATCAAGAGGCTCAAATCTTCGCATTCACTTTAAGAACACACGTGAAACTGCCCAAGCCATCAAGGGCATGCATATCCGAAAGGCCACCAAGTATCTCAAGGATGTCACATTAAAGAAGCAATGTGTACCCTTCCGGCGTTACAATGGTGGAGTTGGTAGGTGTGCCCAGGCCAAACAGTGGGGCTGGACACAGGGTCGGTGGCCCAAAAAGAGTGCTGAATTTTTGCTCCACATGCTTAAAAATACAGAGAGTAATGCTGAACTTAAGGGTTTAGATGTAGATTCTCTGGTTATTGAACATATCCAGGTGAACAAAGCACCCAAGATGCGCCGC
>NW_004524852.1:335722-339800 GCF_000260255.1 Octodon degus
GAGATGATCCTTACTGAAAAGGAACAAATTGTTCCCAAACCAGAAGAGGAAGTTGCACAGAAGAAAAAGATATCCCAGAAGAAACTGAAGAAACAAAAACTTATGGCACGGGAATAAATTAAGCATAAAATAAATGCAAATAAAATTTTAAAAAAAGAGATACGTAATCGTGTTTATTTATATGATTCTTTCAATAATCTGCAAAATGTTACATAAGGCAATATTAATAAATTTTATCACTTAAAAATATATGGTATTTGTTCCTATTAATAAACATAGCTACACTCAAACACAAAATTTTAAATTTGAAAAAGAAATAAAGCATTGTTAATAAAATTTTATCTTTCTAATGTTTGCCTCAATCTCATTTCTTCCTGTCTTCTCACTAAACAAACTTATGAACTGTATCTCAAGTCACGTTTTTATGTCTCATATATATACGCATATATATATATATGTGACTGTGTTTTATGTTTTTAAAATTTACATGGATTTCATCCCGTTTTATTTGTAAGTATAAAACTTGATTTTAACACTAAGGTATTGTATAGAAATAGAAAGGGGCTGGGGAGATGGCTCAGTGGAATAAGCGCTTCCCTGGCAAGCGCAAGGGTCTTGAGTTCCATCCCCGGTTCCGCAAAAAAAAAAAAAAAAAAAAAAAAAGGACTGCTCCATATAGAAATAGAAAATTAATGCATATATACATATTTTCTTAGTTTTAACTAATATCTATATTAGTATATATAATATTCATTTATGAAAATACTATATATGCCTGTTTCTGCTGGACATTTGAATCATGTGGGGCCATCAGTTACAGTCGTAGGCTTAAGAAGTCAAATTTACAGAACTCAGTTGGGCACCGAGATGTTGATCCCACATATCACAGGAGATCACTCACCACTGATTACAGACTACATGTTTGAAATTCCTTTCTCCCCTTTATCCCATAGCAAGTGCTCAGGTATAAAGAAACAAGATCAAATAGGCCACCCAGGCTTAGAAGCCACAAGTCTCAAATAGGAACTCAAATCTTCTGTAACAGAAAAATCTTTCCACAAACCTATGGAACTTATCAAGTATTTACAGTTCTATTATTGTCTGGGTATAAATTATCAACAAGGATCATTTTTGCCACAGCAATGTTAGCCAGTAACGCAGCTGACAAGTTTCCCAGGGAAGAGAGAGAAGATAACCTAATTTTATCATGTAGAATAAGGAAAGATTTCCCTTGACACCTCTGCTCTTTTCTCCTTCTGTTTTCCACATTTCCCAAATAAACTTTTTTTTAGATTTAGAATTTTTTGTTCATTTTAATGACAAAGAAGATAAAATAGCAATGAGTCAGCTTCATAACAGGTTAGTAGCACAGTCACAATAATTAATACATTGCATATTTTTGTGTTCATAGTAGTTATTCAGAAGACAAGATGCAGACATAATATCTTGTCTAAACAATACTAGTACAAACCTTTCTTCTCGAAGAACTAAGAGAAAGTAACTATATATCTATCCTAACTGTCTTGTATGTACATACATATTTTTTTCACAACAAAATGATCCTTTATCTATATCCCCCTTTTTTTGGTTTGTCAGACATGTATATTCCATTGCTGCCAAATAAACTCTTAATAATTCATAATTTTTAATTTTTCATGTTGGCCATAAAACAATATAGCAATTATAGTTCATAAGCAACTACTTATGAACCTTTTTAAATTGACTACTAGAGATTTAGCTACCAAAATAGTCCTGGGAAGCAAATACACAAGAAGAGATAATGGAATTAAAATATTCACAGTCAGATGACAGGAAATATTGCATTTCTTTGGGAAACAGGGGAGGTAATATAGCTTAGAGAATACAAGACACAATTACTTGTGATTGGCATGGGTGTAGTTGTCACAGTAGCTAATGTGACAGCATTAACATTTGAGCAGGATGTCGATGATAGCAAGCTTATGTGCTATGGGGTTGGCATTTGTTATTAGAAGTCATCAGGGAAGAATATGAGCAAAGTGGAACCAGAGTGCACTGTGTCTTGTATGTGACATACTTTAGATTCCTCTAGTGAAGAATTAAAGCATGACATCTTTTAAGCAATAATAGAAAAAACACATTAGTCATTAGCTTAACTTTTATCTTTCATGAGTAGTGTTTCTTTTCATGATCAGAGATAAACATTATTGAAAAATGAAAAAATTGAAAAAAGCAGCTCATAAAACAATATAGCATCATAAGCAGCCTCTTATGAACATTTCTAATTACTACAACAGTCATCTGATTACAAAACATGATTCTGCAAGTTCCTGTCTAGTTTCAAACAATTTTTACGGAGTCTAAATGCAGCCTGCATTCATCAGCTTTTTTGGACTAATAAAGCATTTGAGAAATCTAAGCCCCTCCAGTATAGCTTCTGGGCTCTTGAAGTCAGCCTTTTACATAAATCTTTTTATTAGCTGAAAATTAACATGTAGTTTTTGTTATTGATATCTAAAGTGAACTACATTACACATAAACGTGCCATTGCAGTTCTGGGCATTCATCTCCATATGCATGCACCATAGTAGATTCCCTGGTGCAACAGGTGATTGCTCCAGCACAAGGGTCAGGGTTAACTTGCGAGAGGAAAACATTGTGAGTGAAACCCTCACTCTATATCTGTTTAGACCTTAGGTAGGCTAGGTTAGACACAGGAACTGAGAGAACCATGAAAGGAGGAAGTCTCAGCTTCCTCACAGAGATCTGACACAGGATGGGGTGAAAGAAGAAGAAAGAGAGGTGACTATGAACCTGAATAATATCCAGACTGAAATTTTTGACCCAATTCTGGAATTGTGAGAGTCTACGTGTTGCTATAAGGCTCCATAGCTGCCTTCTTTCCATCCATGGAGAGTGAGTTTTCAAGGAAACACCTTGAAAATGCTTCCAAATTCAAGGATAAACATGTTCAGTGTGTCCCTCCTTCTCACCCACTTTGTACTTTGTTCATGTAGCACTTGGGGCAGAAATGGTGCTTAGAAGCAAACTGTTTTGCTAGTACTATTCAACACTACTATTACATAGTGATTTTAGCATCAGGATGATTTTTTTTTAATCAGGATGATTTTAAACCAGAGAGAATCCAAGGTTCTTTTTAAACCAAAGAGAATCCAAGGTTCTTCCCTTGGTGACCCAGGAAGTACTCCACTGCTAACTTGGCTGTCCTTGGAGACTGTTTTGTAAACTGTTGCAGCACAAACCTCTGAGGAAATTATTTTAATTCTGAAAACTTGATTTTATTACTAAGTGGAGAAATCTCCAAAGTTGTATTTTTAAATTAATCACAAGCTAACTCTCACGTGCAAAGAAACTTTCTTTTTGCTATGAGATGGTTCTCCCATCAGTAGAGAGGCTGCTTTTAACCCTATAAGCTGAGATTGAACTCCTTCTTTGGTCTTTTGAGGAAACTCAATATTCTGTGACTATCCTGCCCTGTGGTAAGAGTAACTTTCTTGTGCTATGTTGGCCAGTAATGGTGGCAATTAATATTTGCTGAAAGCACACTTGAAACAAAATTACATGGAAAGCTTAGTATCAGAACTGCAGATTTACAGTTACACACAATAAAGAATCTACCTAATGCACATCAGCTGAACACATCATGTAGATATCCTTAATGTCCTTGACAAAAGAAAGCAATACCATATAGTTTTTTTTTGTTTTGTTTTGTTTTTTTTTTTCAGAACCAGGGATTGAACTCAGGCCCTTGTGCTTGCCAGGGAAGCACTTATTCCACTGAGCCATCTCCCTGGCCAACCATATAGTTTTTTATGATTTTTTTTTTTTCGGAACTGGAGATTGAACTGAGGCCCTTGCGCTTGCCAGGGAAGCGCTTATTCCACTGAGCCATCTCCCCGGCCCCTATGATTCTTTTATTTTTAATTTTTTTGTTGTTGTTGCCAACTCAGCCTGCCCTGGGGGCAGCCCATGTGGTGCTAGGGATTGAACTGTGGTCCCTGCGATTGCCTAAGCAGGCATTATAGTCTGCTGAGCTATCTTGCCTGCCCCAACACCATATAGTCTTTTTTTTTTTTTT
>NW_004524852.1:339900-341347 GCF_000260255.1 Octodon degus
CAAGCGCTTATTCCACTGAGCCATCTCCCCAGTCCCACCATATAGTCTTCTAGGGGATTAATAACAATATATTTCTTCAACCCTAAGACATATTTCACCATTTTTCACCATTTTTTTCACTCCATAGAGATTGAGCCTAGTACATTGTGCATATTAGAGAGACAAATGCTCTATCACTGAGCCACGTCTTCAACTCAATTTTTCATATGTATTTATATTTAATGTGTATTTTTTGCTTTTTATTTCAAAATTTTTAATTAATTTTTGTCTTTGGTAATTGATACGAGGTAAGATGATATTTTAACTAGTGTCATTCCTCAGCCAATGACTATTCTTACTCATTAATTTACTTACATATGTAAGAATTATTTGTTAACTACCTGCTAGGTTTCTCACATTGCTGCAGGTGTAGCATTATTACACACAAAATTATTTTAAGTCACTTCAATCCAAAGTTGACACTAATGACTGAATATACATTGATATTCCTCTGATTTGATCCTGAAACTTGAGCATATGATCTCAGGAAATCAAAATGTAATCAAAATGACTAAAACATAAAAAGTAAATTTTTCTTAGAAATATTGTGGCAAGAAGTTTCCAAATAATACAGCGTCCCTGATAAAAACAAGTTCATGAAAAATGCCAAGTTTTTTTTTTTTCAAGCTGCTAATGATCTTCTGAAGTCTAACTGGTGTCCTAGAAAAACACCAAAGATAGAGATACAGCACTGACTTTTAAAAAAAGACAGAAGGCCAGGGAACCCTCACTGAAGGAGCTCAGCTGACTGTAAACTGTTCCTGTGATACCACAGGCTTCCCTATCCTGTCCTGATACGTCTGACACCCTAGAAAAGTTCCACAGCTTCTCTTGAAAGACACAAAGGACAAGGATAAGGAAAATAACAATGTGTTTTCAGTCACATATGACAAAGAAACCAGCTCCTTCCACTTGCAGAAAGCCTCAGTGGAAGAGCCAGACTCAGCTGTGAACTCCTGTGCTCCAGGTGACACAGAGGCAGGACCTGTGGGGGTAGCTGAGCACAAGCTGAGCAGCAACAAAAGGCCTGGACGCTGTGTTTGCTTATGGAATCACTCTAATTTAGGCACCAGTAACTAATCCTATACTGTTGCCAACCATCAACCACTGCACCGCAGGCACTGTTGCGGCATAAAAGTCACCCAAATCAAAACTAAAACAAGTGCAGAAAATCAATAAGCAAATATGTCTTTATGCTGCAGTAATGAACATGAAATAATCTTTCACAATAGTTCCTCAGTCGTGCCAGGAATTTGTGATTCTAAAAACATAAAATCTCAATATGAATGAAATGGTTATGTGTTTATCCTTCCATTTAATTCTAACCTCATGATCTTGTCCCTGGTGACCCTGGGGAAAAGTCCATTTAGAAACACAGGTGTAGCGTTGGAGGGTGCAGATGCTTAGT
>NW_004524852.1:341707-347417 GCF_000260255.1 Octodon degus
CAAAATAGACTACAAAAATAAAAAACTGTAGAACTCTCTCATCCCCTATAATTTCTCAGCAAGTTTTTCATCAGCAAAACAGTAGTAGAAATAGACAGAAAGGGCTCTAACTTCTCACACAGCATAGCAGATTGGCCCTGGATACTTTCCTCTGCTGAGACTGAAAAAAGTGTTTAAGGAGGCCACGAGAACCTAGACCTTTGAAAGTTAGAGCCCATTCTGCAGGATATTCAAACTATTTGAAATAGCTTCCTACAGACATAAATAGAGTAATTACAATGTGATTAATAAATCTTTTGAATGAAGGCTCTGCAAAAATTGAAAGATAAGATAGAAGACTAGGACAGGAAAATTACAAAAAATCAATAGTTATGAACATTGTTATTTCTTTAATAACAATGATAATGACAATGTCAGCAATCTGCATGTCAGCATTTACTACAGTCCCTGAAACAGTGAATCATGCAAACCATCATCCCCCAACCCTCTCACTTTTTAGCTCTAGGACTCTTTCACAAGGAAATATGTACTCTTGGTGTGCTTGTCAAGTTGAGTATTTATCATGGACAAAGTAAAACAAAACCTCCAATACTGGAAGAAGAAACACCAAGGCATCTGCAGTTCAAGGCCAAGACATTCTTCTTTGCCATCCTCCCTGTTACGCTGCTGGCCAGCATCTCCCACTGCATCTATTATTGGTCCTCAGCAGAAGTGGTTTGAAAAGTAGTAAGGAAGCTGTGATTCTCTCCTCCCCCAATATCTAGAAAAAGGGTTTCATCTCAGCAGAGTATTTGTCATTTAGACTACGGATACTTTCTGTCTTTTCTGCTACTGTCTGGCTCACAGGCAAGGAAGTGTAACTAGAGAATTCAGTTGCACAGTTAGAAATGTGACCACAAGGTGTCAGTGTAGCTCAGCGGGTACCAAATACACTGAAGGTTCAGCTCTGAGGTCGTTTGAGGGAAGATGCAGAGGCTTACTTTCTTGTTTTTCTAGGGTGACAATGTGAGAAGCCACTGTAATTGTTAGAGGGTAAAAAGGGACATTTCAAAAATAAAACTAGCTCTCCTGGACAGAGATTCTAAGTCTAAGATTTCTCCTAACTGGGAAGAACAATGAAGACAGCGCATGCTTTATTCGTGCTTTTGTCCCTGCAGCTGGACTGTGAACTGAGAATTTGGAGCCAACAGAATATGTTAATGGATGCTCTTTAGACATTCAGGAGGAAGACTGGCTTTAGTCAGGCTTCTCTAGCGAATGAAAAAATAAAATTCTGCAGAGTAATGGCCGGCCAGCCTTCTTCTTTTTCTGACTTCTCCTTTCTGCATAGAGGGAAGTTGAGGAGAGCAGGTCAAGCAACATCCTTACACCTTGAAGGAGACCGCTCTATTATAAACCATATTTATTCAGACAGTGCTTCATCCTACTTCCCTTGGTGTAAACAGGATCCTGGAAGAGACCTTCAGCAGAGACAAACAGAAACACTGAGCGGACACCCAGGATTTGGAGACAGATTTATGTACTTCAGTGGGCACAGATCACGATCATTCCCAGAGTATCAGGTCCTGATTTCCGGTGGTCTAGGGTTTATACTGGATTAAAAGACAGGAAGTACAGAGTAAGAATGGCCTGTCAACTTCAGATTGGCTTATGCAATGTGCATCTAGTGACCAGGCATCGATCAGTGAGCAGCTGTTTCTGTGAGACAGGAGCAAGCAGAGCTGGAGCAGGAACTGTTTCCTGGGCATCTAACAAACTGAAGTAAACTGGCTGGGTAGGGGCATTTGCTGTTACATTTATTAACATTCATTCAAATATGGACCAAAGGCAAAGCCAGAGATTCATTGACTTACTGAACAACCTAGCCAAGCACCTCTGCGCATCATAGTCAGCCACCAGAAACTCACCTGCGGGTGCCTGCTAGCCAGGGGACATTGCTCCTGCGGCCCCAGCAGCCTGCGGACAAACCTGCTCCTGGGCCAGAGATCCTTTAGGACAGATATTCAGTGTTTGTCTTGAGGGTTTTGGGAAGAAACTGGAATAGGCCAGTGGAAGCATCTAATAAGATTAGGTTCGAGAATACTCAGAAAAGTTTAGAAAATTTTGCTAGTTGATTGTTGCTTCATACATTATTTTTTTCTTTTCTTGTGTTTAAAGGTTACAACATGATTTTTTGATATGTCTGTATATAGTGGGAAAAAGAGCTGGAGGAAGAGACGCGCAGAGCAAGGACTGGAGGGCGCAGATCTGTATGCCCTCAGGTCTGCCAATCCTGAAGTTGTGCTTCATTTATTCTTAAAAGGAATCAGTAATATTTTTTCTTAAAAATGCACCCTTTACATTGCAGAAGACATTTTTATTGACTCTTCTCACACAAATATCACTTTAAGGTTAACATCACCAGTCCTGTCATACATCAGCTTTTGGCTCAGTAGAAAAATGTATTTATTTTTCCCAGTTATATAGAATTACTTTTCAGATATAGAAAATACAGAAAATGCAAAAATATAACACTGATAGTTCTGTGTCCTTTCTGTTGCTGGAGATTAAGATCTGATTTTGAGAGGAGCTATTACCTTACCATGGTGGCCCTGTTGGGTTTTTCTTTTCATCAATGGGAAAATTGAGGAAAAACATAAATATATGGCAGAATCCAATAAAAAATAGAAATAATATTAATTACTTTATTTCCTTAGTGCTTTTGATTTTCATTTTTAATTTATATAGAAAAATTAACACATTTCATGGGCAGTTCTATGAATATAGAATTCTAACTGTATAGATTTATGATTCATTCCATTAAAAAATCATGGTACAGAATATTTTTATCATATCAAAAATTTTCCTTGTGCTATTGAAGTGTAATCGCACCTCGTCCATCCTCAACTCCTTGAAATCCTTGGACCTGGAGCCAAATGTCTCCCCTCTCAAGAAGCTTCAGGTTGGTTAGATGAAGCCATACCAGGGTGTCGTTTCCTGATTTCCATTTCTCCTACCACCTTCAGTTTTTCCTGCACTTCAATGTTTTAAACTTTCTAAATCATTTTATAGAATAACTCATCATGATGAATGAATTTCTTTGGAGATATGAATTCTAATTCTACATAAATAAAGCCCATTAAGTAAAAATTAAAAACAAAAACTCACACTGGTAGTGCATAATGAAGAGGTTCAGTTGATGGTCATACCACACTGTCTAAAATTTTATCAATAAATATCTTAATGCTAGTTGCATTGATTAAAATGCACTTTAGCTGTTTTTATTCAGACTCGGTTATTATATTTTCTCACTGGTGTTGAATGACATATCAATAATTCTTTACCTTTATTGCACTAAGTTCTCTGTAGAATGAAATTATAGCATTAGTATAGTTATCGTCTCAAGTAAAGCCTATACCTAAGCAAGTTATTTTATTAATAAGCAAATAAATAGCACAAACCAGAAATATATAGCATTCTACCATTAATAAGAGAAAAAAATAAAAAAGGTGAAGCTCAAGTCTTAGCTGTACTGTCTGCCTTATACAGGATCTGCTACTTAAAGGGCCAGCAGTCAGTAAGCATCTGTGAACTGGCTGCTTAGGCAGGTTGTCTAGAGAAGCTTACTTAGTATCTGTCATGTAGCTACCATTTCATTCCTGTTGTTTATGATCTGCCAATGTAATATTAGTTAGTAAATACAAATAAGGACCAATAAATTGTACTTTGTCAGCTGACTTGGTAATAGTCAGGACATAATGAGATTACTTACATGACCATTTTTGCCTGAATTGGCTGCAAAACACCAAGACCTTGAGTTTAGGTCTCTTAAGTGTTGATGACATGAAGGGCAGGAGCAGTAACCTGTTGGCTTGTCCATGAAAAGGTTCTGTGTCATTGAGTATATTCATCTAGCTAAATTTGAAATAGAATGAATGTGCATTTGGGAGTTGAATCTTCCTGCTAGAGACCAGATCGCAGAAAGAAAGTGCATGTCTCTGGGAGACAGAAGGCAAAACCACAAGAGCAAAGAGCAAAAATACACTGTGTAGCCCACCGGGATCCAAGGATGTCTGATTCAGTAATTACAATGTTTTAGTAATTATTTTTTGTTTATGTAAATTAATTTTTATTTATGCAAATTTTCAGAGGATATGACTAAGAAAAATGGTAAGAAAAGTGAAGTTACTGAGTGAGCACAAAACTTTACATAACTCCTCAGAAAATGCATGTGTGTGTGTGTGTGTGTGTGTGTGTGTGTTGGCACACGTAGAAAACACATCAAATTTATTTTTAGTCATAATAACTGCCACAGGTTTCTGACATAGTGTGTTTTGATTTATGAAGAAAACAAAAAATCATTGATGAACATGTATAATTCATACATACAGAAAAATGAACACATTTTGCATATGTTTCTATCCATGAATATTGAACTCTAACTATAGTTTTATCAAATATTTTCAGAGTCAATTGTATAGAACCAGATTCCTGTTACTATTCTACCTTTGCAGTTTTGATGTGATTTTCCTGATCAAAACAGAAACATAAACTTCCCACATTCTTTACTGACCTAGAAAAGTTTTCCTCTAAGTGTGCATTTAATGACACAATTGGTGAATATGTCCCTACTGTGCTGAGCTGTGTCTGGAAGATTTTACCAAATGTTCTTTACACACATGTGGCTCCAACTGTTGAGGTTTCAGGCCTTGACAAATCTTACCCTCACTGAAAAATAAATTAATCATTTTTAATGTTTCATAACAAAGGTGAGGAGGGGGTTCTGCGTCTAAGAAGGGAACGTGGACCATGTGTGTGAACTTGTGTTTTTGCTCCATAAGGCCTCCTTACATACGTTTAGTGAGGAAGACTTCTTCAATTTAGCTCTAGCAGCTGGTCAAGAATCCCCCAGCTCACTTCTATAGGGTCTCTTATAATGTGAGACTTAGTCTTCATGACTGAAATTCAGCAGCATAAAGACAGCAGCACTATTTAGAAGTTTTAAATTACTTTAAAATACATTGACTACAAAGGTAGATATTTTTGTGATTTGACATGCCAAAGGGAGTCAAAATTTCAGGTAATTGAATTAGTTTTGCTTGTCATAAGTGATGATCAGTTTCTACAACATCATGTGTGGTTGTTGTTTGCATAAGTTGCCTCATATTTATTTGCTTTTATTTATTTTATTTGATGTAGGGTCTCGCTACGCAGTTCAGACTCATGGTGATCCACCTGTCTCAACCTCCCAGCACTGGGATTACAGGCGCTCGCCACCACACCTGGCTCTGGGGCCTGCATGGAGCACCCAGGGTTCTAAGACTGGCACAGCATGTCAAAGCAGGGTTCGAGCCCAGGCCCTTGAGCTTGCCAGGTGGGCGCTTAGACCTCCGAGCTATGTCCCCAACCGATCCTCTTTTACTAGTTCAGATAAGACTCAAAACAAAATTACAGTAGTCTCTCACTATTTCGCAGTTCGACTTTTGCAGACTCACCATTTCTCAGGTTTTCAAAAAATATTAATCTAAATTATTTATCATGGACATTTCACTACATCACAGAATTTTTTTTGGTAGTACAGTACTATATATGTACTTATATGTGTAGTATTTATGGTTTAATGATTTTTGCCTAAAATATTAAAGCATATAAAAATATATTAAAAATGAGGGCTGGCAAGATAGCTCATCAGACCACTGGGTGTGCTGAGTCCAGACAGGGGTGGTGGCGC
>NW_004524852.1:347672-366252 GCF_000260255.1 Octodon degus
TGGCCCTTACAGTATGTATTTCTTTAGCAGATGAATACATACTGCACCATACAGTATATGTATGTTGTTAAAATTATGTAGGTTTACAAATTTAGAAAATGGTTAAGAACATTAGAAGTATTTTTAAAAGTGTGAGAAAGGTTTGTATAAGTGTGGGAAGGGTTTATAAAGCCTTAAATATATACAAATACTAAAATAAATATAACATCATTACTTTGCTGATTTTCACTATGAGGGGGCTTCTGGAACGTAAGCTCTGAAATAAGTGCGGGACCATTGCAATTTAAAATTTGGCAAGACAATATCAAAGTATTTGCTAGATATAGATACTTCTTGAATGATAGAAGTACAGTTATGAGATCCCTTTAATAAGTATGATCCAGCTGAGTATCATGAGAAGAAATAATCTCATAATTAGTGAACTTCCTGGTAGAAAAGAGTTGAGGGACCCAAGAGAGCAGAACAGTAGTAGTGTTTGCGGTTGTGGTCATTACCTTCAGTGGGGATTTCAGAAATATCTAACGGTGCTTTAACAAAGCTAGACAGGGAGTTTTGGCCATCTCAGCAAGAAATAATTAATGATAGACAAGGTCTTTATTTTTTGTCATGTTATTAAGAAATATATCTAAAGCACAATCTTGTCTTTAAAATCCACATAAAAATAATGGTTTATCTGAAGTCCTGATACTGTGATCAGCTGTCTTGGGAAGGTGTATAGGATCACTCAAGATACTTTTCCCACAGAGCTCACCACACACAAGGTAGAAGTTTTGTAATAGCTCATCTTAGTTCTAAGCAGAGGCAAGAAGAAGAAATGTACAAGGATGAAATTTGATAACTCAATAATCAGACTTGGGTGTCTAATCTAGCCTTGATGAACAGAGATGGGCTGTCAAACCATTGTGACAGGATTCAGCATTTTAGAGCTTCATCTGTAGCAAAGACAGTCACATTTTTTATGCTTGTTAACCCAAAATAAGCAACTGACATAGGTAGGAATACTGTTATATCCACAGGTTGGGCAAAATAGCTACAGAGATGATTTCACATAACTGCCTTCCATTGATACAGTGATTGCTGCATATTTTAAATAGGCAAAATCACATGTTTGAAGATATATGGTTACTACATTTTGGAGTGCCTCCAAAATCCATTGCACACAATACTTTTAATTAAACACAAACCTCCCAGTTCCATCACACCACTAGATGAAATACCTGAGTACATCATTCAACAAGTTAATTTTTCTTTCAGTAGACTCATGTTTATCCTGAGGTGTAACCATTATCAAAGTAAGAGTTGGTTCCTTTGGCAGGATGTTCAGGTTGGAGACTTTCAGCCAGGATAGAGCAGTGTGACATGCCCCACACCTACTTGTTGCACCAGGAAACCTGGGTTTCCTGCTCTAACACAGCTGCACAAAAAGCCCACTAGTCATGCTTTCTCCCTGTCAGACTCAAGTTGCAGTGCAGAGTCCTGGAACTGAAGAGGAAAAGGTCATCTTCTACCTAGGAGATTGTAAACATGTGGTTTTCCAGGCTGATGAATTGGGTCGTGGCTTCAGCATGGCTAGGTAAGAAATTTCCATTAGGAATGGGCCCCCTCTGTGACTTAAGAATTGGGACACAGCACATATATTGGGGACTTTGAAAATATTGGCTCATGGGGTGTGGAAATGAAATTTCATGGCATCTAGGACAGCCCTATACCTCCCACAGTAGTTCTCTCTTTTTTCCTTTAGGGACCAGCTTTGCTCAGAAGGTAACTCAAGCCCAGACAGTAGCATCGGTGCAAGAGACAGAAGCAGCAATTCTGAACTGTACCTATGACACCACCTATGGAAATTATGCTCTCCTGTGGTACAAGCAGACCAGCAGTGGGGAGATCATCGTCCTCATCCGTCAGGGATCTTATGATCAACAAAATGCAAAGGAAGGTCGCTACTCCTTGTATTTACAGAAAGCAAGCAAGTCCGTCCAGCTTGTCATCTCAGCTTCACAACTAGCAGATTCAGCACTGTATTTCTGTGCGCTGTTAGGCCACAGTAAGAAGACTGCTATAGGCGGATGTACAAAAACCCAGGGCTGCCTGAGGTTGGCACCTGCTATGAGGATCCGGGGAGAGGAATCAAACAGGAAGTTTTCAGAGTTGAGTAGGCACAGGTGTCATGTTAGAGGGAAACACTCACTCTGAGTAGGTCGATGGCCAAATCTACAACATTTAGTAATCATAATCTTCTGTATCCTTGAAGCTGTGGCTTAAAGGTAGAAATAGAATTGTTGATGGAAAATGGGAAAGGAAGAACATCACAGTGGACAGTTTGTCATTTGGACATCAGAAAGTGCTCAAAGAACTAACTATCAAAACCATTCATACAGACTAAAAAGCTGTATGAATTGTCTGAATTTTGGATCAAATTATTCAAACCTTGAATAGATATGATATAAGCGCTATTTTTCAAAAAAAATTCAGACAATGGTTTTTAATGAGAATCAGTTGTGTGGTTCCAATTACATTGTCCAACACAAAAAATCCACCGGTGATCAGGAGTTGGAAGGTTACAAGATAACAAGGGTAACACTGCCTACAAGCGGAAAAATTTGTTCCAGAATCTCAGAATCAGACTACTATGGCTTCTCCCAGTGACACTGTCTATGCTCACCCCTGGAATCCATCTTGCCAGGGACAGAGCTGCCTGTGTTTCTGCCAGCCTGGACCCCTCTGAAGCCACATAGTTAGCACTGTCTTAAATAAGAAAGACCTTGGAATTTATCTATATGTTTTCTTTGTATGCAATACAGCAACCTCTGCTGAGTTCCTATCGATTTGTTTGGTGAAGTTCTGTATCATTTTTCATAATTTTGTTTTTATTTTTATACTATTTTGTATTCTCTTTAATAATAATAATTTTTAATTTTAAAAAACATAAAAAATAAAACACTCGTATTTATTATACTACTTAATGAACTCACTTGATTTAGCTTCACTATGAATGAATGGTGTTCACAGCTACTTTCTAATGGTTTCCACCCTGTGGTAAACTTGGAGCTACAAGTCCCCCCCATCCGCATAACACCTTTGGTGTGGGCGAGCTCAGTCTCCACACTGAAGGTTCCCAGGTGCTCCTCCATCACGTCCATGAAAAGAATGGCTAACAGAGGCTTTTGGAAGCCTGTGGGGAAGATTGCCACCTGGAGATGTGAATCTCTTTCCTTGTATGATAAATAAGGCATATTTTCCCCTAAAATAATCAACATCTTTTTAATATATCAAATTCAACTTTTCACAAAACTATGTTTCCACGGGCTTTATTATTTCCACTGACCTATTTGTTTCATTCAGCGCCAGTCTCAGAGTTTTACATGAAATTTTATTACTTATTAAGGTAAAACTCACTCCTCACCAGTACTTTACTTCAAAGATATTTTGACAATTTTTGCGTATTTATTTTTAAACATAAATGTTAAACATGCATTCTATTTTATTCATGTCCAATATACCATAAATTTAAAGAAATTAACCAGAAATGCTTGAAAACTGAAGTGTTAGCATTACATTTAAGGAATGTAAGCCTTAAAATGTTTATTTAATTTTTTTTTAATTCTGGAAAATGCTATTTTTCTCTTTCATATGCTCCAATTACATTTTTTTGAAATGTATTTAGTACAGGGTCTCACTACACAAATCTTACTCGTAGTGATCTTTCCTGTTTTCACCCTCCCAAGAGCTGGGATCACAGGTGCATGCCACCACACCCAGTCTCAATCGCCATCTCAAGGTGCTCCAGCCCAGTTACATTTTGAAGTTGCTTAACTCTATCACAAAATTTCTTTCAACTATACCTCCATATTCATCCATGTGTATATACATTTTATTTCAACTTTCTTTTATATATTTACTTTTATGTTTATTTCAGATACAAAGAAATTTTGTTATAAAATCACATTGGTTTGGTAGCTTAGAACTTCTAACATTAAAGTACATCTAATTTGCAACATATTTATGCTACCTAGATCATTAAATTATGTTAATAGAACTAGGCAAACCTTAATCCAACATCTACAAAGATAGCACAATGAAAATGTTAATCCACAAATAAAGACACATTCAAATTACATATTAAAACAAAAGCAGCATATTAACAGAATGATGGACCTCAATTTTTAAAAAAATATATTCATTGATATGCTCATGCAGTCACAAGTATTGAATACCTATTATGTGACAAATTTTAGCTTAAGAACTCTGTTTAAAACCCTTATTATTTTTTAAAAAAAGCCTTATTGTAAACTCTAGCATAAAAGTGCTCTATTTCTGTACTCCAGATTTGCCTCACATAAACCAACCTAATCCATACGAAGATAATAATTACTAGACAATAGAGGGAAAGAGAGTGAAGGGTCAGAAAATGAATGGACTTTTTCTCTGCTTTTGGCCTTCACTTCATCTCCTCTCCTCCCAAAGTGTTAAATAAGGCCATGTGAAGCATTTTGCAATCCCCAGATCACAACATGAAATCTTCATTTTCTCCAATGTCTTCCTTCCAACTCTAACAACACTTTTTAATGCCTCAAAAGTAGAACTACTCAAAAGTAGTTGGATGATCAACAATCTTTTGTTGTGGTTTCCTTCTACAGTGCAAATGTGCAGACAGGAATCTTAAAAGGAAACATCTTTCAAAATTTCAAGAAATAATTTAAATTGTGACAAAAGCACATCATGTAAAATGTCATCTTAATAACCTTAAGTATGCAGGTCAGTGGTATGAAGTACATGCACATTGTACATTGATCCATCTGTAAAGCAGAGTTTATTTTTTAAAAAACTGAACTCTCTGCTATACTTTAATTTACAACCCAACAGCATTTCACTCTCTCTTACATACTTTCTATTTATCAAAATGGAAGTGTGCAGCTAAGTTTTCAAAATCCCATAGTAGTATAATTATGTGTCAGGTTCTGACAACATGATTTAGAAAGCAGAAAGGGAAGTACTGGCAAACCAAAACATATGACCCTGAATTGCTTATTAATTCTATGTTTAAGACACCATTGTTATGTTAACTCTGGATAGGTGAATTCCTTTAACTGAAAGTGAGGAGAGTGAACTCCAGTAGCTGACCGAGCTAAGCAGTCATCCACGTAGATAACAAGCACCCTAGAAGTTAGGTCTCCACAAGAGCATGGGTGGGGTCAGCATCTGTCTCATTCATAGGATGGTTTACTGTAGCTAAGAATCAGTGAACTAGCAGAGCAAAGATGCTGACGTCAGTTGGCTCAGTAGGAGTTCAATAACTTCAGTTATAATGTTTTCTTTATTTAAGAATCATCATTTTCTCTTTAAATGATAGTAGACTTCAGGACTATGTATTTGATTAGTGAGCATGACCTGTCTTCCCCTGAAAATCAATTATTAAAATATAACATCCCTAAAAGCATGTATTACTTTAGAACATAAAAATATTTTCTTATAAGAAATAGTTACTTTTATTTACTGAACAAAATTGTGTACCTGGGAGAGGGCCAGCGAGATAGCTCAGCAAACTAAGTGCCTGCTTAGGCAAGCACAGGGACCAGGATTCGATCCCTGGTACCACATGGCCGGCTGGCCCCAGCCACCAGGCGCGCTGAGCCGGCAACCGAGTCCAGGCGTGGTGGCGCATGTCTATAATCCCAGTATTGGGGAGGCTGAAAACAGGAGAAACACAACGAGTCTGAGCTGCGCAGTGAGACCCTGTACAAAAAAAAGAAAAAGAAAAAGAAAAGAAAAGTGTGTACCTAGGAACTGTCAATCACTAGTCAATGCTGAGGAATAGTGCTAAAGAATATCATTTACTAGCCATAGGACTATTACTTCTTATGATTTCACCCAAAATCACTTTTCTGACTCTTTAGTGGACTTCAAGCAGGCTCACAGTACATACACGAGAATGTTAACTCTTGTATTAAAATGTCAACAAAAGGCCAGGGAGATTGCTCAGTAGAATAAGCGCTTCCCTGGCAAGCGCAAGGGTTTGAGTTCAATCTCCAGTACCGCGAAAAATAAATAAATAAATGTTCACAAAAATAGTATCGTCTTAGTACATAGATAACCTGGGATGCAGCACTGAAACACCTTCGTGTCAGGTAAACTTTTATTAACAAAAAGCACCACAGATGTCATGATAACTCTCCTTTAGGTTGGCAAAGGCGATCTGCAGTCTGCCACGCACTCTGCAAATGAAGTCGGAATACAGACAGATTTCTCACTTTCGTTGAACTCTGAGAAAACATTCACTGCTGTCCGCCAGGGGGCGCAGCTTCCTAACAAACTCACTCCTTGCGTGAATTGTAGGCTCAGAGTCATTTCACAATAATTTCAAACGGTTCTGAGTTAAGAAGCAAAAACATTACTCAAGCAATCCTCTAAAGATGAACACGTCTCCAGGCTTACTGACTGTGATATTCATAATACTTGGTAAGTTCAGTGTCTTAAATTGTGAACTTTTTTTATGTTAGCAAAAATTTTAACAAAGATTTAAGAGCTTTATCCTCAAACTGACGCAGATCTCTTTTTTCCCAGAAAGAACACGTGGAGACTCAGTGACTCAGATTGGAGGCCAAGTGACCCTCTCAGAACGCGCTGTCCTGACCATAAACTGCACCTACACAGCCTCAGGGTACCCCACTCTTTTCTGGTATGTCCAGTACCCTGGAGAAGGTCCTCAGCTCCTACTAAAAGCCATGACAGCCAATGAGCAGGGAAGAAACAAGGGATTCGAAGCCACATATAATAAAGAAGCCAGCTCCTTCCACTTGGAGAAGGCCACCGTGGAAGAGGCAGACTCGGCCGTGTACTTCTGTGCTGTGGGTGACACAGCGGCACAAGCTGCAGGGGGAGCTGAGCACAAACTCTGGGCAGCAGCCAGGGCCTGGCTTGGTGCCTGCTTCAAGCGTCCGCTGTGGTTTCCGCACAGCTGTAGTGCCCCCCTCTCCATTCTTCTGGTTGGTGTAACATCCCACAAGTGTCTGGAGCTAAAGAACAAGCAGTAGACATCTGCCACATTCGGCTTTTCATTAGTGCAGGGGACCAGACTTTTACACTGATAGTTCTTTTTTGCCGGACTAAAGTAATCTTGATAAAAATCGCATAACTGTTGCAGTGGTGTCTATGTGCATCTTTGCAGATACTGTCCAGGCCCCGCGCCAGGTCACCCGCCAAGGTAGATATTGCTGTGTGTTGTTATACAAGAGCCACATGTGCCAGAGAAAGTGAATCTTTTATTTATTTATTTATTTATTTATTTATTTATTTATTTTGGCAGAACCGGGGATTGAACTCAGGCCCTTGTGCTTGCCAGGGAAGCATTTATTCTACTGAGCTATCTCCCTGGCCCCGAGAAAGTGAATCTTAACACACAGTGTGAAAGGAGTGGTGACCAGAGCACCACAGCTTCCCAAACTCTACGCTTACTAATACAGAAAGAAGGAGGGAGAAGAAAGGAGGGACGGCAGACCTCACCTGTAGCAATAATGCAAACGGTGAAGGTGGGTTGTTCATAACATAGAATGTTTTTGCTTATTTTTTGTAAATAAGAATGTAGAACAAACTAATATCCACATGAAAAGAAGGGGCCAAAAGTGTAAGTAAAGAAACAAGACATGTGTAAATGACGAGAATCCCTTCTAGTAGTCTAAATCATTTGTCTCACACAGTCTTAGGTGGATTTGCTTGCAGGACATAAGAAAGGTTAAACATACATTGCTACTCTTACTAGCGTAAAACATTATTACAAAGACAATATAGCAACTTAAAATACAGAAACCACAAAACATATAAAATGATAAAGCAACGATGACACCAACAAAATTTTAGATGTTAAGTGAAACCTGGAAACTTGTATAGCAGGCCTGATGCCAAAGAGACCTGGGTGTCGTGAGAGAAGTCACCAAGAAGCAGCAGAGGTGTGCAGCTCTAGGGTAAGCAGGTGGACACACCCACAAAAAGATCTACAAGTAACAGACCCACCATGTTTTTCAGCACAGCCTGTAAAGCAAAAAAAAAAAAAAAGTATTGGAAATGTGTGTGATGGATTGAGGAATAGAATATGAAAGAGAGAGAGATAGACAGACAGACAGACAGACAGACAGACAGACAGACAGACAGAGACAGAGAGACAGAGAGACAGACAGAGACAGAGACAGAGAGACAGAGACAGACAGAGAGACAGAGAAAGAGACAGAGACAGAGAGAGGAATGTGAAAAGAAGGAATAGTGAAAGAGGGAGAGAGAAAGCAAGGGGGAAGGAAGGGAAGAAGGAAGGAAGAAAAAAACAGAGAGATTCAACTTGGGGAAATAAAACATTATACAAAATGGGCCATACTTAGGGTGACCTATGTGGTTAAAAATTGTTTCTTAGAGGCACCAGGGAGATAGCTCAGCAGAATAGGCACTTGCCTGGCACATTCAAGGGTCTGAGTTCAATCCTTGGTTCTGAAAAAAAAATTGTTTCTTAGATAATTTTCACAGTCATACCACTGGCACTGGTGATTGGGAAGAATGACTGCTGCTGGCAAATCTTTTTACCACAAAGCTTGTACCAATACATTGTTAATGACTCTTTGTTTTTATAATTCATTAAATTATGAGTCAAATGAGGTTTCCTTTAACATATTTACCATTTCCATTTTGGTATATTTTCCCTTTATATAGTTGCCCATTTTAATGTTATTGTCTGTTAATCACATCTAACTTTGAACTACAGATCACACACTGGCAATGCTCTACCCTTTTTAAAAACAATTTTTAAAGTAGGTTTCGATTGTAGAAACATGGAGAGAAAAATACACAGATTTTTCACATCACCTCCAAGCAGCCCACCTGCAGCATCCCCCATCATAAACATTCTCAACCAGAGTGGTCCCCCCATAAGAAGTGATGAGCCTACAGGTGCGCAACACAATCACCCAAAGTCAATGGTTTACACTGGCAGTAACATTGCCAGTTGTATGTTATATAGATTTGGATAAACCTTTAAGGGATTGTATCTACCCTAATGCTGTTGTACAGAATTTTCTCACTGTCCTAACCACCCTCTTTCAGTGTTCCACCTGTTCATCCATTCTGAACTCAAACCTTGAAAATCACTGACTTTTTTTTTTTGCCATAGTTTGATTTTTCCAACATGTCATTTTATTGGAATAAAGTATGCCACCTTTTGATACTGAATTCTTTCACTGAGTAACATGAAATTAAATTTTCCCCCTTTCCTTAATGGCTTCATAGCTCATTTCATTTTCAGGCTGAATGCTATCTCTTTTAATGATAGATGACAGTTTATACATTCAAGAAAGGTTTAGTGCTTGATTCCAAATTTTGACAATTAAGAATAAAGCTGGTATAGAGCCTTGCAAATAGCTCAGTGGATTAAAGTGCTTGCTTAGGCACACACGGGGGCTGGGAGTTCTACCCCTGGGCCTGGCATGGCAGCCCCGCCTGGGGTGCACTGAGATGGCGATTGAGACTGGGCATGGTGGCGTGAGCCTGTAATCCCAGCACAGGCTATAAACAGGAGGATCACTACAAGTCCAATCTATGCAGTGAGACCCTGTATACTCTGTCCTAAATACCAAAAAAAAGAAAGAAGAAAGAAAGAAAGAAAGAAAGAAAGAAAGAAAGAAAGAAAGAAAGAAAGAAAGAAAGGAAAAGAAAAGAGAATAAAACTGGTATAAACATGCATATGCAGGTTTCAGAGTGGATATGTTTTGAAATATCTGGGGATATACTAAGGATGTCTGAATCACTGAAACAGAATCACTGAAACTGAATCACTGAAACAGTACCTAAGACTGCCAAACCATCTTCAAAAGCAGCTGCACTATTTTGGACTAATGTAGAACTGTATTTATGCTAATTGAAAGCTCATCCCTGAACCTCTTGACTTGACATCCTGTATCAAACACACTCTAAGAAAAGCTCACTGACCCAGACCATGCCTGTCATTTAATTGATGAAATAATTAGAACACAGAGACATGGTGAGATTTACTCAAAGCATGACTCACGCAAATGGACCCTTGGCCTTCTGGCTCCTTAACCTCAGTTGTTCACACAAAAGACACAAAGCAGGGTCCCCAGTCTGAAGGAAAGCATTTCATGCTGTAAATTAAATGAGTCACTTTGTGGAATGTGTCATTTTTTGAGGTATGAGAAGATATAAGCATTCAGACAAGAAGAAAACATTCTTATAATTCCATGGTCTAGAAATGATAGCTATCTCCATTTGAAAATATTTAGGGCATACACATACAGCTGTATTTTTCTATGAAAGCAGCCTATTATGAATCCAGTATTATTAACATGGCTGTCTTTCTCCACATTATAATTATGGATTTTTCAAAGCAGGCATTCTACTGAGGGCCCAATTTAAAATAATCGTCCAGTTACTTTCTATTGATTTTTTAGAAACCTGATTACATTCTGAAATTGGTTCTAATTATCCAATAATATCTTTTATGAATATGATAAAATAATAGCTTTACAGGAAATAGAGTTGCTGGTATGAGAGAAAAAACATGTCACTAAATGTACACTTTTCAGGAAGATATTTTTCCGGCACACTGATTTCAGCAACGGCATCACCTGATGACGCCGATTCCCAATACCTCAGCAATTACAGATATTTTTGTTTTAAAATAGTATCCACTCAAGTGAAAATTTTCACAGCATGTTAACTTTCTTTTCTAATAACAGGTGAGATTGTACATTCTGGTCTTAAAGAGTCAGTAATACAAGTGAAAAACACATCAAAGTCCAGCACACAGAATCAGAATCCTTTCCTTCAGTAAGATACGTAAGATAAAGTTTGAAAAGCATGGCGCTGACACAAGCTGCCTTCCCCTTCTCCCATTTTCTCTCAAGACACCTACTGCATACTCACTTTTCTCAATGTGAGGAAACCCCGTTGAGAAAACAGAAAGGGCCAGTCTTGTGCTGCAGAGAGGAAACTGCAGTGTCTGAAACTACAGTCCACGACTCCTGCCAAATCTAAGGAGCTCGGGTTTATATGCCAACAGGGCCCCACGAGAGTCAGGTATGTAACTGTGAGAGAAGTGCCAGACTTACACATTGCCAGAGTAATACTTTCAGGGTTTTGTCAAATCTATACTTGTCTGAAATGCTTCAGTGACTTTTGGTTGTTCCTAAAATCAAGTACAAACTCCCTGGTTGTGATACACAAGGTTCTACATAATTTGAACCTGACCTGATCTTTCAATCTCAGTTCTTGCTGGTCTTTTTTCCTTTCTTTCTTTCTTTCTTTCTTTCTTTCTTTCTTTCTTTCTTTCTTTCTTTTATTTTTTAAACAAGATCCCACTGCACAGTTAAGGCTGGTCTCGAACTCACTATGTTTCCCAAACTGGTTTGGAACTCACAGCAATCCTCCTGCCTCAGCCTCCTGAGTGCTGGGATTACAAGCATGTAACACCATGCCCAGCAATCTCAGCTCTTGGTTTTCTTTTCCCATCCTCTCTACAGCACAAGACTGGCCCCTTCCGTTTTCCGAACTTGCCACATATTCCACACGGTTGGCACTGTGTTACTGTGTCATCCACCTAAAATGTACTGCCCCCAAATTCTGACCAGCCTGGCTCATTTTCACCACTGAGATATTAGCTCAAATGTAGAGAAATCTCCTGACTTCTGCTGATCTGCCCAAGTAGCCACACATAGCCCTCCCCTAACTATTCTACCTCAGCCTGGTTATTTCCCTCACAATAAGTATTGTAACATGTAGCTATGTTGGTGGTTTATGTTTCAATGTGGTGTTTATTCCCTGTATTAGAACACCAGTATTATAAGACCATGTTAATAGTTTGTAATTAATAGATCTATCCTTAGTGTCTAGGCTATTGACTGAAACATTGTAGGCAGTTCATAAATACCTACTGAATGAATAATGTTATTTGGCCCTCCTCTCATTCTCCCTTTCCATTTGTCTAATTCCCATCCCAGCAACTTAGTGCATAGTCTTTGCTTCATGAGAGGGCAGCTCAGGTCTCTCTGGCCCTTTCCTCTAGACTCGGATCTCCACTCCCTGTGCTCCTTGGTGGCTCTCAAATAATTGATGCGCACAAGAGGTTCTCATCCTTCCTTCCTCAACCTGAACTCACTTCATCCAGACCATCCAGAAGGGCTGAGCCCACTCTAAGTTTGCTCTGTCATATTGATGCTGTCTGTAAAGACACAAGACTGCTGAGTCAGACACAGAGGATGTCCTTGCCAATGACACTGAAAAGAGCACAAACGGACAGGGTCACTTCAACTGCTCCTCACCGAGACCCCTCAAGGAGACACAGTGGGAGCAGTAGCCCAATGGAGAACTATCAGTAGGACAGAAAAAAGCCCTAACTAAAAGATGTGGAAAAACATAAAAAACAATTTCTCAGGTCAAGTTATTATAAGCACCTGTCAAACATTCATTTCAAATTATGGTAAGTGCAAAAGTTCCTTGAGAAAGAAATTCAAATAATTAGTCTTAGGCATTTTGTGGGAGATTAGATTTTAAAAGGATATGATGAAAAATAATTATTGTGGTCAATGGACCAGTAAATAATATTCCTACTTTTACTGTGTGGTAGCTATTAGGCTCCTCACAAGATTAATAGGCATCTGAATCTGTAGTACTAATTTTATAGAAGTCTTTATTTCATTAAAATATATTAGCAAATTGCTCATAAAATTTATCAGAAGAAATTGAAAATCCTATATGGGACTATATTTTATATTCTGAAAACCAAAGGCCCATTTCAGTCCAGTCTGGAGAAACTTATCTTTCTAAAAAGTGATTTGTATTTGCACTACAGTAGAAACAGAGCTTCAGGTCTTGCGTTCTGACCTTTTTCAAACTAATGAGGATGTTGCTCTGTCATATTGATGCTGTCTGTAAAAACACAAGGCTGCTGAGTCAGACACAGAGGACTTCCTTGCCAATGACACAGAAAAGAGCACAAACTGACAGGGTCACTTCAGCTGCTCCTCACCGAGGTCCCTCAAGGAGACACAGTGGGAGCAGATGAGTGCGCCACTCGCAGTGATGTGTCTCAGGGGGGACCTTTGAGTTCAGGGAATCCCTCGCTCTAAGTTCAAGCAGTAAGGAGCCCACTCTTTGTCTCTAAGAGGGGAATTGCCTCACCCTCCTGGGGAGAAATGATCCAGATAATACTGTCAAAGCCTGACACTATTGCTAAACTCCGTAAGACATGAAGGAGTAACAGGGACACATGTGACTGCCAACCTGATCCGCTCTGAGTCCTACATTGTGTTTCTCTGTAATAAATATTCTTATGAACATGGCGCTGCACCGGCCATTCTGGTCATTCTGAGTGACACACTCTGAGACTAAATACCTTTGATTTACCTCAATTAGCATTTAATTAGAACTGCTTCAGCAGAATTCTAAGTAGTAGTATGAAACCAGCTTGTGAGACTAACCACAATCCTGTCTCCTATGGTCTGAGATTCAACCCATTTGAGTAGCCCACAATACCAACAGAGTATATTTTATTCTCATGTTTCATACAAAAGACTTGGAATAAAATGCTTATATTTGGCTTTTCAAAAAGACACCAAAACCCAAACATTATTCCCAATATGACATGATCAATGGTTTGCCCAGATATAGACATATAACCTGAAGGAGATTGTAATACTGTTTCATATTTAGCACTGACTTAACTAACATTGGTATTACACCACTTTGCTTAAGAGACATTAGCAGTGTTACTCCTCCTCTATATGGATGAAGCCAGCATTACTCAGACACAAGAGCAACATACATCCATTTCTGTCAGTCACATGGGAAAATGTTGCGTTTATCTGAGTGTTGTCATTTGTTGCAAAATAACATGTACAGCCACTTGTTACACACCCATGGAGGATGGTTTGGAGAAAATATTTCTATATTTTTTATTTAACAAAAGAGTCACATTTTCACATTTAACAGTTCACACAATAAGTATCTCCACTTTGAATATTCCTTTCCTTGCTATCATAAATCCACAAGATGGCACTGTCTTTTCAGGGACTCTGCGGACAGTTCTCAAGGGCTCCTGCAATAGTGTGTGTCTGTGTGTGTCTGTGTGTGTGTGTGTGTGTGTGTGTGTGTGTGTGTGTAGCAGAAGTGGTGGTGAAAAGAATCTCTTCTGTAACAGAAAACTGATTCATTCATTTTTACGTTTTTAGAGAAACTAGAAGTCTCTGAAGATGTCATGTTTTAAAATCTAGTCTCATTGAACCAAGGAGACAGAATGACTATACACTTTGGAGCTTTACTACTGACCCTGTGGCTTCAATTCATCTGTGAGTTTGGGCATTTTTATGGAACTATAGAGTACAACATACATAGTTATTATCTATTCTAACCTCCTGGTTAGAACAGATTTGGATGCTTTTATTCTCTGAGTCAGGAAGCATAGCTAGAGGCCCATGAGAAGATCATTTTCATTCTGAATATTAAGCACCCAGTACCTAAATAATCTTTGTCTAACCATTGTCTTTTCCCCCAGGGGTGAGTGGCCAGCAGGAGGAGGTGGAGCAGAGTCCTGAGTCCCTCGGTGTTCTAGAGGGAGCTATCGCCTCTCTCAACTGCACTTACAGGGACAGTACTTTTCGGTACTTCTGGTGGTATCGACAGTATCCTGGGAGAGGTCCCAAGCTGCTGATGTCCGTGTACTCCAGTGGTGACAAAGAAGAAGGAAGATTCACAACGCAGCTCAGCACAGCCAGCCGGCATTTTTCTCTGCACATCAGAGGTTCCCAGCACAGCGACTCGGCCACCTACCTCTGTGCAGCAAGCACACAGTGCTCCCTGGGCACCTGCAGCTGCACCCAAACCACAGGGGAACAGGCATGGCCTCAGGGTATGGGGGTGCAGAGTGAGTCCAAATGTCTCAAGAAGGTTTTTAGAAGAGTTCCTATAATAAAGGGCTTTATTTTTTCAACTAAAGACCTGCATAGATCAGCTATCACATGTGGTCTGCGCTGTTCTGTAAGTGTTTTATCAAATATTCATGAGGAGATATGGAGACACTGAAGATGATATGCAGGTCTCCCTGATTCCTAGATGTCATGGATTATCCCTGCCACTCATACCAAGCCCAGGAAAAATGATTATTTTCTTATGTGAATAAATCCTTGTAATAGATATTAAGATAAATTAAATTATATATTGCAAAATGGAAGTTGTCACCTGTTAGCCATGACCTTGTTTTTGTAGTTTACAGGATCAGAAAAATTCAGAAATTAGGATTTCTAGCCAGCCATGTTAGTACATGCCTATATTCTCAGCACTTGTGAGGCTGATGTAGAATTGCCACAAGTTCAAGACCAGCTTGGCCTACATAGTGAGTTCAAAACAGCTGGAACTATGCTGAGCGACCCTTTCTAAAAAACCAGCAAGATTTCTGTCCAGTGTTGTTTATATAGTCACAGACTAAGGGAGTCAACCAGTCACAGTTTGGTTTATACTCTTGTTCTGCAGAACTGAAGGTTCTGAACACAGCTTTTCAAGTCAGGGAAGAAAGACTGGGAAACCAGTCAAGAAGAGCAGGAAGTTGTGCTGGAATGCAGGTAATGAAGTTTTAGCTCCCACTCTTACTGTGTGCCTCTGACATTCTGCCACTCTGGAAAGAACGTGATTGTGGTGCTAGTTTGAATATCTGTTACACACTGAAGCATGGATGGGGCTCAGTGGAAGTCTTGTTCACCCCAATTTGGGGAATTGTACCACATGCATTGTACCACAGACTTGACTCCTTTCGATCTAAGAGGCCAGACTGTTCACCTTCTGTGTGCCTTATAAAATAAAGCACCAAAGTCACTGGTTGTAGCCTGTCTTGAGGTCCTCTCCATCAGACCATTGTGAGTCTCCGTGGAAGATGTCCATTCTAAAGAGAAGAGGCAGCTCGGAGCCTAGGGGAATCAAAACTCACTATATGTCTCTTGGCTACATTGGCCTCAGAAATTGGCTTTAGAGTGGGGCCACTAGTGGCCACTATTAACACAGAACCGCACTGGTACATAAGCATTTCATCAATAATAGACTTTGTAATTACAATACTATAAGTTTAACTTCCATCTTTCTTATAGGAAATGTAGAGCTGGTCTTACCTTTCTTAACAAGTGAAAGTAATTTAGATTAATGCATTTGTGAATGGAAAACATTTAAATAAACATAAAGAATTGTTATTGACCACTAAGTCTCGAAACTTCTTGAGAGTAGTGATCAAGAAACCAATACATTAAGGACTTTGACACTGAATTACAGACCTAGGGATTGTTTTCATTTTCTCTTTTGAGACTGCTGGGCTTTGGCCCTGAATCACATCCATGCATGATTGCTGCATGCTCATCACTATGAGGGATGTGGCCAGCCTCTCCCATGTCTCCTGTCCCTTCCATGGCTTCCTTTCAGTTTTCTTCTCTTGGCTGTACTCCTTCGTACTTTACTGAGTTCATGTAGATCTAATTTTCTCTCCTTCATAATTTCCAGAACGAAGCGTTTATATTTTCCTTACCTTTATCATTGCAACTTTTCCCTAGGTGAACTTAATTTTTAAGTGTTAATGCTTGTTGTAGTGTGATATCCTTATAATTTGGCATTGTATATGTCTGTCTGTCCTCGTTGCTGACAACTGGAGCAGGGCTCTCATTTTCTCTTCTAAATCATGCATACCTTAAGTGATTGTCTCATAGTCTTATAAAACATCAAATTATTGACTTGAAACCAAAACATCATCATTCTTTCTGCTTTACAAATAAAATTTAGCCTTTCTCAGTTTGCATTAATTAATAGTCCAGGTTGATTTTGAGTATGAAATTCTGGCTTGATTTACTGTTTTCCACTAGCAACAAATAAGAAATAATCCTTTTCCCTATTTGATGCCCCCCTCCAAAGGGCTGGTCTCCATCTTACCACTCTGGCTTATTGTAAAGTAACGTGGAAGGTTTCAGTCATATTTCAGACATATAAATAAATAATAATTCCAGACATATTCTAGAATATTGTCTTCTGTGACTAATTTCTCAGTGAGGTACCACTACTGTACTCCTCTTTTTTGCATAACTCCCATTTCTCACGCACTTCAGGGCTAACAGAACGTATGACAGAAGGTGAAATCGTCACAGACTCTGGAACAGAGACACACGTTCTATCGAAGTTTCAACGTCATATCTCAAAGACAAGGGAACCCTGAGCCCGCTAGAACCTCGGTCCCCGCTCTGGCCTCCAGCTCCTTCAGGACCCTGGGCTGCTCCCTCAGGCTGAGCATCCTCACCAGCGTCTGTGGATGCTGATGTGTGACTGATCAAGAGGCCAGAAATCATCCAGACTCCTGAAGGGAGCCCCTTTCTAGTTGTCCCTGAAACTTGTTAAGGCAAGGGACGTGCGCAGCCAGCCTCTCTCGGCAGCATGACCCGGGCTGCCTTCCACCCGCTGCTCACCTGCAGCCCATCTGCCTCAGCCACACCCCTGCTGCTCATCCGGGAGCTGGGGAAGTTTTCCCTTGAATGAGGCCGTGTCCCGCCCCCTCTCCTTGGCAAAAGTGACAGTTCTGGGTGGGACAGAATAAGCACCTTGTCTTCACAGCGAGTCCAGCTGCTTTTCCTTGCTCGGCACAGGTGGTGCCGGAGGAGGTGGGTGGCAGTCATGTTACCTCTGTAGCTGTCTCTGGTGCTGTGATACTGCCTCTGGGCAACTCCAGGTGACAACCTCCAAGAAGTAACAGTGTCAAGCCAGCCCTGGTTGAAGGCATCAACGGTTTCCAGGATGAGGTAAGCAAGAGTGAAACCACCTTTGACCTGAGGAAACCTTCAGCTTATCAGAGCAACACAACCTAGTATTTCTGTGCTGTGAGGGACTCTGCCTGGGGGTGCAGGAGATGCGGACCACAAATCCCCTGAGACTGGGACTTTCTGGGGCTTCAGGACTCAACTTGGACTGCTTTGTAGGAGGGGTCTTTTTCTGCAACAGCAAATAGCCAGGGTGGGTTTAGCCCCTGGTGTGTCTAGGCGTGTCCAGCCCCTTGAAGAGCTGTTCCAGTGTGGGTGTCCCGCTGGGTCAGGAGCACTCTGTCTAGGAGGAGGAAAGTGAGAATTTCTCTAAGAGGGACCTTCTTCATCTCCAACTCCCCACTCACACCAGCACACTGGAGAAAGCACATCAGAAAGTTGTGTTTACAAGCTTCCATCTTTAAAATAAAAAAGCCAACAGTACTTGTATTTTTGAGGGCATTTTTGCATTTGGTATGTTAGCTGCACTCCCTTAGATGCTTCTGGGGCAGCAGACCCTGGAGCCTTGGGTTGCAGTGTTAGCTCACAGCTGTGGAGCCTGGATCCACATTCAGATGAACATAGTGGCAGATTCTTACTCAGTGCATAGCAGAGCCTTGACCTCCACTGAAGCTTCCCTCCAGGACATCATCACATCGCACTGTATGTTACTGCCAACTTTAAAGTAAAGAAAATGAACAACCATCTACCCAAGAGACATCATAGCAGCAACTGGCATATCATGACAAACAGCCCATATTCAGAAGACCAGAATG
>NW_004524852.1:368078-369366 GCF_000260255.1 Octodon degus
TGTGTTAATTATTGAAACTGTCCTAGCAATTTGATTTGAAACTGTCTCATTGCTATTTGTTTATCAATAAAATTATGGGGGAAAAAAGAAAATCTTTTTTTCAGCTTGAAAAAAAAATTTAAAAAATAAATTAAAGAAAATGAAATATCTAGATTCCTGATCATTTAACCATTATACAAGACTAGCGAACAAATTGACCATAATTCTCAGTGATATATTAAAAGTCATCCACTTGCAATCTTTTCTGTCATTCCAGTGTTTTCTCATCAAAAATTCAAGGCTGCTTCCCCATGACCAGATAAGGACTAAAACAGATTACAATACCGAAAATTTCTTAGGCATTCCACTTTAGGAAGTCATACTATCTCATGGCATCACATACAATTACACATGTAATAAACTTTTTTCATTTTTAAAGGCACATTAACAAAGTTAATAGGAAAATAGACCTCTGTTGCCAAAATTCACAATGCCAGACATCACCTTAATTCCCACAGAGCTTTCCAAGATCAGAGACTGTTTTCACTTACTAGGTGATAATCATAAAAAAGTATATTGCAGGAGTTTACATATTACACTGAAGGCTTTGAATTTTTTCTTTGTAATTTGGTTCACAGGATGAAAATTTTAAAACCTGTGCTCCTTTACATGTTGTGAAGTTTGTTTAAGTTATAAGAGAATTTAATATGAGATCTATTACTTTAATAAAGCTGGAAATCTATAATTCGGTATTGGTAACTACTGCCAATGCCGTGCAGTAGATCTGTAGAACTTATGTTTGGGCAACTCCTTGACCAGTATGTCCCAGTGAGCCTCATCACCTCACTAGCCTCTTACCATTCAAATTTCTGAAGTAGTTTGACTATTTCAGATGCCTCTTGCAACTGATGGGAGTGTGTCCTTCTGTGATAGGCTGATTTTCCTCACCATGCCCTCAGAGTTCTTTGGTGTTGCTGCACATAGCAAGTAAGCCATCTTTTCAAAGATATCAATACTTCATTTTGTATTTTCTCTATCCACTCACCCATCCAATGATATTTGTTTTGTTTCCCCGCCTTGACTATTGTGGACAGTGCTGCACCACACACGACACTGCAGCTGTCACTCTCAGATCCATTTCACTTACTCTTCATAAATCCCCTCAGCGCTGAGTTTACACACCTATAATATTCAACAACGGAACTTAAAAAAAATTGGGGTATAACTATGAATGTCCATTTTGTATCTGTGTATTCAAAGTGGTCGGGATAGATATATAGTTGCATTCTCTTAATGAATAGAATGATTT
>NW_004524852.1:369961-379272 GCF_000260255.1 Octodon degus
CCAGACCCTGGCCAGCTCAATGCACCCTAGAGGCAGGGCTGGTGCAGCATGTGGTGCTGGGGATTGAAAGCTGGTCCCTACACTTGTCTAAGCAGGCACTTTAGTCCACTGAGCTATCTTGCCAGCCCCCACTTTTGCAATTTGTACATCTTCTTTGAAGAAATGTCTATCCAATTCCTTTCCCCATTTTTAAGTCAGTCTCATTCAGTTGTAAGGCTTTCATATATTTTGGAGATTAACCTCTAATTAGATGTGGCTTACACATATTTTTCTTCATTCTACAGGCTTTTTTGTCTCTTTGTTGTTTCCTTTGCTGTGAAAAAAACTCTTTGGTTTGATGTAGTTAGTCTCACTTGTGAAATTTTGCTTCTGTTGCTTGTGCTTTTAGTGTCGTCTCCAAAACTGGGTCATTGCTGAGACCACTAACAAGAAGCGTTTCTCCTACACTTCTGCCTATCACAGTTTTCAACTATGGTAGGCACAGAAGATAGTAAAGATTACTCAGAGATGAGACTTAGTTCAATCATCAAAAGGCCTAGAGAAGCTATTTCTCAACCAAGAGCACCCAGCATCTGGGAGAAGCCAAAGCCCTGGAGCCCAGAACTCTCTGGCTTTTATTTAGAATATCAGAGTAAAATAAAATAAAAAAAAAAGTAGGAGAAAAGCAGAGTTTGGGGATGAAGCGTCTCAAAGCTAGGCAGTTCTTCCTGGGGAAGGGAAAGGAAAATAACCAGGTACAACATACTTTCCTAACCTCACCTGGTTCAATGCTCACAGCCTGTGGGCTTTTGCCCCACAGTTTAACCGCTAACTCACAGAGCCTGCAGTCACTGTTTAATTATTTACTTCTCATAGAGCCTGAGTACTTCCTGCTTCACAGTTAAATTATTTGTGTACTCTTGCACCCTCTATTCATGATCTTTTTTCTGTTCTGTGCTGCTGGTTCATGAATGTTCCACAACATTTTTATTGATACAGCTTTGTAATATATCCTGGAGCAAAGAATTATGACATCTTTGACTGTGTTTTTTTTTTTTTTTCTCAAGATTGGCTTAGCTACTTTGGGTCTTTTGTACATATGTTAGGGTTTTAAGAAATGGATTTTGGATTTTTTATACTTCTGTAAATATGCAATTAAAATTTCAATAAAGATTACATTGAATGTATAAATTACGTCAGTTAATATTCACATTTTAATAATAACTTTTCCAATCCATGAACTTCAAATTTCTTCCCACTTTGTGTCTTATCTATTATTGTTATCAGTGTTTTCAGCATGTATTGCTTCATTTTTTACTTAAGTTTATTCCTAACATTGAAGTTCTTCAAACTATTGAAAATGGTATTGTTTTCCTAATTTCATTTTTAATAACTTATTAGTATACAGAAATGCAGCTGACTCTCATATTTTTGCTTTTCTATTCTGTAATTTTAGTAAATCTAGTTAGTTCTAAGCATTTCTAATGATTTTTACAACTACTTTGAAGACAACAAATATGTAATGTAACAACTATTGCTGAATTCATATATTGGTTTTGGAAATTCTGTATCCTTTCTATTGTTTATTGTTTTTACTCCCTTTAAAATAAATAAGAATTATTTTATAAGTTATGCCAGGTCACCTGTAGATACACATAATTTTATTTCTTTTCTAATTTGGATATCTTGGTTTTTTCTTGTATCTTTGCCCTGAGTAAATCCCTCAGCACCATCTTCAATGAAAGCAAAGAGACTGATCTTTAGAGAACTCACACATTAGCACCAGACAAATCTCCACACACTTATCTATAAGGAAGTTCTACAGACTTCTAGAGTGCCAGGTGAGACAGACATGATTATCCAAACAAACTGAGAGTGAAAATCAGCAAGGCCATGGTAAAACTGGAAGCTCAAGGGGAAAAAAGGAAAACAAAAAGCCAAAAAAAAATTTATTTCTTATCAGCAGCCTTGATTTTTTTCACTAAAATTTCTGAAACATGGCTCCAAATTTATTCCAGTGATTTCTATCTTCTCCCATACCTCCTTGGAGATTAGAAAACCAGGACAAAGGAGATGAGAATAAATTGGAAGAAATAATAAAACTACTGAAGAAAGAGAGGAAGAAAGTATAAATGAGAGAGAAAGAAGACAGGTTTAACTGAATTTCAAAACTGTGTGCTATTGCTATAAGGCAATGAGACTCCTCACCTGAAAGATAACTGGCACAAATTCCTGTTCTTTAAAAGTGAGAAATGAACTTTAGGGAAAACAGAGATTAAGAACAAAATATATTTATTGGGGGAAAGACAGCTTCTGTCTGAAAGAGGGACAGAAGGGGACCAGGTTGCCAAGGACCCTGCCTTTCCTAGGGGCTTTATAGTGCAAAACCAGGAGGTGATGTGGATCTAAGATGGAAAACATGGGAACTTGCTAGATGGGCATGAGGTGGGACAAAATTATGGTCAACCAATAAGACTGCAAGTACAACTGCTCAGGTAAACTTGATTAAATCAGGGATCAAATGGGGAACTGAGTCATAGTAAGAAGACATGGATACAGAACAGGAGCTTTTCCTGTAGAGGGTTGGGTTAATGAGTCTTCATGCGTTTTTCAAGGTTATTGATGCTGTTAGCTCCAGCCCAAGTACAAACTGCTAAATTATCATGGCCCTGATCCAATATGACCGAATCCCCTAAACAACAGCTTATCTTCCCAATGACCATTTCTTCCTTCTTCCTCATTCCAGGCCTGGATACATACCTTTCACCTGTCCAGCATACACAAGGGAGCCTCCAATCAGCTTCTTGTGTGTCACTAACCTGCCCCTCAAATTCTGCCCCTAGCAAGGCCTCATCCTCTCTGTCTCAGGTCAGAGGACCTTCCCATCTTCCTGTCCTTGATCCTCTCCATATCTTCAACATTAATAAAGTTTCCCCTCCATCTTATCTCTGCTTCTCTGCCACACTGCTGCCACCACTGCCACTGCTGGGGGTAAAACCTGACAGTTACCTATTTAGGGTATCAATCCCTGAAGGCCATCTCTAGGGAGGTATGTGGCTGAATTTGTTTAGCCTTTTGCCTTGAGGTCTGGCCCACAGCAGGAGTGTCTCTCTCTCCTACAATTGGCAGGTATCTCACCTTCTATATTGGGCCCTTTAAGGGCCTGGTCCTGTCTGACTGCCTATAATACTTCTGACTCAGCTATCTATAACACTGTGCCTTACAGATTTCAGTGTTGGAAGAGGCAAAAGCCCTAGAGCTTTGTTGCTTAATAATGCAGAGACACTTAATCCTACTGAACTGTAAACAGTATTTAAAAATGGTTCAGATAGTAAATTTAGTGTTCTGTGTTTTACTATAATAAAAAAATGAAAATGTGGGCTGTGCCTCATGCTCACAGCAGGAGGGGCCAGGTCGGTCTGCAAGGTGAGCAGGAAAGGGCTGTACAGGTGAAGGAAGGAGATGAAAGGGGGACAGGGCAGCCACTGTATCCATGTCCTAGTTCTCCTTCTATCAGCCAGTCTCTCTGGAGACATTTTGCATGTCTACGACTACCTTGTCCTAGTTTTATAGAATTTTAATATCTTTTAATCATGTTTATTCTGAAGGAGAATTAAAATAAGCATTTAATGAGACACTCTTTTTCCTGAGATCTTTAAGTTGTGAGTTCTGATTTTTCCATTAAGGAAATGGGTCTCTGATCCTGATCATTATTGCAGGCTGTTCTTGGTCCGAATGAGCATCTTATCTCTTGCTTTCCTCTTTCTCCTCTTCTCCAGACATACCTGATCATCCAGAAGCTGTGAGCAGAGGCAGTGCCCTGGGGAAAGAAAGCTTGGGCATTTCCATCAGTGCCTAGCAAAGGCTCAGCCAGCAGGGTACTTTTGTCCACAGCTCTTCCAGTTCCCATCTAAAAGCTTCAAAGTGTGAAAGTGAGTTGTCTACCCCACCCCATCTTCTCCTACTCCTCTTTACAGAAGCACAGCTGAGAGTCAGCCTGTCTCTTTTTTTATCAGCTACTTGAGTGGAGGAAGAGACTTTCTTAAGAGAATAGGGGTCCATTGTCCAGGCATATGGATCTCTTCAGTATAATCTCTCCATGACCTGCAGAAGGGTCATGGCAGGGTCCCTTGTTGCTTGGTACCAGATTTACACCTGGCTCCAAAGTGGAGAGCCATACTGGAGTCAGCCTGGCCTGATAGCTACAAAAGCACTTTCATGAAGGATAAGAATTGTCAGTTTGCCTCTTTTCTAGAATCTTAAATGAGCATTCTATTTCTATGGCCTACTGTCTTTTAACTTTATAGAACTGAAATTTTAAAGGGTCACCTCTTTGTGTGAGAAAGGTCAGACAGTGATGATGGATAGAAATCAACTTGATCTTGCTATGTTTCAACATTCAATTAAAATGCCTCACCACTCTGGTGAGTAAAGGTGCTTTCATTTTGTCTTTCTGTGGGCTGCGAATCAATCAATTTAATTACATGTTCTCCACAGTCCATTGGTTCTTTCTGACCCACACTTGGTGTCAGAGGAAACAGTGTCCACACAGTCTCTCAGCCTGTGAGATGCTCCTCAACTTTGGAGACTTCTGTGCAGGTCAGGTTCAGCTGCTGGTATTCTGGCAGCCCTGTGCTCTTCAGGAACATCCAACACCCCAGTTCCCCCCCTAAGACATACCTTGGGAGCTGGTACGAAATGTTTCCTGGCTGTACTTAACAGAGGCAAGACCTCCGTCCTCCTAACTCTTTGACTTAGGAGGGCAGCTCAGCTTGTGGGCTCTATCTGTACCACAGAGTGACACTCATGCTTAGAAACTGCCGCTGAATTTAACTATTAGATATAAATGTCATCAATGCCAGTTAGATTCACATTGGCTTCAACAATATGACCCCCCAATTTTTCACCTACTCTGCTTTACTCACCCTGAAAATAAATAGGGTTACTTTTTTCTAGAAGTACCCAGAAAAGGAGTTTTGTAATAAAAAACATGTAGCACAGAATCAAAAAAAAAGCATTGGTTATCAAGCCAGAGCACTTGCCAGGTTTACAGGGTATGGTTGCACCTTTTCAATTGCTCTGGCTCCCCAGCAGCCCCAGATGTGCCTGTCACCATACTCCCAAGCAGAGGATTTACCCGGGTCTACAGATTCATAGCTATCAGTGGTGGTCTCTCTGTATCTAATTCCTTTCCTCCCATGTACTTCACAGATCTGACCACTGCTAGGGGATAAAATAGCAGAGTGATTTGAATAAGGAAAGTTTAATATGAAAATTATTACATAATAATAAAGGATTAGCTATTGTTCTATTTTTTATTAATGGGTAAAAAGAACTTTAGGGAATACAGGGATAGAATGTCTAAGGCTGGAGACATAGCCTGAGGGAGAAACATAGTAGAGTAAGTACCTTTGTCAGGACCCTGATTAGAATCTCAGAGAAAAACTCCAGTAAGCAAGAAAACACCTATAGGGATTCCAACACCATTTATATGAATTCCACCAAAAAATGCTACTTACTTTCCATGGGTACTTATGAAAATTTGCTAAGCATTCACTAGTGGGGCTGTTCCTGCACTTGCTGGAGGGTCATTATGTGGGTACCAGCTTGCCCAAACCCTGCAGTATTAGAAGGGAAGGAATCATACTATCCCTGAACAGGAACCCTCTTCTTCCCCCACTGTGTCCTTCAAGCAATGGCTACTGACAAAGCAATCTCTGGGAAGCTGTTATAGTTTTGCCTAGATGTTGCTCCTAAAGCCTCATACAGTCATGTGGTGGGCTTCTAGAATTTGGATTGATTTGTGGTCCAATGTTGAGACCATGGGTGTGAGGACTTCACCCACTCTCATGTAGTCAGCCTGCATACAATGTAAGGGAAGGAAGGAGGCTTGCTCTTGCTGCTCCTCCCTTTTTGCTTTTGTTGCTCAGCAGTTTTCCACTGCTGCAGTGAACTGTTGCCCTCTGCCATGTGCCACTCTGCCTTGGAGCCAGCCGAATATGGACTGTGACCTCCACAAACTGTGAGCTAAATAAACCTTTCATTCCTTTATTCCGGGTGACAGGTATTTTGTCTCAGCAATGACAGAAAAGTAACCAAGACCGTAGCCTTAACTGACCATGAAAACTACATGTATAGAAAGATTAATTTGTATTAGCAAAGATCTTACTTTGACTTGGTCTTAAACACTCAACAGAAAAGTGTAACCAAAAATGGCTGTGTAGAGAACAATAGAAAAATAAACAAACAACTAGACTACATATCTTCAAGTACTACACCAGCCCATACTGGCAGTCTACTATGGCCCCTGCAATATACTGGTCTGCAGGTCTAAAATGTCAGGACTCACTCCTACTAGAACTTTCAAATGTGTCTTTTGGCCTCTCAGTATATTCACCTTATGTTATTGTCAGGCTTGACCCAAGCAAACCCTCTCAGTAAAAATGCCACCCTCTACAAACATCAAGAACCTCTATAGGGCTGTGCTGCTCTCTGCAGACAGAACAGATGACAATAAAAGAAGACTCCGGACAGGATGTACACTCTCTCCCCAGCCCGAGAGTCCAGAATCCTCTACAACTGTGCACTGACCTTTCCAAGCATCCCGTCCAGATTCCTCAGGCTTATAACCCTATCCCCAAGCCCCATATCAGCTCAACTCTTTCTCCAGCCAGCTGCTGCTGCTCATGATCTCAACCTGTCTGTGCCCAGACAGCATTAAATCCAGCCTTTTGCTCACATAAAGCCTGTTTCTATGGGATTCCGCATGTGCCACTAATAATGGTAATTCTAATGTACTTTCAAGTATCTGTCAGGTAAAGTTTAGTTTCTTATACATGAGTGTTACAAAACAAAAATGGGAATACAAATATTCCAGCTACTGAGCCTTGTTAACTCTGTGATACAAACTAACTCTACTGTCTTCCCCAGGCTTTGTGTCTACATTATCTAGAACCAGTTACTAAAAATGTCTTCAGATTCTACAACACAGAAACTAGATACAGGTTCTGAGCCTACTATAAAGAAAAGCCCAATGGCCACGAAAACATAGATATCTTAGCTATACGAGAAAAAGAAAATGACCTACCACAAGGAAATTTGGGCCATTTTCCACTGGTTCTTGACCTTCTTCCAGACTTTTCTCCCCAAATCACCTAGTCCACAACTGTTTCAGCCAGGAATATCCTCTGCTTCCTTCACTCCTTCCTTCATTTTCCTTCCATTCCTTTCTGTGTTCCTCATTACTGCCTCTGTTGTTCCCACAGAATCTCTAAACTCACTTCTGAAACATTTATGAAGTGTTCTGGGGGATCTTTCTGTTCATTGGCTGACTCGCATCAGGAGCTGTTTCCTCATAGCAGTAGGAAGCTCTGACTCATTGCAATCAATCCCAACACCATGTGGCATTCTATGAGCGCATTTTTCACTTTCACGACTCTGAAAATAGAGTACGAGGTCATCATTACCAACTATTCATCTTTCATAGATGACATAAGTGTGTTAGGTTTTTCAGTGCAGCAAAGAGACAGGAAAGATAAAAGAGGCCTTTATTGCAGGCACGGGAGGACCACAGGGAAAGGGGTGGGAGAATCCTCTGCCCAGACAGAGGAAACCAGTGCTTATGTAGTTTTCTGACAGGCAGGCAGGGTACATGAAGTTTTCGTGGCATACTGGTGATCTTTTTGGTGTGCACTGGAAGGGATGGTGAAAGGCCTGAGAAAAAGAAAAGGAAGAGGTTGTTGTTTTTGGGTTCATTGCCATCTTGGAGAGCTGTTCTGGTGGCTCAGCAGGTATCCACATGGGGCCCAACCCACGAAAATGATCACCGTCTGGGTGGATATTGTCTTGACCTCAATGATCTGACTGGGAAGCACATTCTCTGTCTGCAACTTCCTGCCTGCTGCCCAGCACTTGAAGTTCCCAAATACTCATTGTTATGGGCTGGTTGTGTTTCCATGAAAGCCATATGTTGAAGTCCCCACCCCTAATACATTAGAATGTGGATGTGTTCAGAGACAAGGCCTTTAAAAGAAATTAAGTTAAAATGGAGTCAAGATGACCCTACTCTAACCTGATTTGCATTCATATAAGAAGACATCAGGACACAGACAACATGGACAGAAGGTGGACTGTATGAAGAAACAGTGAGAAAATGATGGTGTGCAAGGGAAGAGGGAGGCCACAGGAGAACACAGGCCTGCTGGCACCTGGACTTTGAGCCCTTGGCACCTACAACTGTGGAAAATAATTCTTTTTGCTGTTCAAGCCACCCATTCATGGTATTTTGTTATGGCAGTCATGGAAAACTAATGCTCCCTATATTCCACTTACTAGACAGGCAGGCATGGGCCCAGGACTTGGGCCCCAGCAATCCTGGGTCTGGACATCAGTTTTGACTCAGGAATTATTTGTGCAAAAAGGGAACAGACTGAGGGTTTTTTCTGGGGAGTGGCTGTCACTACACCAAGATGGGGATGAGGCCAGCAGGGGTGGTGGGATCATAGCTACATACTATGCCCCACAAGGGTAGACACACCGGCACCGCCTGCAGGCCTGGAGCTCATCAGGGAAGCCAGTGGCTGCTCAGAGAAGAGGTCTGTGCTGTTCCTAACTCAGTAGGGTTTTTTGGTTGGATTGTTTGTTGTTGTTGTTATTGTTTGAACCGGAGATTAAACTCAGGCCCTTGCACTTGCCAGGGAAGCGCTTATTCCACTGAGCCATCCCCCGGCCCACTCAGTAGGTTTGATTCCAGTTCCTTGCCTTATTAGGGATTCTGAGGCAAACTTTGTATTTACTAATTTATTCATTTTTTGCCTAATTCAATCAGAGTCCATTGCTGTTGCTCAAAAATCAAATCTGAGGGCGAGTAAGCTAGTTCAGTGAACTAAGCACTGCTTCGGTAAGCACAAGGATCATGGTTTAATCCCAGGCACCACAGGCCATGTTCGCCCTGACCCCAGGGCATGCTGAGCTGGTGACTGAGTCCCAATGTGATGGCACACACCTGTAATCCCAGCACTGGGGAGGCTCAAAACAGGAGGAAGATTACTACAAGTCCAAGCTTGGCAGTGAGACTCCAAACCAAATATATTTTTAAAAAATCAAAACTCTATATATAATTTTAAGCAAAAAAGAAATAAAAATAAAAAGGCAGTTCACAGGCACATTTTTATTTTTCTTTTTTTTTCCATAATTTTATTGAGAAAAAAATAGCAATGAGATAGTTTCAAGCCAAATTGGTAGGACAGATTCAATAATTAACACATTGCATACATTCTTCCTAGTGGTTAATTGCTATACAAGATGAGGACATAATATCCTATGTACAAACA
>NW_004524852.1:380276-381103 GCF_000260255.1 Octodon degus
TAAGAGAATGTAACTATATATCTATCCCAACCACCTTGAATACACAGATACAAAATGGACATTCATCTGTATAACCTTCTTTTGTTAAGTTCCATTATTTGAATATTATAGGTGTGTTAACTCAGCAAAATAATCCAAAAGAGTTCATTAGTCCCTAATAGTATTGGGACTTCCACTTCACTGGCAACGGCAGAAATTGTTTACCTGAGTCCTCTATAGCTCAATATAACAGCATGGCTTTATTTCTTATATTTTGTTTTTATACTGTTCTACTGGGTGGTTAAGACCAAGGTAAAGCAGGACCTATGCAACAAGAGTTGTAGCTTTTGGGTCTGATAAGGTCAGTGAAATCCCCTCAAGATTTATCTTGAGACCTGTACCTCAGATTGTTTGTCAGTGTGAGCCATGTGGATGAGTCACGGCCATTGCTTGGCCAATGTGCTTTCTGTGAAAGCCTGAGAGAAGGTTTTCTCTCCATGTGACTCTCCTTAGGCACTCTACATAGTCGATCACTTTCCTCATTGGCCCCATAATCTCCTTGATCAGAAAATTTGGTACTCTACTGAGTTACATGACGTTACAGTACAAGTTCTCATATGTCCTGAGTCTTAATAGTCCTTTGAAGGCTAGGGCCAAAATGTTGGCTTTCCTTGCAGCCCTCCTTTTTCTATAATTTTGATCTGCAAACTTAGGTTGTTAACCATCCAGAAGACAAGCTTATTTTTATTACCATACAACTTAGGCTGTTAAGCTTAACCTCACTGTTTGTCTGCATATCAAACATCTTACACATAATATAAAACAGGTATTTTTCATCAAGTATTGAT
>NW_004524852.1:382356-388787 GCF_000260255.1 Octodon degus
GGCTGGCTGGAGTGTTGTGGGGATCGAACTACAGCAACCTGAGGCTGACAGCTTTGTGGAAGCAGCCACTTAAACAACTGAGCTAAGGCCAGGCCCCCTTGGATTGGGTCTTTAAATTTAGGGACCCTAATGATTTTTGGTTCTTTATAAATTCTAGAGAGCAGACCTTTGTCTGAGTGCTTATTAAGACATTTTCAAAATTCATGGGTTGTCTTTTCACTTTGTTGGTAATTTCTTTTGACGTGCAAAAACTTCTCAATAAGAGGTAGTCCCAGTTGTTAATTCTTTCAAGTATTTCCTGTGCAATTTGATTTTTGTTCATGAACTCTTTGCCTATCCCTATGTCTTCAAGAGTTCCTCCTACCTTCTCTTCCAGGAGATTTAGTGTGTCTGCTTTAATGTTTAGATCTTTAATCCATTTTGACTTTAGTTTAGTGCATGGTGATAGACCCAGGTCAGGTTTTAGTTTTCGGCATGTACAGAGCCAATTTTTCCAGCACCATTTGTTAAAGAGAATATGGTTCTTCCAGTAAGCCTATTTGGCCCCTTTGTCAAAGATAAGGTGGCTGAATGTGTTCCTAGAGGCCTCTGCATCTTTTAATCTATTCCATTGATCCTGAGGTGTATTTTGTTGCCAATGCCATGCTGATTTTATCACAGTAGCTTTGTAGTATAATTTCAAGTCAGGAATTGCAGTGCTTCCTCCTTTGTCTTTGTTGACCAGGATTGCCTTTGCTATTATAGATCTTTTTTAGTTCCAAATAAATTTTAGGAACAATTTCTCTAGCTCTGTGAGGTATGTTGGTGGTCTGATAGGGATTGCATTAAATCTATATAGCACTTTAGGGAGTATGGCCATCTTCACGATGTCGGCTCTTCTTATCCAGGAGCAGGGAATATCTTTCCATTTTCTGAAATCCTCTACGATCTCTTTTTTCAGAGTACTGTAGTTTTCCATGAAAAGATCCTTGATTTCTTTAGTTAGATGAATTCCAAGGTATTTCATTTTTTGCTGGGCTATTATAAAAGGTATTGATTCTCTAATTTCCCTCTCAGTGAGTTTGTTATCTGTGTAGAGGAATGCTATTGACTTTTGTGTACTGACTTCGTATCCTGCTGTGCTGTTGAATTTGTCTATCAATTGTAGTAGCTTCTTGGTGGAGTTTTTTGGGTGTTCCAAATAAAGTATCATGTCATCTGCAAATAATGATAGTTTCATTTCTTCTTTACCTATTCTTATTCCTTTATTTCTCTATCTTGTATAATGGCTCTAGCTAATGATTCTAAAACTATATTGAATAGGAGTGGTGATAGAGGACATCCTTGTCTTGTACCTGATTTGAGAGTAAAAGATTTCAGGTTTTCCCCACTGAGAATTATATTAGCCACTGGGTTGTCATATATGGCTTTTATCATATTGAAGTAGAGGCCTTCTACTCCAATTTTCTGTAGGACTTTGAACATGAATGAGTGTTGGACTTTGTCAAAAGACTTTTCTGCAACAATTGAGATGATCATGTGGTTTGTAGATTTCGCTGTATAGATATACTGTGTTACATTTATAGATTTTCAAATATTGAACCATTCTTGCATCCCTGGAATGAATCCTACCTGGTCATGGTGCATCTTCTGTGAATTTCTTGTGGAATTCAACTGAGAATCCATTCGGACCTGGACTTTTCTTTGTTGGCCGGCTTGTTATTGCATTTTGTATTTCATTGGCTCTTATTGGGTTATTGAGAGATGTTATATCTTCATGATTCAGTTTTGGTAATTTGTACCTTTCCAGGAATCTGTCCATTTCATCTATGGCTTCTATTCTGTGAGCATAAAGATTCTCAAAGTAGCTATTGATAATCTTCTGAATTTCCACTGGGTCTGTAGTAGTTACACCCTTTTCATTCTTTATTGCTTGTATTTAAATTTTTTCTTTCCTCTTTTTGATGAGGTTAGCTAGGGACTTATCGATTTTATTTAATCTTTCAAAGAACCAGATTTTTGATTCATTAATTCTTTGAACTGTTTTCTTCATCTCAATTGAAATAATTTCTCCTCTAATCTGCATGATTTCTTCCCATCTTTGGGCTCTGGGTTTGGTTTGCTCTTCCTTTTCTAGATGTTGGAGGTGCAGCATTAGGGTGTTTATATGTTCTCATTCTGTTTTCCTAATGTGTGAGTTCACAGCTATGAATTTTCCTGAGAACTACTTTCATCACATCCCATAAATGCCAATAAGTTGTGCTTGAATTTTCATTGAATTGTAGATATTTTTGAATTTCTTGTTTAATTTCACCTGTATCCCATTGATTGCTGAGTAGGGCATTGTTTAGTTTTCATGTATTTAGGGGGTTTTCTGGTTTCTTTTGTCATTTGTTTCTAGTTTCATTTCACTGTGGTCAGATAATATGCATGGGATGATTTCTTTTTTCTTGCATATACTTAAGCATGACCTATGTACTAGTATGTGGTCTATTTTAGAAAATGACCCATGTGCAGTTGAGAAAAATGTGTATTCCTCTCTGGTTGGGTGGAAGATTCTGTATATGTCCACCAAGTCCATTTGTTCCAAGCTCTGGTTCCAGTCTGCTACTTCTTTGCTAATCTTTTGACTGGTTGCTCTATCTTTTTAGGATAAGGGAGTGTTAAGGTCTCCTGTTAAGATTGTTGTATTGAATATTAGATTTTTCATGTCTATCAAGGTTTGTCTTATATAGTTGGGCACTCCCATGTTTTGTGCATACATATTTATGAGTGTTATCTCTTCCTCTTGAATTTTTCCCCTAACCAGTATATAGTGGCCTTCTTTATTTTGATCATTGTTGGTGTGAAGTTGAGACTCTCTGAGAACAAGATTGCTACCCCTGCTTTTTTCTGAACTGCTGGGGCATATAGTATTGTTTTCCAACCTTTGGCTTTCAGGCTATGTGTTTCTTTATGAGTTAAATGTGTTTCTTGTATGCAACATATTGTTGGGTTTTGTTTCCTAATCCACTGTGCCAATCTATTTCTCTTAATTGGTGAATTGTTTACATTAATGGTTATAATTGAGATGTGTTGACTTACAATTGACATGTTATTTGAATGCTGTTTTGTAACTCTTTTTTCTCCTGTATTTGATTGTTTCTCCTATTTAGTGGGTTCCTTCTATTCTTATTGGTGGAGTTCTGATCATTTTGGTCCCTCTCTAGAACAGCTTTCAGTAGTCTGTGTAGAGCTGGCTTTGTCATCATTAAATTCTTTAGTTGTTCTTTGTCATGGAAGTATTTCACTTCTCCATCAAACTTGAAAGAGAGTTTTGCAGGGTATAGTAGTCTGAGCTGGAATTTGTTTCCATAGAGGACTTGAAGTACTCTACTCCATGCTTTTCTTGCCTTCATGGTTTGTGAAGGGAAGTCGGCAGTAATTCTGATGGGTTTTCCTTTGAATGTGATCTGCTTCTTTTCTCTAGCGGCTTTCAGTATGATACTCTTGTATTGGATTTCTGGGATCTTGACTATTATATGTCTCAGTGTGTTTTTAATTGGGTTGAAGTTATTTGGAGCTTTGTATGCTTCAGTTACTTGAATGTTAGGTTGTTTCTTCATATTTGGGAAATTTTCTTCCATTACTTCTGCCCATATTCTTTTTGTATCATTTGTATTGACTCCTTCTTTCTCATTGATGTCTTATTCTCACATTGTTCGTCTTTGCATCATCTTGCAGGTGATGAATTATTTTTTTCCTGCATCCTAGTTTTTTTAAGAGATCTTTTCTTACCTTTTCAGTAGCTGCACCAGCATCTTCAAAAGCCAAAACTCTATCTTCGTTTTCACTCCAACAGTTTTGCAGGCTTGTGATTGAGATTTTAAGTTCCTCTACATCTCTTTGACTCTGCTTCATATGATCTATTTCTTTCCTGTATTTCTCATTCAAGGAGTCCATCATGTTTTAAATCTCTGGTATTGTTTTTATCAATGTCTTCTTTACAAGCAGTTATTAATTCTTTTACTACAGAGTTTTTTCAGATTGGGTTTCCTCCATATGTTTTTGTATTTTATTCTTTAGTTCAGTTGCTATGAATTCAGAGATTTCTTTTTTCATTTCAAACATTAATTCTACTTTGAGTTCCTTTAAACCTTTCTACAGTTTCTTATTTACTTCCGACATTATTAATTCATATATTTCAGCTAAGCTAGTGTCAACTGCACTTGTTCTGGGTGGGCATTGTGTTTCCTCCATGTGTTTCTGCATTTCATTCTTTAGTTCAGATGCTATGAATTCATAGTTTTCTTCCAGAAATTAATTCTGCTCTGAGTTCCTCTATATCCTTCTGCTGTTGTTTATTTACTTCTGACTCTATTGATTCATATATTTCAGCTGAGCTAGTGTCCTCTTTACTTGTTATGGATGGGCTCAAGGCCTAAGATTGCATTTTGCTCCTTGTCTTTATCATTTCGTATAGCACTGACATCTGACTTTTGGTGCAGAGCTTTGGTGCAATTGTAACCTTATCATTTAATGAAATTCAGGTACTGATATACCAAGTTCTAGTTCATGCAATTGTGCCTGGCTTGGGTCTGGCTACTATGCTCAGCTCCATATTGTTGTTGCCCTTGGAGGTGGGCCTGCTGTACCCCTCTGGTAAGATGTCCTATTCCTGGATTTGCTGTGTGGTTTTGACCCTAGTCTCACTGAAGGGACTTTAGCTGCAAGGTTTCATCCCCATCCCAAGCCTGTATGCCAGGTCTGGGCTGGGTTTAGAGGGGTATTGGGGGGGGGCAAGAGAGCGCAGAAACTCTCACACTCACCGGGACTGTCCTTTGGTGGGTCTGCAGGACTCCCAAGAGCTTGGCAGAAGTTCTCACCCACAGGATGGGCTGTGTTGGCTCTGGATAGGTGGGGGAAGGTCTGGAGAATATGGGGAAAGGCCTCTCCCATGCAGTGGGCCTGTGTTTGTCACAGCAGGTACAGGAGGGCCTGGGGTTGGTTGGATATGGAGCAGGCCCAAGGCACAGCAGAAGTTCTCACTCACAGGGCAGGCTGTGCTGGGTTGGGCGGACTGTGCTGGGTCTGGCGTGCTTCACAACTTTACAAAGAACCAAATCAGAATAAAAAGGAGGGCTGGTGAGATAGCTCAGCAGACTAAAGTGCTTGCTCAGGCAGGCTTAGAAAAGTACAGAGACTGTAGATCAATCCTCAGCACCACATGCTATGCCAGCCTCACCCCTGTGCTTGCTGAGCCAGCTGCAGAGTATGGTGGTGCATTCCTGTAATCCTAGACCTGGGGAGGCCAAAAGCAGGAGGATTACTGGGTCCAAGCTGCATAGTGAGACTCTGTAGCAACTAAATACATTAAAAAATAATAATGAAGAAAAATAAAAAGAAAAGGAATCTGTTGACAATTTTCATAGAACAACTCAATTATTCCCATTTGGATTTATTTGTAGGCCAAACAAAAATAACTTTTCTCAATTTCAGGGTTTTACATGATGAATTTTCAGCATAAAGTGGAAGATAATTTTCATTCATTCAAAGTCCAATGAAGAAAATATTCTTATTTTGAAAAACATTTCTCAAAAGAGTTAATGGCATCATGATAGATGCAGAACCCGTGTTTAGCAATGTAAATCATAACAGCTAAATAGTGCAATTGGCCTATATGACCACTAACACACAAATGGATACAGAAAATGTGCCATTTACACATAATGGAGCACCATGCTGCTAAAGAAAGATAGACTTGAATCATGTAAAGGACAATGCATGCAACTTGAATCCATACTGCTAAGTGAAATAAATCAGACATACAAGCTTTAAAGCCACAAGGTTTCTCTTACATGAGAAATCCAAGTTATAAACAAAGAGTAAAATAAAAGACAGACAATGGGAAACAGAGAGAACAAAGGAGGAGACTGAGGCCAAAAGAAGCATGGGGAGAGATGAAGGATATGTTAAATGAATTAAGATGTGCCATACCCACGGACCAACTGCCCACAGTGAATTCATTTACTATGTACTGCAAACATGTAGTAATAAAAAGTTTATGCTATTCAAAGTCTGGATGATTGTACGTTACTTATGAAATAGTATTAGGGAAAGCTTTTTCTTCCTGGTAACTTCAATAAGCATCATTGGATTGCACCAGAAAGTTCTCAGCTACCATGACAGCAACATCGAGGAATATTTGACTTCAGCACATCATGATTTCCAGGAGTTCCAATAAAATTAAGAATTTACATCACAAATAATAAGGTTTTACTGCTTCGGCCACTGACATTCCAATACACTGCTGGGGAGATATCAGGGCTACAAAGCTTCTTTTAGTCTTGCTTTATCTTTCTGACCTTTCTGTTTCCCACGGCTGGAAGTAAGTGGGAAGGAAAGGGCCTGAGAACTTCTGTCCCTACACTGATGCTAAGGATTGGTGAGTGTCTCACTCTAAGCTCAGATTC
>NW_004524852.1:389762-394304 GCF_000260255.1 Octodon degus
GCAGACCTTGTGAACTATGAAGCCTCGAAACCCCATTTGCCGTTTGCAGGAGTAGCATAAAAATCCAAAAGGTGCTTCAATAACTTTCATACACCCCCAAACTCTCAGAGATTCTGAACTCTGAGCCCGACACTGAGCAAAACATACTGTGCAGAGACACTCGCCACCTCCCAGCCTGCTCTGGGGGCCATGGCCTTTATTTCTGGCTCAGATGGTTCACACAGAAAGAACGTTAAAGATGAAAGGATGGCACGCAGACAGGCGGTGCTTGACCTGGGTCAGAGGAGGAAAGAGAAACAAGAGACAGCAAACTGTGGCTTCAGTCTGGTTGTATCTGGATGCTAAATTAGTCCATTTTTTATTACATTTTCTTTAGCATGTCCAAGGATCAGCTGTTTTTTGTTTGTTTCTACAAGATCCAGTGTGACCCAGAAGATGGCTCAAGCCTAATTGGACACATCCGGGCACGAAGGGGAAACACTTACCCTGGGTTGCTTTTATGAAATGAGTCAATTAGACTATATTTTTTTGGTACAAGAAGCATCCTAGTGGAGAAATGGTGTTCCTTACCTGTCAACAACTTTATGATGAGAATGAAGAAGATAGTCAATACTCTTCTAGTTCCAGGAGAAAACTGAAGCTGTCCGTCTCACCATTTCAGTCTTACAGCAGGAAGACTGTGGGCAGTTTCTGTGCTCCATGGGAACACACAGTGTTTGAAGTAATAGTAAAAGCTGGACAAAAGCCCAAGAGCTCTACAGGAAGTAGCCTCATGTTAAGGACCTGGGAAGTACACTTGCAGAAAAGCACACCTGGATAAAAAGAAGCAACAGTGGTTAGGATTGGAGGATTTAATTCTAAGTAAAACCTCCTTCTACTGCCTTTGGAAAGAGTTGTCAGGAGAAACATTCTTCTAAAATACCTTATATCTTCAGTTTTTATCTTAAAATCATCCAGAAAATGTATGATTAAGGTTGTTGATAACTAAACACAAAGATGATACTCACAGCACAAACTTTGGTCCAGTCTTCAGGAATCCTCATGAAAATAATCTTCCTGAGTACTCTAGTTGAGTTCTGTGTCTGTTATATGGAATAAGAGACAAAGGGCCATTAGAAGTGACACAGAATAAGAGAATAACAAAAAGGATGAGATCTTGTGCACCTTCTGATGCTGGCAGGGGGAATCTCTGCAAAGCTATCGTCTTTCCACCTGGTGCTGAACCTGAATTGATGAGAGAAGGTGGATTGAGACTCACATTTAGAATTTGAGGTTGGATGAGGATGAATACTTGAATGAACTGTGACTCATAAGGACATAATGGCACCATGATGATAACTAGGACCTAAAAGGCAAATTAAAATTTCTTTGCCCCTCTTTCAATCTTCTTTGGTGGGAGAACTGCAAGGTAAGCAGAGCTGTTGCCATTGTGCTACATACATAGTTAGCCCAAGACAAACATAAGTTGAAGGAGATCTTGGGATATGAAGGAGTTTTAAGTCAACCGTATGAAAAGCTGGCAAGCCAGAGTATAACTAAGTGGTAAAGAGCTTACTGCACAAGTCTATTTGTACCTCGACCCTGAAAAAGAAAAAATTTAACAAGTTGAGGTGGCAGAGCAGCAGCAACACGTGTGAGTGGCCCTTGTGCATGGAACTCTGAACCTGAAGAGCAAATACAACATGGCTGCACACCGCGACCACCTGCCAGATCCCACATGATTTCACTTATGGCCAAGCTTGCCACCTTAACCCTGAACAATGCAACAAATTCTGAGAAATATTTCCAGATATTGAGTCATTGCAGATCCAGCCCAGTATCCCCTTGTCAACTTAGCCTCCATATGCATCTCTTGTAACAACACACAGTGTTCAAATAAAAGCAACAGAAAAATCATGCTTCCTGCTAAAGCGTAGCAGCCCTTCTGTGTGATACTCATGTGTCTCCTCAGCCACTTTCCCATTGGTAATTGTGGCTTAACAACTGAGACATCATGAGACATACAGTCAATTCTCATTAGCACATCTTGTGCTACCATATGCAGGCTACTAAATCAATAAGAATATAAAGAACTGAAAGGGCAGGAACCTATCTATTTCAGAAAACTATCTATCAGGTAAGAAGCATTCAATAATGTCAGAGAAATGAAAATAAAACCTCCTTGAGAGTTCCCTGTGTATTGCCTCAGCACCTTGAGTGCACTAATATAGTCAGAAGGAAATGCTCCTGAGAAGATAGGGGAAAACAATGACTACTTTCAGGAAAAGGATGACTGAGTGAGTTTTCTAGACTCTTCCATCAGTAAACCTATGTGAAGAGAAGAAAAAATACTAATGAGCACAGACCTGTATACCAAGAAGAGATTAAAGTACGTGAATCACCACCGCGTTACACATTTCAGAATCATTATCTAATTTAATCCTCAAGCCCTATGGTGGAAGGGTTATTGTTCCCATTTTTCAATGTTTTGGAAAGACTCTACTTTCCTTAACTCTGAAAAGCATCTTTAACTTGTATTTTCAGCCACGCTGCAGCATCTGACAGGGTCCTCACCAGCAATGCTTTTTGTTTTTGTTTTGTTTGTTTGTTTGTTTGTTTTTACAAACAATGTTTTGATCCCAGCAAAGCAACAGCTCCAGAGCAAGGTGGCTGATGTCTCAGGGATTGCCAGGTTCAATGGACACTGAAGGGGACTGAAATAACATCGTTAAACCTAGGTATAAACTGCAAACAGAGCAATAGGTTTAAAATCAAAACCCTGTTAGCAATGATGATTGCATTAACAACTGTCTTCTAAAACAGCGTCCTGGTGAGTATAAGGGCTAGAGGGGCAGATCTTCCTGAAGCACTTTGCGCATGTCTCCACTTCGGGACATTTGCCCCTTCTGTCTGTACAGTTTACCTCAAATGTGTACATGGTTCGCCTCTGCGTTTCCTATATCTTTTCTCAAATGTCACCACTTTGTAAAAGCTACGTCTAAATCTACAGCATTTACTTTCCCTAAGAAAACAGCTCCAGCGTACAGCGTGTATCCAAAACTGAAGCAGTTGTTGGCGGAAGTGCTGCCATCTGGTGTCCATCTAAAGTACTCTAGCATTTACGGTGGCCTCTCTTCTGCTCTCTAGCGGTCATAGATTGCATTGCAGCGACGCCTTGTCACAAATAGAGCAACCAATGCTCAACCAATGTCAGTGAACTTCCTCTTGCAGAAATCATGTGGAAGAGGACATAAGAAGACGCGCTGGTTGCTGATCTACCGCCTAGCCAGATGTGAAAGTGACTGGCCTTGAATGAAAAATATAGCATATGGGGTGATTTGGGTCAGAGAATATTTTCAGATATCCTGAAAGATTAGCACTGTAGCACAAGTTGGAAGACATTTTTCCTGCTAAATGAGCCTCAAATCCACTTTCTTACCCCCCCCCTTTTCTTAACAATATGGGAATATCCATAGACGTGAGATCTAGAGTCATTGATGGATAAAATTGAACTATTTTAGGGAACATTGAGTAATATGGTCATGTTTCATTATAACTGCCACTCTTCCACCATGACCTCATGAAGCACTGATCTCTCTTTAACAGCTAATAAATGTTATTCATAGATACCTAGGATAATAATGAAATCACTATGTAAATTATGAGATACAAGTCAGAAAAATATTGTGAACTTTGTTGTGAGGAGATTCTGCTGCAATTTCACATTGTCTCCCAATCTCCCAATTATTTGCATGTTGTATGCATCAGGGAGTCATACTGGGTGACTTGCATACGTGTTCCTACTTGATTTTCATTAAAGCTCAAGAATAATAAAGCTTTAATTCAATTGTGAGATACTGAGGAGGTGGAAACTCAATCTGACTTTGGTGCTTTGAGATGGGGTTGTGGGGGTAAGATTAGATAAAGTGACCAAGGTAGACGCCATGTGAATGAATACTGGTGGCTTTATCAGAAGAGGCAGAGTCCAGAGGAGACACCTATGTACACTGTCTGTCTCTCAGCCATGTGAAGTGGCAGTCCTATGTCACTCCAGGATTCCTTTCTTTATAACTTCCCCAATTTGTGCAATTGTTTTACTAGCATCGGAAAGCAGATGAAGTCGGGGAGGTAGTGTAGCGGGCCCTTGAGGACACAGCTGGATGTCTAGCACTAGCACTCATTAGTTAAATGGTGTTGAGTTGATGACCTTAAAAGTTCTATGCTTCTGTTTTCTCAGCTCTGCTTCGTGAGTACTGATGATGTCCACCATGCATGGTTATTATGAGAAGTAAGCAGGATGGCGGGTGCTAATGCTCGGACCAGCTCTCAGCAGCTACTGGCTGCTTACAGAAGCAAATTGATTGTGCAAGAGATTAAATGAGTTACCTATTGTCACAAATCAGGGAACTGTGCCAAGGGAGCTGCTCCCTCCCAGTACAGTGTCATATGGTCTTATTTGTAGTACTTATCAGGAGCTTGCCCTTAGCTCAGTTGTTTAAGTGCCTGCTCATGGAGTACTTATCATTGCCTAAAATTATCTTCTTTTTAAAAAATCTCTTTTTT
>NW_004524852.1:416309-421592 GCF_000260255.1 Octodon degus
CTCAGCAAAGTTTTGTGGGATCTCACAGCTTTTCCCAAAATTAATTTCTGTATTCATCTACTCTTTTCCACTACATAGGATAGCAATAAACTATATCGATATAATAGGAAGCTATTCTGTTCAAGCCTTTTTAAGTAAGCACACATACAGGAAATGATATGTAATGAATAAGACTTTTTTTTGCTTTTTGATGAAAATAGAAATACAAAGAAAGTCTCTCTGCTTTCTTCTGATGCCCTAGTTTTAAATAATAGAATTGTGGGTGGGGAGATGGCTCAGTAGAATAAGAGCTTCCCTGGCAAGCACAAAGGCCTGAGTTCAATCCCTGGTTACGGGAAAAAAAAATCTAAAAATAAATAAATAATAAAATCTACTTTTAAGAGTAAATCATTCCTTCCTGAACAATATCAGTAATGATAAACTGATATGTATTTGTTTCTATTCATTGACACACATACCTATCAAGTAAATTAGAAAGCATTTTTTATTTATTTTTTATTTTTTTTAAATTTTTAGAGAGCATTTTTTAAATTGGATATCAAATAAGCAATTTCCATTTAAATACTGTAGGTGCATAAATTCAGCAAAATAATCCAATGGAATACCCATCTCTGACAAAACTAATCAAAAAAGGGGGATATAAAAGAAGGAACTTTCTGTATCTGTATATACAAAATAGGATAGATATACAGCTACTTTCTCTTAATTCAATGAGAAGATTTGTGTTTGGACAGGATATCATGTCTGCATCTTGTACTATGAATAAATACTACAATGACAGCAATATGCAATGTATTAAATATTGTAACTGTCCTACAAAGCTGTTTTGAAACTGTCTCATTTCTATTTGTTTCTCAATAAAATTAATAATAATAAAGAAAAAGTAAGCGATTTCCAAGATTAGTCACCAGGGGGCAGCTACTGCAAACAGACTCCTCTGAAGAGAGCAAAGGCCTGTTACACTGTAGGGGATTGCAGACACTCTGTTTCTCTTCCTTTCCAACACACACACACACACACACACACACACACACACACACACCCCACAGCTACTTTTTTTTTTTTTTTTAGCTAGTAGATGCTTGTTCTAGGGAAATTCACCCAGAAGCAGTCAGACTCGGCGGCTCTCTCTCAAGAGGAGAAAGCAGGGATGGAGCTCATCACAGCCCTGTTGGTCTTGTGGGTGCATCTGTCACGTGAGTTACAAAATCCCTGGTCGCTTCCAGAAATTTCAACATAGTAGATTATCTGCAGGAAGAAAATTGACTTTCTTTCTTTTTCTTTTTCTTTTTTGTTTTGTTTTGTTTGCTTGTTTTTCTGTTTGAAAAACAAAAGCTAAATGAAAAAGAGAAAGGGACAATGGAAATATGGAGAGACAAAGAAAAAAATGGGCATGAAAAATGAGAAAGACCAAGATCACTGTAGCTTAGGGAGTGGGGATCCAGTGTATTTTATGTGGTGTCTTTCATTGTCTTTCCCCACAGAGATGAAGGGACAACAGGTCACGCAAATTCCTGAGCTCCAGCAGGTCTGGGAAGGAGAGAACGTCACCACATACTGCAGCTCTTCAAGCACTTGGAACACCTTACAGTGGTAGAAGCAGAAGCCGGGGGTCCTCCAGTCCTCTTGATGAGGTTAGTGAAGGCTGGGGAAGTGACAAAGCAGGACAGGCTGACGGCTCGATTTGGAGAAGGACGACAGGACCGCTCCCTGCACATCGCAGCTGCCCAGACAGCGGACAAGGGAGCCTATGTCTGCGCAGCCACACGGGGCTCCCCAGCGCCTGCTGCCTGTGCCCAAGCCTTGCCCGAGAATCCAGAAAGAGCTTCTTACCTCTGCTCCAGCGGCAGATGCTACAGAAAGCTCACATCACACTGTCTTCAAAGAGATAGTATGCCTCTTCCCCGTGGCAATAGCAATGTGCATAGAAATTTACTAGAAGTGTGATCATTTAATCCCTAATATTCAGTTATTGTTTGTTTTTTTTTTTTTCCTACAGAGATATCTCATGGAATTTCAGTTATCTCAGGAAAAATCCGTGGATTTGGACAGTCAAATAAAAGGTCTGAGTGCATCCTTCATTGGCCCCATAGATTTCTAAGAGGATTTAAAAAATTTCAATACTAGTGGAAAGAATTTTGACAGTTTTCTCCACAACTGATAAAAGATTGCAGGGGTGAATATGTTCTACCAAATTTAAATATTACACAATATATAAATGCATGTTTATATGTAACAGCGAAAATTTAAAAAGCTCTCTTTAACTCTCCCGCACTATGGAAGATTTGAAAATTGAAGTGTTTTATCATGTACTTACATTTAAAAGAGCTTAGCAGAAGGCACCCACCTCTGGGAATGAGCAAGGGCATGAGCTGGGAAACCTGCAGCAGGTCCACAGCACACCGCCCCTATGAGGGGAGGAGGGTGAGATCGTCCACCAAGCCCAAGCCTTTTTCTTCCTTTTGACAGTGAGGTTGCAGAAGCAAAGACAGAAGAAGATGACCTGATCCTGGACAAGGACGATACCCAGGAAGAGAAGGGAGCAACCAGGTACTGTGATTGTTGACGCTCAAGTCCACGGCCCATTGGAACGCACACACTGCAGCCTGCATGAAGCTCAGAGCAGAGGGCTGATCACACTTCCCATCTCCTAGTGTGAGGAAGGACACGTCTCATAAGTGATTGCAACCATAATCTGGGATGAGTGGACAGAGGGGTCTCTGGTGGAAAGAACGCACCCCAAAACCCCTGTGCCCTAAAGATGGACAGAGAAGACCACAACTAGCTCCATCTCAAGACTGCAGGTCTTGCAAAGGAACCAACTGTGAAAAAGCAGGAACTTTTTCTTTGACTTAATCTTTTTTTGATATACCTATTTTTATTATTTGTACTTCCTTTCATTGGATTTTTGGGAGGATGGGAAGTTTTCTCTTTTTGGATTTTTTTCTCTCCTTTCCCCTTTTCCCCTTTCTGCTGTCTGTTCTCTTCCTTCTTATTGTTCATTTCTTGTGTTTTTATGTTTATCATTTTTTCCTTTTTTGTTCATATTTTTTCTTTCCAATAACTGTTCTCTAACACTATTAATTTAGTTTTACTTCTCTATTGGCCTTCCTATCTTACTTTTCTCTCTTCCTTCCCATGTGGCATTAATTTTTCAAATTTTGCTTTTTGTTGTTCTCCAGTTCCTGCTCCTCTATCCTTACTAGTACAATGACCAAGCTTTATGAATTTCTAGATGGGTAATTAACTCTACACTATTGTTGAATATTGTTCCATTCTTAGCAGCAATAAAGTTGTCCAATTTACCAGATATTTATTGTAGGACAATATTCGGTTTGTTTTAGTGTTCATACTGTAATTCTAGATCTCTTCTATCATTAAAAGTATTACATGATTGGACCTTTAGGATTTGTCAATACTCAATTTGCATTTGACTCTATAATTGTTATTGATTTTATTACTATAGCTAAGGTGACATACCTGTTGCTATTGATTTTCTTTGAATGTCCATGTCTGCATTGTCTTGGGGTCATTAACAATACTGTGGCCCATTCCTGGAGAACTGGGCACTGAGCCAAATATCCTACAACCTCCAATCCCGAGTGAACAGAAATGGTTGGAAACTGAAATGGTGACAAAGGCCAATGGTGAGCCATTCCCGGGGGACACCACAGAAAAGTAGACTTCAACTAAGCAGGTCTCCATAAGAGAAATGAAGATTTCCTCCATAATCAACCCCAAAATCTCCACACAGATTAAAAAAATACAGGCAAGGCTCTAACTAAAAAACAGAGCTACAGACCAATATCTCTAATCATCATAAATGCAAAAATCTTCAGCAAAACATTGGCAAATAGAATGCAATGAGTCATCAGATGATCATATGTATGATCAAGTGGGATTCATCCCAGTTTTTCAAGGAGGGTTCAACATATTCAAATCAATAAATCTAACATATTATATAAAGAGACCAGGATAAAGATTACATGGTCATCCCAACAGATGTAGATAAAGCCTTACACAAAATCCAACATCCTTTCATGATAAAAACATGTAACAAGGAGAGAAGGGCCTTATCTTAATTTGAGAAAAGCCATTTATGACACACTTACTGCCAATATTAAATGGGAAACTGAAAGTCTTCTCTTTAAAATCAGGTGTAAGAGAAGGATTTCACCATCACCACTTTTGTTCAAAACAGTAGCAAGAGCAATTAGACAATAAAAAAGAGATCTGTATAGAAAATGAAGAAATCAAATTTTAATTGTATGCAAATGACTATCTATATCAAAGCCCCCCCCCAAATTCACCAGAGGACTCCTAGAATTCATAGTCAAATTCACTAATGTAGCAAGATAAAATATATCATCACAAAAACATCAATAACATCCAGTACAATAATGATGAACTCCCTGAGAAAGGAATTAGGAAAAAATACCATTCACAATAAGAAAAGTTAAATACCTAATAATTAACCTAACCAAAGAAGTGAAATACTTCTATAGTGAAAACTATAGTACCTTGAAAAATAAAATCAAAGAGGACATCAGAAAACATGAAGATATTCCTTGTTTCTTGATAGGCAGAACCAATACAGTAAATATGGCCATACTTCCAAAACTGATACAAAAAATGCCAATAGTATTCTTCATAGGGCTGATGATAACAGTCCTAAAATTCACATGGAATCAGAAGAGACCCAGAATAGCAAAAGCAATCCTGGGTGACATGAGCAAAGTGGTAGCCATCACACTCCCAGACTTGTTGCATCATAATGCTGCTATGATGAAAACAGCATGTTGCCGGGGAGACAGCTCAGAAGCATAAGCACCTGCCTGGAAACTTCAAGATCTTGAGTTTAAAAAAAAAAAAAGTAGCATGTTAGTGGCGCAGAAACAGACGTTAAGATCAATCAGACAGATAGAGGATACAGAAATAAGCTCAAGCACATTCAGCTATTTACACAGCTTGGACTCAGAGTGAACTTCCTATTTTCAGCCTCACCAGCGATGGAATTACAAGGCCTGCACCACCATGTCCAGTCTCATTGGCCAGCTCAGCACACCCTGAGGGGAAGCCAGCGTGGCATGTGGTGCCTGGCCCCTGTGCTTGTCTAAGCAGGCATTTAGTCCACTGAGCTATCTCACTGGCCTTCTTTTCTTTTTTTCTTGTCTTGTCTTTTCTCTCTCTCTCTCTCTCTCTCTCTCTCTCTCTCTCTCTCTCTCTCTCTCTCTCTCTCTTTCTCTCTTTTGGTCTTTTTGAGACAAGTTCTCTCTATGCAGT
>NW_004524852.1:421692-423748 GCF_000260255.1 Octodon degus
CTCTCTCTCTCTCTCTCTCTCTCTCTCTCTCTCTCTCTCTTTCTCTCTTTTGGTCTTTTTGAGACAAGTTCTCTCTATGCAGTTCAGGCTGGCCTTGAGCTCACTTTATAGCTCGGGCTGGTCTCGAACCTGCAGTGATCCTCCTACCTCAACCTCCTGAGTGCTGGGATTACAGATTTGCACCACCATGTCCAGCTTTAGCTATTTAATCTTTGACAAAGACATTAAAATCATTTGCTGGAAGAAATACAGTCTCTTTAATAGATGATATTGGGAAAACTGACTGTGCACATGCAGAAGCCTGAATCTGGATCCACAGCTCTCAGTGTACTAAACTAAAATTGAAATGGATCAGAGAACTAAATGTTAAACCATAAGCACTTAACCTGGTAGAAGATAAAACAAGTAAAACTCTTAAAGCTGTAATCACAGGCAAGCACATTCTGAACAGACTTCTCATTGCACAGAAAATAATACCAAGAATCAGCAAATGGAATTACATTAAATTAGAAACCTCTCTGAATATCAAAAGAAATAATCAACAGAGTAAAAAGACAGCTTAATGAATGGGAAAAATTTTGCCAGTTGTTCCTCAGAACAAAGACTAGTATTTGCAATATATATAAAGAATGCAAAGAAATTAGACCCCCCAAAATAAAAGACCCAAGGAATAAGCAGTGAAATGAATATGCACTTCACACAAAATATAAATGCCTGATAAATATGAGAAATACTCAATATCACTAGCCATTAAAGAAATGCAAATTGAAACAATATGGGGATTTATTCCCTGTTACCCCAGAAAAAATGGCATCATCAAGAAATAAAACATGCTGTCATGGTTGCTTGGGAAAAAGGAACCATTCCACATTGTTGGAAGGAATGTAAATCAGTCCACTCAGTATGGAGATCCCCCAAAAATTAAAAATAGAAATTTAATTTGCCTTAGCAATTCACCTGCTAGGGATCTTCATCAAAAAAATATTAACAGTATTGTAGTAGAGTGGTACATGCCTATCCTTTTTACAGCAGCGTAATTCATAACAGCTAAATCTTGGAAGTGGCCAATAGATGAATGGATCAAAAAGGTGATATTTGTACATGATGGAGGCCTATCCTCCCATAAAGAAAGATAAACTTGAGTCTTTTGTAGAAAAATGGATGTACTTAGAGATCATAATGTTTAAGTGAAATAAGTCAGACACGCGAACTTAAATATCATGTCTTTTTTTCTTATTATGAGAAACCGAAACTAGAAAGAGCAAAATAAAAGATAAATAGAATTAGGAAATTAATCTTTTATCAAATAATAAAGGATCAATAGATGAAAAAAAGAGAAAACAGAAATGAAAGAGAAATTTAGATGTACCGATTCCACACAAGAAAGCCAAACGTATACTCAACAATTACACTAATAAATTTTTGAAATGTTTACCACTATCTGCTGGACAAAATACTTCTACAGAACTAATCAGTGTCAACACAATGTAGTCCAAAGTAACACAAAGGATAATACATGAATTTCCTGGATTTTCAGGAAATTGGTAGAACAGAGCTCCTTCAAAGTCAGGAACTCAGATGAAACTGGACAATGACCTGGCAGAAGATTTATGGCTAGTTTTCTTTTTCACTATATCAGCAGCTATTATTTATACAAGCCCAAGTAAAAATGACTGTGCAAGTTCTGGTGGCCAGGGGAATTTATTGGAATATTGGGAAAGGATGTTCAGCATAAATTTCTGCAATCTAAAATATGTGTTTGTTTTAATCAATTATCTTATTATTCAGAATTTACAAAGACTTTTGCCCTTCAAAGTAAAGACAAATGCAATTGAATTGTGGAGTTTAGACATTAAAATTTATATTTACTCTACTCCTGAAAGATCAAATAAAGATTTTACATATTTTTCATAACTTATCTTGTAGTCTTGGAAATTATTATGAAAATGTTATAACATAGAAGTTAAGAATATTAAAAGGTAAAAAATACAAACCAATACTAAGATACTTGTAATATTTTACATCATTATTATAATTTTGTTTCATTTTTTTGTTT
>NW_004524852.1:424907-428095 GCF_000260255.1 Octodon degus
AGAGAGAGAGAGAGACAGAGACAGAGATCACTTTCATATAAACATGCCTAGTGACCTACTTCCTCCAATTTGGACATTCCTCCTAACAGTCCATTTAGGCCTAAAGACATCAGTGGCTTCACCTTTGACCACATCAGGCCCCACACAACCCAGTCACTTCATAGGCCCTACTTTGGAGCACTGCTCCATTGCAGATCAAGTGTTCAAAACATGAACCTTCTAAGAGATGCTAGAATCAAACCCTCACATCTGCCCAGTCTCTGGTGACTACTGTGCCTTTCTCTTCTTCTGAGAAGAGGTTTTCTTTCTTTCATGAATACATAGAAACTTGCACTATTTGTGTTTCTGTCTTAGTTCACATAGCATGATGTCCCCTAATTCCATCCACATTGCTGCAAATGACAATATTTATGTATCTATTTATATGTGATATTGATTTCAATAACTTAACTACTGTGAATAATACTGCAATGAGTGTGTGTGTGTGTGTGTGTGTGTGTGTGTGTGTGCCTGTGTGCGTGCATGAATGCGTGAATGTGTGTGTGTGTGTGCAGGGATCTCTGAGATATAATTATTTTATTCCTGCTACATAATCCTCATAGGTAGAACCTAGGATAATTTTTGTTCTACTAGAACATTAGCCCCTCACACACTGGTTCTCTCAAAATTTGCTATCTTTTCCTTTTCTTTAAGTCTTTCCAGTTCACTTTTCCTATTTCCTCTTCTTTATTTTATAGACTGTATATATTTTTAAATCGATCCTCTAAGTATAAGATAAATTAAATCACATGTACAATAGAATAGAGGTGTATTCTAAACAGCTTTGTAAGTTTAAGACAACAGATAGCTTAATAGCTAAAAATGAAATTATTTCACATGTTCAAATGCCTGCTAAAAATAATTAACCTTTGAAGGTTAGAAAAATACCAAAAAATAACAATTTAGCTTTGGTTTTCTATTAAATTTAAGCAGAGGCTAGTCTGATATTTTGTGGCTTACTTCACTAATTATTTATTTCCTTCTTTATTATAACCTTAGCAAAATGTCAGCATATCATTTTTCTTATTAAAAAGACTTACTCTTTGACTCTCTGACATTCTCTTGCTAAGATCTACAGAAACAAGAATTTGACTCACAATTTCATTTTGACTTTGTGATTGGAGTTTATTGGCTTCCTCCTCAAAAATAATCCTACCATGTGAGATAGCACATAAAGCACCAGTGACATGGCCAGTAAAAATAATTTTACCAGACCATCAGGATGAGAGAAGACATGAGGTTATTCAGATCGGAGTACACTGTCAAGAGGGAGAGCAGTCAAGTTCCCAAGAGAAGAATAAGATAGGATGAGGGGGAAAAGATAGGGCAAGAGATCGGGGATTTTCTAAAGGTATAATAAATGGAAAAATGGTTTAGGCAGTGAGCCTAAATATCTCAAGAAGGTTTTATCTGGGTCACCTGCTTGCTGTTGATCCTTTGGGAACACTTGTATCTAAATTTGTACGTTAAAGTTACAAATTGATAAGGCTATTTGCTTCAGTGTCATGGAATCTAAAATGTCCATGCAAAGTCTCATGAGCCTGGCAGGTGCTTGGCTCATGGGAGCACCATACTCATCTGTGAATTCATCACTGATGAGCTTACCAGCTGGATGTGCTGGTTGGATGTGGTCACTGAAGGGATGGGCATGACCTGAAAAGCTCTATTCTTGTCCCCAGCTTCTCCCTTTCCTTTCTTCTTTCTGGCTGGCATGAGCTTAGCAATGTTTCTCCACCATGCCATTCTACCTTGGAGCCAACAAGCTATGGACTGAGTCTTCTGAAAACTATGAGTCAAAATAAGCTTCTCCTCATTTAAGTTATATCTGACATGGTTTTCCTAAATTAGAAAACCAGACTAATACAAAAAAGAATTACCAGGGGTTGGGTAATTGCTATGTTACCCTACATGGCCAAGTGACTCAAGAACTTTTGGAAATAGTTTGCAGGAGAAATTTGGAAAGTTTTAGAGACACAGATTAAAGGAGCCCTAGAATGTTTTATTTGAGGCTTGGTAGGTAATTCTGGCCAGAGCTCAGAAGGCCAAAATACTAACAGAAATGCAGATGGTAAAGGCCAGGAACTTCAGCTTTCAGCTGGGGACAAGGAACATTCGATTGGCAGTTCAACTAGAAGTCATCTATGTTACACTTGGGCAGAAAATTTGTCTTCATTTTTTTCCTTGTGCAGGGATTTGTAGGAAACTGGGGGAATGGCAGTGTACTAATTAATCTGGTATAAGAAATTTAAAGAGAGATCAATATTTAGGCTATGGCATGGGTACTGCTAGCTTCTTTTAGTCAGATCTATAGTGACAATCAGGTGAAAAAAGGAAGTGATGATTTAAAGTTTGCAGTTTCACCAGAAATGAAGCACGAGCAAAGAGGAGTCCAAGATACTCTGTGGTTGCTGAACAGAGTAGCATCAAGAGGAAGGCAAAAATTTGCACCAGGATGATAGGAAATATGGCTTGAAGGCATCTCAGTAATTGATCAGACCTCAAGTTTCATAGACTGAAGATAGTAAAAAAGTAAACCACTTTGAGAAGAAAGCCCAAGAAGCTGAGCTTGTCACGGCTGCCTCAGGAAGTGTTTCTCAGCATATAGCCATCCAGGCACAGAGGCACACCAAGGACAGTGCAGGCCTGGTTGCAGTTTGAGAGAGAGCCAGTCTACCCCTCAGGCTGGCCACAGATCTTGGCATCACCCACACAGTGCTGTTTCTTCAGGGTGCAGAATGCAAGATTATGAGGTAATAGAATCTTCCACACAGATTCCAGAAGCAAGATAAGAGGCCCCGCCGTGTGCCACTGGCAGGGAAGAGTGTCCACTGTGAGAGTGAAGCTGAAAGGGCAAGTCTTCAGCGACGGCCATTTCTACTGGTGTATAGTGGGGTTTCAGTCTTTTTATTTGTGTTTCTTTGAGTGTAAAAGACACTAAACATTTTTTCATGTACTTATTGGCCATGTGTACTTCTATTTTTGAGAAATGTCTACTCATTTTAATTGTCTATTTTTGATTGGCTTATTTATTCTTGGCATCTCATTTTTTCAGTTCTTTAATAGTTTACATATTGGGAATCTGACAAGTACTGGTCAAAAGATTTTTACCATTTTCCATTTTGCAGGTTGTATCTTTATTCTGTTGATTT
>NW_004524852.1:428233-429553 GCF_000260255.1 Octodon degus
TTAACATTTGAAGCATAAAAATTTGTTACCTAAGCAAGTCCCAATTCAGAATTTATGAAAGAAAAGCAAACTCATACCTCTGTCCAATGATCTTGGTGGGAAACTCCAAAATGATACAGGGAGAAAAACTGGTCTCAGGTGGGTGACCTCCAAACAATATAGGGAACCTCCAAATGACATAGAGAAAAACAGTCACTAGACCTGACCTGCACGAGTTCATGTCCTCTAAAACTGAAGAATGAATTTTAGGAACAAACAGAGGTTATGAGCAGAATATATTTATTTAGAGAAAGAAAGCTCCTGTCCAAGAGAGGGACAGGAGGGAGACCCAAGCAGGTAGTTCCCCCGCAAATACATATTTTTAAAAAGACAAGTGTTGGACCAGGGAGATAGCTCAGTGGAATAAGTGCTTGCCTAGCAAGTGCAAGGTCCCGAGTTCGATCTCTAGTACCACTAAAAAAAAAAAGAAAAGAAAAGATAAATGTTGATGAAGCTGGAACATGTTCATCATATTTCTGGAAATGTAAACTATTACAAGCATTATGGAAGTTTCTCAAAAGCATAAAAATAGAATTACCATATGGTAGCTATCAATCTCTGGCATACATCCAAAACAATGGAAATGAGGATCTCAGATAGAATTCCCATGGTTTGCTGCAGTATTATACCACTTTTGCTCACTTCATTATTTAAAGTGTATATGACTATTAAAAACAATTGCTATAACATTTTCTCTTAAGGTTTCCAAAGTCTGAAGAGAGATGAAAAAACACTTATAAAGTGGACCAAGGTAAAAATAACCTACATAACTCTAAGATTCATGATTTTTATGAAGTGGTAAAACAATTCTTAAATAGACCATAAAAAGTTAAAAAGTAGGCATAATATAATCCTTACAGAAATCACTAAAAAACATAACTTAGGAAGAAATAGGGGCTGGCCCATTAGTTCAGTTGTTTAAGTGCCTGCTTAAACAAAACAGTCAGGCTCAGGATGCTGTGGTTCAATCCCCAGACCCTCAAGCCAAATCAGACCTGCCCTGAAGGCATCCTGAGGACACCAAAGAAGAAGAAGAAGAAGAGGAAGAGGAAGAAGAAGAAGCTAAATATCTAAAACTGACTTCAAAGTTGTATAAATTATAATAGTAGTGAATCAAAGTCTGGGAAGGGTTCAGGGAGGGGGAATTGGAGAGAAGACATTTTACAGGTTCTAGGGTATAGCTGAATAGGGTAAATAACTGCTAATATTCTGTAACACAATAGTATAACTATGGCAGACAATAATTAAGATACTTCAAAATAGCTGTTCAAGAATATATAT
>NW_004524852.1:429653-434873 GCF_000260255.1 Octodon degus
TATTCCTATTTGTTAATTCTTGGATTCTTGCCTTGGGTGCTGCAGAGTTGCAAAACTCTTAATAGTTCCAAAATTTCAAAATCAAAGTCCAAAGACTCTTCTGAGACTGAAAATAAACTCTTAGCTGTGAGCCTATCTAAAACATTAAAGTGAAGCTAAACACTTCCAACAACTTCGGCACAGAGTAAACACTACAGCTTCATAAGGGAGGAACAGAAGAAGAGGCAAAACCAGACCAAACAAGACCAGCCCACAGAGGACAAACCTTTATCTTGTACTTCCATGTCCAGCACCAGAGCAAGTTGTGGCAAGATGCGAGCTTGACTCCAGCACCCTTCCATGTTTAAACCCTCCAGGCCCTCTATGGGCTGGCTCCTCTCGCTGCCCACAGCTTTCCCCAGATGATGTTTTATTCTTTGTGTCTATAAGTTCCTGGGGTCTCCACTGCACTTTGAGCTTCACTCAAAAACCAAAAAGGCTGATGAGGATATAGAGAAAAAAGAATCCCTCTACATTGTTGATGAGAATGTAAACTACTATGACTACTTGGGAAATTAGTATGGAGATTCCTCAAAAAAATTACCAATAGAAATTATATTTTATGTCTCATGAGTATCTCCTCAAAACAACTAAGGTCATAATTCTATAGTATATCCAAATGTCACAGCATAATTCACCATAATTAAATCAAAGAAGCAATCCATATGTTCATCAACAGATGAATTAATAAAGAAAAGACAGAATATGTACACAATGGTACACTACTCAGCTATAAAGAAGGATAATTTGGAGTAGCTGGTCAAAACAATGGAGAGATCTTGAAACCATAACACTAATTGAATCAGTCAAATAGTTAAATATTATGTGGTTTCTAACATGAGAAACACAAAATACTAAAAAATTAAGAGAAAACTAAAAAGTCATGTTACGAAAGAGGAAGCTAGGTTCTGTCAAGATAGGATAGGGATTTAGGAAAGAAGGAAGAAGCGAGGAGGGAGGAAATGGGCAAAAATGATAAAGACACAACAGGCAAACCCTGAAACTGAGTTTAATCTCTATGTATCACATGCACTAGTAAATTTTTCTCAGAAAGATCACAAAATCATTCCATTAGAAAGCAATAGAAGACTAGCCAATCCTTTCCTGCTTTATTTCAATAAAACTAGAAATAACTGTCCTTGTACTGAAACACAGTCCTTTGATCCATAACTATATTCCAATCCTGTCTTCTCAGAACTCTGATCCATGGCTTATAGATTCTTTCCAAAAGGATGTAAACATGTCACATTTTTCTAAAACCCAGCCATTATTACTTCAGTATCTCCATCTAGTTTCCATCCTGTCCTTTTTCTCTTTGGGGAGCTCAGAAATCCATATGGATATTTCTATATTGAAATTTTTCTTCCTTGCCTCATTTCAGCACAGTATATTTTTTGCTAAAAAGACTAATCATGACCATTGCACTGTTAAAAACTCAACAGCTCTGAGAAGTCATCTTCCTGTTAGACACATCTTTATATCTGTTCCCCTGACTGTCCATTTCTTCTAAAGCTCCTTCTCCCTGCTAAGGACCCAGTCATTTCTCATTTTGTGCTTCATTCTCTGGACAGCTTGAGTTCTCTTTGACACTTCTACTTTTAATCAATGCAATATTTGAATTCCTGGAGGATTTTCTCTGTTCTCTGTTCTCTATTTTTCTCTGAACACTTGCCTCTGTGAAATTTCATCTTCTCTATCAGAATTGCACTATGCCCAGTTACCTAGTGGGAGGAGAACTGAGCTTGGAGTGAAAAGGAAGTGGATCCTAATCCTCTTGTGTCCTTGGGCAAGTTATTCAACTTTAGAAAGACTTGACTTCAATTCTGCCAAGTAAGGGCAGTGCCTACTCTAAAAGGCTACTGTAGGAAATTTTCAGTGATTATCAATAGTTAATTCTATGGATTCTCAACTTAAATTACTCAGGCAAACTCCATATCCATCACTTACTATAATCTTGAACAAATTGCATCATTTTTCCATACTTCACATTCTTTATTTTTAAAATGAAGAGGTTAATATAATTTACCTCATATAAATGATACTATTTAGCTAATATGATTAAAATAGCCTCCTAATAAGCAGACCCTTGAAAATGCATTCACCACATTGCAATGCAAAAAAACCAGCACAAACACCTTAAGGTTTAATTTTTTCTGTACTTGACCACCAGAGGACAATGTTGCCTAAACAAAAAAGACTACAAATAAACGTTCTTTCATTCTGGCAATCTTCCTCCCTTCATAGCACACAGTGTGTTTCCTGAGTGGGATCAGCTCCAGAACTGTCATTGTCAAGGAAACATTTTCAATATTGACCTCTTAGTCTTGCCTGAGCAGAAAACTCCTGAATCTCATTTTTCCATTGTAAGAACGCAGCCTTACAATGGAAAGCACTCTGACACTCTTTCTGCTCAGAGAGATCTAGAATAGCATTCTCAGACTGCTCACCAGCCAGTCATGCTTTTGGTGACCATCTTCCTCCTTGGAATGTCCTTCAGCCTACATGAATAATCCTGCATTCTTTGATTTTGCCTCCACAGAAGGAACATCTCCTCAGTCAAAATCTAAAGAGACACCGTCTCATTACAGGTAGGTCTGTCCTTGTCTCACTAAGGCAGACGATGTTGCAGGAGGAAGCAGAGCCCAGTCAGTGGCCCAGCCTGACAGCTGAGTTACTGTCTTCAAGGGAACCCCTCTGCAACTGAGGTACAACTATACCTATGGTGCAATGCTTTATCCCTTCTGGTATGTTCAGTACCCTGGCCAAGGCCTCTGACTTGTCCTCAAATAGTTGACGGGGACTTCCCAGGTTAAAGGCGACAGAGGCTTTGAGGCTGACTCCTTTCACCCAGAGAAGGGCTCAGCCCACAGGAGTGACATAGCCTTGTACTTCTGTGCTCTGAGTACACAGCTCTCAGTGCAGGAGCAGCGGAGCACAAACCCCTTGAACTATGGGGCTTTCTGTGACTCTTGGGCACAGTCTGGCCTCTTTTTAGCAAGGTCTTTCATGAAAAGTGAGCAGGGTAGAAGAACAGAGATAGGAAGAATGTTCAACTCCTGCAAATAAAAGAGCTTTCTTCTTTCACTACTGGGTCACATAGATAAGACATAGAACACAGAGACTGACATAAATAGTCTTTCTACAAGTGGAGATACTATATTCTAGAGGGTCAGGATTCTAATTTAATGCAACCAGTACTGAAATACTGATCTTTTTTCCTCTCATCTCCAAGTTGTTTCTTCTATGAACTTTTACTTTTCAATAGATAACAACTCCATTCATGCGATATCTTTGGATACACAGTTATCTTTCACTTTTACTTTTTCTTTTCACTAGTCATATCTTATCCATCAAGAAATCCAGTTTTCCTCATCTTAAAAATTAACCCCTAATCTACCTACTGTGACATGCCTGGTCAAGCTATGGCAGCCCTCCAAATGACCTGCCTGCTGGCCTTCTGAAACCCATTCTTAGCACAGCAATTGTTGAGGTACCAAGTGCAATCTGTAGAAGCACAGAGCGTGTCATTTCCCTGATAAAATGTTTGCAATAGCTTCCTGTTTCTCTCAGAGTAGAATCAAAGTCCTAATAGTTGCCTACCAGACATGCTCTTTCCCTGATTACATTATCTAAAAGCTGGATAAAAAACTCTGTCAAACATGAATTCAGTAGCTAGTGAAAAATCTCTTATAGGAAGTATAGTGAAGCAAGCAGATTCTCAAATACATGCAAATGGAGAGAATTCATTACAAGTAGATTTGTTCTAAAAGATATAGTGAAGAAAGTTCTTCAGATTGAAGGGAAATGACACCAGAGGAAATCTTGGAACTTCAAGAATGAAGAAGCAACCAAGAAATGATAAATATATGGCAAGAGGCAAGAAATAATTTTAATTCTCTCTTTTAAAAGGTTTGAGGTATAATCAATATATAAAAGTACACATGCTCAGTATGTACAATTTGATGAGTTTTTACATCTGCATACACTCTTGAAGTCAAGGAAACAGAACTATCCATCATCTCTAAAAGTTTCCTCAGCCTCTTTGTTTTTGTTGTTGTTTGTTGTTGCTGCTTCTGTTGAATTGATGTGAAAGCACTTAACATAAGGTTTATCCTTAAATTCTAAGTGTATAACACTCTGTTGTTAATTGTAGTCACCATATTGTACAGAAGAGCTCTAAAATATAATCCTATATAACTAAAGCTTTATAACCATTGGACAGTAACTCACCCTTTGTCCCTTTCCATCCAAGTCACTGTGAAGTGAGTTGGATGGGAATGGTGACATTGTATTATCTGCTTCTATGTGTTTCTTTTTTAATTTTTAGTAACTCTGTAAGTGGAATCATACAATATTTATCCTGTAATTGGTTTATTTCATTGAACATAATATTGTCCAGATCCATCCATATCATCACAAATAGTGGGAAGTCTTTCCTTTATATAAGCACTGCATGCTAATTGATTGCCCCACTAGAGCTTCATCTTTTAAAAGGCTCAGTAATATTCAATTATATAAGGTCACTATATGTGTGTTCATTCTTCTGCCAATTGGCCTTGAGATTGACTGTATATCTTGGCTATTTAGAGCAACATATGTAGGACAATGAAATGTAATGCCTATATTACACCATACACAAAAATTAACTCAAAGTGGAATAAATATAGACATAAGGTCTAAAACTGTAAAAACACAAAGAACAAATAGAGGAAAGTGTTCATCACATTGATCTGGAAAGTGATTTTTTGGGTATGACACCAAAAGTAAAGCAACAAAATCAAGTGTCATCACATCAAACTAAAAAGCCTTTCTGTACAGCATAAAAGCAGCTTATGGAAAAGGAGATAATATTAGCAAACTACATATCTAATTAAGGTCTCAGATCTAAAATACATAAGAAACACTTATAATACTGTAATGGAGCAATTTGACAAAAAGTAGCCAAACGATGTGGAGAGACACTTATCCAAAGAAAATATAAAAAGAGCCAATAAGTATATGAGAAGGAAGCCAGCATCACTAATCTGCAAGGAAATGCAGATAAAACTACAACAGGCCATCATTGTGTAATTTATGATGGCTATTACATACAAAATAATGTGAAATGTATTTATGCAAATACATATTTTTATTTTTATTTTTTATTTTTTTTATGAGCAGAATATATTTATTGAGAGAAAG
>NW_004524852.1:442562-453358 GCF_000260255.1 Octodon degus
TATATATTTAAAAACCCGGTGTGCTTATTAAAATATATTGCTAATAAAATCATTTAAAAAGAAAGGCATTTCTTATCATCATATGTAACCTCATTACACAGCTCAGACTCATAGTGATCCTCTTGTTTTTCAGCCTCCCCAACTCTGGCACTACAGGCCTGTGCCACTACATGTGGACTCTGTGGCCAACTCAGCCCATCCTGGGGGTGGGGCTTGGGCAGCATGTGATACCGGGGATCAAACCAGGGTCTCTGCACTTGCCTAAGCTTGCCTAAACAGGCACTTTAGTCTGCTGAGCTATCTCGTTTGTCCATTATTCATATGTTTACGAGGCAAGCTTTTGAGATTTCTCAAAGCACTAGAAATAGAAATTCCATTTGATCAGCTGTTCCCCTAAGCATCTTTCCAAAAGAGTTAAAGACATTATATTACAATGACAAATGCATGCCCAAGTTGGCAGCAGCATAACTCATACATCTCAGAAGCATAACACACACAAGCTTAAATACTGCATGTTTTCTTTTATGTGAGAAACCCAAAATATAAATAAAGAGCAAAATAAGAGATAGATAGAAGAAAGGAGCTAGATCTTTCTCAAATCAGAAAGCGATCAAGAGATGGAGGGTAAGTAGGCAGGAGGGAGAAGTAAGGAGATTTAAAAGAACTAAGATGTGTTATGTACCTGTATGAACTCCACACAAATGTCAACCTTCTGTACTGTAAATGTGTACTAATAAAAATAAAAATCACACTATTATATTATTTATTTGTAAAGTAAGTCCACTTAAAGCTTATCAGAAACAAATCAATGTAGTAATACTGATAGTTTTAATATGACAGGATGAAATATTCTTTATAAAAGAAAGAAAAGTTTTATAGATTTATTTCTGCATCAGTATCAGAAAAAGTAAAATATTGTTAGAGTTCTGTATAATAAAATTACTAAGTTACACTTTAGTGAATTATTTTGCTATATGATTATATTATATATTTTTTTATTTTTTGGCGGAACAGGGGATTGAACTCAGGCCCCTGCACTTGCCAGGCAAGTGCTTATTCCACTGAGCCATCTCCCCAGCCCAATTATATTATTTTAAAGGGCATATTGAATATTCATCTAAAATTACATGCCACAAATATTTTTAATAGAAATGAAAATATAACAAATGGGAAATTTTAAATATAGCATTAGGGATCAAAACTAAAGGGCACAAACAGAAAGCTGATAGGCATAAATCTAACTATATCAATAATTGTTATAAACATCCATGGTCTAAACACACACATTTAAAGAGAGATTTGTGTCATCCATAACCCAGCTGTGCTGGGGCAGCTGAGTAGGTTGCCAAGAGGCTTAAGAAAACACCCAGAATCTAGTTGTGTGAGAAATAAGGTTTCCTAAGACCAGCTATATGCAGTGACAACGAAGCACAGAACTGAGTGCAGTGTAATGAGGAAGAGACCACAGGAAGCCTATATGGGTCTGACAACGCACACTTTCTGGGGAAGCCCATGGAGCAAGTGGCCTTATGTGGCCAAATCCTATTAGAGATTCATTCAGGTCAACAGCACCGCACTTAACACTTTAAATCACTTCGAGACACATACCAGTCAACAGTGTCCCCCACCAGGTTTAGCAGCAGCCAGTCAGGTGAATCACTGAGCAGAAGCTCTGCTCTAGGTTACAGCATGGAGGGGTTTATGCACGTGACAGTGGCATCCTTAGCTCTCTCTCGTTTCCACTGTATGATAGTGCTTCCGGGAATGGCTGACTCAGCATATAGGAGGCAACACAGGCTCTCTGGGATACATTGGTTTGCCCGTTCCCAAGTCCTTCATATCACATATATCTTAATATCTTTGTTCCTTTCCACTTAGAATGCAGTCAAGTGTGCAAGAATCTTGGGAACAGAAAAGATGTGTTTTAGGGACATGGTGCAAATTCATCCTGGTTTTTCTCAGAAATGACATTGCAGTCTGAGTGAAATCCATTTTAAATACAATGACACAGATCAAAAATAAGAAAAATTTTAAAATGCATTAAAATGCTAATGAAAATCAAGAAGGGCTATATTAATGTCTGACAAAGTAGACTTTAGAAAAAGAAATACTATAGAAATACATGTTACTAAATTATAAAAGATGTATGTAACTAACAACAAAGCTTCAAAATATTTAAAATCATTAGAACTAAAGGGAAGATGGACAAAATCACAGCTACATTTGGTGACTCTAACCTTTTGTTCATAGTGAATAATAAAAGTATTCAGAAAGTCAACAAAGGTATCGCAGACCTTCTCAACATTATCAACCCACTTGGTCTTACTGGTATTTATAAAATACTCTATTCAACAACACAAAGTACAGAAAGCAATGCTTAGAAAAACAGTGACATTAATTGTTTACAAAAATATAAAAGTATCAAACTTATAATCTCACCCCCTCTTTTTACATGTTCCCAGTGTTATCCTACATAGAAAAGAAAATTCAAACATTCCAAGAAACTCAAGTCTACTTGTAGGTTAAATTCAAGAAAACAAGAATGCCTGCTTGTTACTGCACCAGGCACCAAGCTGAAACTTATTATGCCTCTGGCAACTTACATTGCTCTCCTATGCTCGAAGATTAAATTGTAATCAGTTTAACTCTCATCAGTGGTCAAAATTCTGGAGTAAGCCATGAGCTTTTCTATACAGTAATATCTCAGAGAGGACTTGGGAATATTTTGTTCTTTAATTTTTTCAAAAATGTCTAGCTGTTCAATTATCTGCTACAAAATGAATGTTTGCATACACACAATGAATTACAGTTGGATACTGGTACCTTCTATCCATATACGGTCCCGCAGTGTGGGACTTCACTAAGTGGAACTATATTCACTTAGCCTTTGATAATGGACAAGCACAGGACTGTTCAGTTATGCACTACATCAAGCCCAAGAATAAATGGTGAACTTATGAACGTGAACCCCTTTCCTTGGACCAGGGTATGGGCTACTGGGACTGACATGTGACAAGCCCCTAAGTGCAGACTGCAGTGCATGTGAGGCCTGTGTGGCCTTTCTTATTGTGTTTATTTTTCTCTTTGTTTTGTGCTGATTCCATCCAAATATAACCTTGAGAGAACATGCTAATGTGTCATTTAAAAGTCGGAAGCATTAGAGGACATGATAGTGGAAAGCTCCAGTTTTTCTGCACTCTATTTGATTGTAAAATTCAATTTCTGTAAGTAGGCATCTCAGGAATGTATTAGAATGCTTTATACTCTCTACTCAATTTTTCTGTAAACCTGAATATGCTCTAAAAATAGCCTGTTAACTTTTTAAAAATCAATTTTAATATAGAACCCAAACAAAAAAAATCAATTGCATAAGCTGTATCTTACAGCAAATATTTACTTTAAACCAGGAGAGATCATTTCCTACTTTCTTAGCCTCTTCAAGGTTTCATGTGGGTACTTCTCTGGTCATGTATTTACCATGCAGCAGATTAGGCAACATTATTAACATATGGCATATAATTGAATTGTAATAAAATGGATATTAGAAATAATTCCTGTTAAGTAAGTCAGTGTAAGAGAGTACATTTATTCATTGGCTAGACAAATATCTAAATTTCAGCCCTGTCATAAACTGAATTTTAATAGAAAAGTTAAGCAACATTTTTTTGCATGTGGTACTGGAGATAGAACCCACAGCCTTCACATCAAGGTATATCCTTGGCACATTATCTTTAAATTTTAAAACAGTCTCACTAAAATACTAAGTCACATGGGCTGGACTCAGACTTGTGGCCATCCTGCACCAGCCTGTCAGTGCCTGAACTATAGGGATGCACTCATGTGTCACCATCCTTGGTGGTCAGTTAGCATTTTAAGCCTCAGTTTTATCATCTTTATAAATTGTTCATGATTAAATATCCATATATTATGGAAAGAAAACTGTTTTAATCCAAGACTATAAGATTTAAGATCAATAATTTCAATTTATGATATCACTGATATAATATGGTGTGCACATATATTGGGGTAAAGCACAGGCAGAAGAAAGGCGAAGAGGTGAGGGAGGGAGAAGGAGGAAAAACACTTTATTTATTAATTTATTTATTGCCATCTCAGCCCACCCTGGGAGCAGGGCTGGCATGCCATATGGTGTCAGGGATTGAACCTTGGTTCCTTCATGCTTCCCTAAGCTTGCCTGAGCAGGTGCTTCAGACCACTGAGCTGTCTTGCCAGCCCAGGAAGAACACTTTAAAAGCACAGAACACATATCACTTTTTGGATATTCAATCACGTAGATAAACACCCTGGTATCTGTTCAGACTTGTACTGCATACTTGATAGAAGAGAACTTGGCACTGCATGCTCTAGCCTTTGACTTGTTGCCCTAGATCTGGCCCCTATCTCTCTACAGGGTTATAAATGTCATGTTCTTTACAGTTACTTCTTCCACTGAGGAAGTAGAAGATAATTTCTCCTCTGTCCTGACACATCCTGGTTATTAACTGTGGTAACCTCTTTCCATTTACTACTACATCAACTATGTGGAAAGTTTTCTCTTTATCCTCAAAGATTGTTATTTAAGATAATTGGTGAAATAGGAGATCAAGGTGGTTAACTAGATTTTCCCATTAGTCACTAGGTAAAACTCTATATAAATGAATATGACACTGGCACTGTTTGTACTATGTTTTGTTAGTTTCTTTCCACTGAAACTCAGAGAATAGCAGTTTCTCAGGACTTTTCCTTCTCCTATTATCACTTATAATAGCAGTAGACTCTTTGCTGCAAGAACTTCATAGGATAATTAGAGGGGTCTCTTTGAGACAGTGTCTGACATCATATAAAGTAGAGAAAAGTTAAAAGCTTTCCCTCTAAAATCAATATTGCAGCAAGAATATATATCACAACTGGTATCCAATAAGTACTCAAAACATTTGCCGGAACAATCAGACAATAGAAAAAAATAAAAAGAATACATATAGATAGGATGGAAGAAGTCAAATAATCATTACTTGCAGATGATGTGATCCTCTATGTAGGAAACCAAACAAGTGCAACCAAATTCATAACCAAATCTGACTGTGCAGCAGGACACAAATTCAACACTCTGAAATAACATTTCTGTACATCAATAATGAACCTACTGAGAAAAAAATACCATTCATAGTAGCATGAAGAAAGTTTAAATTCTTAAAGAAAGTAAAATACTTCTGTTATGAAAAAAGCTACAATGCTCTGAAAAAGTAGATCAAAGGACATCAGAGAATAGAAAGATATCCCTTGTTCCTGGACAGGCAGAACAGACATGGTCAAAATGGTCACACTTCCAACACTGATAAATAGATTTAATACAAAGCAAATAAATACCAATCACATTTCTCACATAACTAGTGAAGCAAGCCTTAAGTCATATGAAAATAGAAGTGATCAAGAACAGTAAAAGTAATTCTGAGCAAAGCATGAGGCATCATGATCCCAGGTTTCAAGTTACACTGAAAAATTACAGTGATAAAAATAGCATGCGGGTCAATGGAGAAAACTAGAGGAAGCAGAAGCATCCCCAGGTGCATCAACCCATCTGATCTTTGACAAAGATGTCAAAAACATAAGCTGGAGGAAAGATAGGCTCTTTAGCAAATGGTGTCTAAAACCTGGATGCTACAAATGTGCAGAAGATTGAATCTAGGACTGTATCTCTAACCAGCTATTAAACTAAAATCAATATGCAATGTATTAATTATTGAAACTGTGCTCATAATCAGTTTTTAAACCATCTCGTTGCTATTTGTTACTCAATAAAATTATTTTTAAAAATGTTTCAAAGAGCTAGCTATCAGTACAGAAACAATCTCTTGGAAGATTAAGCTGGTAAAATCTCTTGAAGACATTAGGTTGGGCAAAGATTTTCTGATCAAAACTCAGCTACACAAGAAATAATGTCAAAAATCAATAAATGAAATTATATTAAATTTAAAATCTCTACACAGCCAGGAAATGATCAGAAGAGTACAAATAAAACCTACAGAATGGAAAGATCATTTTCCCAGTTACCTTTCAGACAGAAAGCTACTATATCATGTAAATGAAGAACCTAAACAAATTAGACCTCAAAAAATAAACAACCCAACAAAAAATTGGCAGTTGGAATGAACTGACACTTCTCAGAAGACAATGACCAATAAGTACATGACTAATGTTCAACATCTTTGGCTATTATAGATGCAAATTTAAACAGAACTGAGATCCCATATTATTGGAGAAAGAATGCTTATTATCAAAAAATCAAATATTAACAAATTCTGGCCAAGTTGTGGTGTGGAAAAGAATCCATGTACATTGTTGGTGGGAATATAAACAACATGGTACAACTTCTATGAAGACTACTATGGAAATTCATTTAAAACCTGGCATCAAGAAATACCATTCATCCCGGCTATTCCCCCAAGAGGTATCTTCCTGAAAGAGTTAAAGACATATTGCAGCACAACATACATACCTATGATTATAGCAGCACAATTCATAATAACTAAAGCTTGGGAGTGCCATGTGTTCTCATGGACAGATGAATGGGTAAAGAAAATGTGATTTTCATACACAATGGAGTGCTACTCTACTATAAAGAAAGGTAAATTTGAGACATTTGTAGCAAAACAGACATACCTTGAGATCATAATGTTATGTGAAATAAATCAAACACACAAGCTTAAATATCACTTGGTTCCTCTTATATAAAGAGTCCAAAATATAAATAAACTAATGATCAAAATAAAGATAGATAATATAAAACAGAGAAATAGATCTTTTGTAAATGGGAAGGGAACTAGGAGATAGAGGAAGGAGAAAGGAAAAGGGAGGAATAAGAATTAATATGTTATATAGATATGGAAGTACCCACAATGAACAGAATCATTATTCCAAACATGTATCAATAAAAATAAAAAAGGATGCATTATTTTAAGATAAAATAAGAAGAAAGTTAGATAAAAGATTGATACTACCACAGACAGATTGATGTCTCAGGGCAAAACGAATCCTGTGGTTAAATTTAGTGATGCAAGCAAAATCAGAATGGGATATACTGAACTAGGAGATGTCAATCAACAATCGAGACCAGAGACTGAATTCCCATAAGTGCCCTGTATCTATGCTGGGGCTCCACGACTACAGATACCAGAGAACACATGAGGACCCAAGGAGCCAGGTGAAATATACTAAGTAGCGTGAATGCTACAGGACCTTGTTTCTTCCAAATGTCACTTCTTCAGTTGGCAATCCTTGAAGCATTCTATGCTGAATGAAGAGCACCCTAACATCCTTCTCATCGTGTCCTTTCCCTAACCCGTGTCAGAGTTTGGAGTATGAGTCATCTGAGATTAGGGACCCCATCAGAGAGGCTCACTATCCTCTGTCTTTCTTCCTGGGGCCCAAAGGAAATCAGGCCCCAGGGTGTTTCTTCCAAGGCATGAACATTTGCAGCTCTGCTGCTGCTGTCCCAAGGTCCTGCTCCTTCTGGAGTCAGTCCCTCAACAGCTCATAGCAGTCACCCCAAACCACAGTGAAGCAGCCAAGAAAAACAGTATGGGACAGACAGCTTCCCAACCAGAAAGAAGATTCCAGATTCAAGGACACACAAGTCTTGTGACAAATGACATGAACAGTTTGTCAGTTTCTCCAGATGGAAAGTCCAGCAGGCTCATCCTACCCCGGGTCAACTAGCAAGAAGTAGATGACTACTACAGATGACTCCTCTGAGAGGCAGAGTGACTGACAAGGCTGCTTCTCTGTAATATCCCCAGGACAAAAGTAGACGGCAGCCTAAGAAGTCAGAAAATGCACACAGAAACGTGCAGGGAGTCTCCAGGCCAGAAGGCCAGTGCTCTCTGTTTCACAGGAAAGAATATCTGGGAACCTGCTTCTTTGTTCTACAGACCAGCTAGTAATGACTATGGTGTCTGTATCAAAATCTACCTTTTATGAAGACCTTGATTAGAAAAGAAAATAGCTATGCATGCTATTCAAGAAATTACAAGAAAATCAAAACAAATCTAATATCATGGAAATGGTAGATAAAAATGAAGGCATAGCCATGAGTCTAAAATATTTATTTATGCAGAAGTATTTGGATTAGAAATGTTTCATTCTAGGATCTGGACTACTGAAATCTATGAGCCACTGAGAGTGAGTAGTCAGTGACACTTGGAGCCTATTATATTTTGTTGTCACTCCCACATAACTGCCTGGTGCTATGTGAATGCTGAGTACTACCCCACATTTCCTGGTGGTGTGACGAGTTAATGGTACATTATCTGTAACAAGGATAAATTCTCTGCAGAGGCTATTTGCTCTTTGTTTTCTTCTATATACCCAGAGGCACTGTGAGCCCCAGCTAACTTCAGGGAATGTGAATCCCTTAGAGCTCCAGTCAACCAATAGGCATCCTTCTCCCTATGCCAGAGAACATAACAAATGTCCAAGACAAAGAACAGGAGAATTCAATACACTACTGAGTTTTGTAGTGCTCTCTCTGAAGAAAACAACCAGAAGAAACAAGCAATTCACTGGTGTGGATCGCAGCCTTAGAGTTCCACCTCAGAGAACCGCACATGGTGGGTCTTACCCCTCACCACAGTGGGCAGTGCTGCCTACACCTGTACCTTCCACACACCGGGCTCCCTGTTGCCTCACACTTCTCAGATGGTCTGTGAGCAAGCTTTCAGCTCTCTCTGACCATGTCCCATAATTGTTTCCTACACAGGCACTTTGGCAGGGCATCCCCAGAGACCCTGAACCTCTGAGACTTATGATCCACAGACAGCTTCTTCCAAAGTAATAAGAACTGTTTCAGGGTAGCTCTGGCTATAGCTCTCCAAGCTATGCTGGGCACTGCAGTGCATTTCTCCTCCAAATTAGCCTGACCTGGAAAATAAGTCACTTTCAGGATAAGTTCCCACAACAGATTTACAGTTTACAGTTTTGAGCCCCCTTATGCATGCAGAAGTGGTCTCCCACCCCCAAGGAACAGTGTTGCATTGCAGACCACGTGTCACTTTTCTGTTTTCTTTCTGCTTCCCTACGCTTTTTAGCATTTCTGTGGCATCTTTCCTGATCTATGGAGCTCTTTCTATCTGTCTCTCCTCCAACTATATATTCTCCTGACTCCAATTCTTTCCACTCACAGAGTCATGCAGAGGATACTTCTGTTCTTCCAAATTACCATGATGTCTGTTACTATAAATTTTATGAAGACAAAATCTTCCATTAGAGGGGCTTCAGTTTAAAACTTCTATATCAATTTATTGCATTTGTGGAAGACTATGGAATCTAACATTTTATCATGTCTTTGAACAAATATTTTTTAACAACATCAAGCTTATGTGAATAATTAGCAATCACAATCTCACATTTTTCTTACTTTTTAACCACACATTGCCCCCATAAGCCATTTCGTATGGCTCGTGCCTAGGTGCTCAACCAAAACCTCATGAAGATATTGGTGAGGCTTTTTCAGACATTTACATCTAAGGTGTGCAATTGACTCAAGGTGAAATGCTAGAATTAAGAGGGGATGATGACTAAATCAGTCACTAATTGGCTTGGCATCACCCAATGACCTAAATACAGCACAAAAGGGGCAGAAAAAAATGTCTGAGGCCCCTTTGCTTGATTTGCTGTTTTCTGAATGCTGCAAATTGTTTCTGCTGTGTTGTGTTCCATGCCACCCTGCATTGGAGCCAGTTGACTGTGGACTGAAACCTCTACAAACTGTGAGCCAAATGGACCTTTCTGCATTTAACTCTAAGTGTGGAGTATTTTGTCTCAGCAATGAGAAAAGTAACTAACATAGAATTGGGTACCAGAGAAGTGGGATCATTGCCGCAATTGTACCTGACCATGTGCTTTAGGAGTCTTGCAGGTTTGCTTGTGGGGAGGCAAAGAGCTAGGATATTAGGCTAAAAGGGCAGTGCTAGAACACCTGAGGCTGTACCTGATAGGGGATACTGGTCAGAGGTCAGAAAACTAGAATGGTGATCAACATGACTCCAGTATAGACCAGGCTTGGGAGGTTTCTGCCAGGAAATCTTTCTGCTAGGAAACTTACTGTTTTCCTTTCTGCTAGGAAGAAGACTGGTGGGCTCTAGCAGATGTGTGTCATCCTTGACATAATGTTTGTCTGCATTTTGCTTGTGCACAGATTTTTTTGAGACTGATATTAAGGGTGCAGACTTAATCTTGCATAAGAAATTTCAAGGCAGTGTAATGTTAGTGGCATAGCTACTGTTGGGGGCTTTTAGCCAGATTTATGTTGAGAATCAAGACCAAATAACCCAGAAGAATGATTCAAGAAGGTGTCAGTTTGTCCAGAAAAGAAGCTTCAGTCAAGTTGTGGCCTGCAAAAATGAAATGGAGAAGAAATCAGTCTCTGGAAAGACTAGCAAGCAAAAGCCAAGCATTTCAGAAGAGAACAGAAAAGATGGCCTATTCACAAGAACCCACAGGACTCCAGCTCTTACACCCTCAAAACTGCAAAAGTGAAAGACTTTTGAAGAGATTTGCAGAGCACCGTGTTCCACAATGATGGTGGCCTAAGGAAGTTGTTCTTCAGAATTTGGTTCATAGGCACTCAACCCTGCAGAGAAGACAAAAGGATGCCTTCCTACTTCTCAAGCTGATGGCAGACTTCAGCAGCATCCAAATGGTGCTGGTTCTAGATGCATGCAACAGTTGTGGGATCAGGAAGATTTCTACCCAGATTTCAGAAGAAGACCTGGGAAGCCAGACAGTGCACTCCTGAGAGA
>NW_004524852.1:453458-456244 GCF_000260255.1 Octodon degus
TTACATATGGGACAGGGTCTTTTCCTGTTGGGGGTTGGAATGCAGGATAGGGTCTCTTTCTGTTGGGGGTTGGGCTAGTGACTCACTTGGGTCTTTCCAGGTGATTGGTATCTATTTAGAATATCAATCCCAGGTGCTACTCATTTAGCATTTGTTTGACCTTTAGGTCTTTAGGTCTGGTTCACAGCAGGAACATCCGCCCCTCCCACAGTTGTAAGGCATCTCATCTTTTGTGCTGTCTCCCTCGAGGTCCTTGCCCTGTCTGACTGCCTATTAATATTTTTATCTAATTTGGCTACCTATAACATTCCCCCCTCTGAAGAAGTAACCCGAACTGCTGTTAGGGAAATATGGGCAATGACCACTCTAGCTTCTTCACGCTGAAATGGGTCATAGTTGTTGACTGGCAGTCAGATATATTCTTCAGAGGTTTGATCTAAAGGCTCTCGATAGAGAACAGGTGTTTTCCTTGTTTTCCTCTTGGGTAGATGTATAGCTTTGAGTCTGGAGGAGACAAAGCCAAAGAAACACAACAGGATATGTAAAGATGAGTTAGAACTTTTTGTAGGTCTATTAGCAAATATCTATTAAATGTGAGGTATAATCTCTTTTATCTTTTATGGCCATTGTATATTGTCTCAAACAAACTGGTCTTTTATATCTCACCAACTCTATTATTACTTGGGGCACATGGATTGCTAGAAATAGGGAAAACACTGAGTACTCTAGTTTGTATGTGGGGTCACTGGCTGGGTAACTACCTGTGGAGGGCCACTGGAGCAGTTCTCCTTGAAAGAAGAGTGACTGTCTCCATTTTGACTGAGCATGACCCTATTTCCTATGTACAGAGCCGCCTAGGACTTCTGTCTATCAATTGGCCTTAGGTAAATGTAGGCCACCCACCTAGCTCAGCTCACAATGATCACCTACTTCCCACAATTCTCAGTCAATCCTCCTCAAGCCACTCCCCCACTGAATAAAAACCAGGTGAGGCCCTGGGTCACTCTCTTGGTTCTGAAAAGCCATCTTTGTGGCTGGACTTAGAGTCCCTTGACTCCCTGATGATTGAAAGTATAATTTAGTGTCTTTATTTTTGCTGTGGGTTGCATTGAAAGTGGTAGATTGGAATCAACTTGATGGGATTCCAATAATGTAACTTTGGAATTACAAATATTAGCTTCTTGGATGGAGGTGAGGATCTGGAAGTGTCTCCTATAACTACTGGTAAATCTGTACGAGCTTCTATCAAATGTCTAACAGGCTTTTCCTTATATTGGCAGTTAACACAGGTTCCTTTAGGCTGAGAGGTAAAGACTCATGATCTTATCAATCTGAAACCTTGACTTTATCATGAACATTTTTTTTTTCTCTAGCAGCTTTGTATATTTTTGCTTGAATTGTCTCTTCTCTGTCTACATCTAGGAAGGCATAACTTTTCCTGTTTTTCTACTGGCCTTCTTTCCCATAGGATGTTAGTATTACTATTTTATTTTTCATCTATAATTTTATTTTGTATTTTTTCTAGAAACACCTCAACTCATACCAATTTTATTCCTGTAAACCCTTTTTACTCCTACAGCTTGTGTCAGATATCTGGGGCCCACTGAACAACATATAAACTTTTGGTTTTAGATTTTACCTGCATGATTACCTGGGTTTTGGCATCTTCTAGAAATAACAAATCTGAGAGATTAGAACATATATAATTAAAGCATAAACATTTGAGCTAACAGTACACTTATAAACCTCTTTGAGACCTAGTAATTGTAACTCACTAGCTCTTAGACACACCCCTTTATTCATGGAGTCTGACAGTTTGCTGTAAGTTCCTCTAGCTTTAGTTAAGAGAGGTCACACATGTATTAACTATGAGCACAAAATACCAGAGTTACATTAAAAATCAACCAGGCTTACATACTCATTATGAAATACAAAGCATTTAGTCATATTAAACTAATGTCCTATTCAGTGTTTCAGATATGGCCCCCATGGTAGGCAAGGGGCACTCACTGCCAATGGATTTTTCCTTTTAATGCTGTGGCTCTGAATTTTATATCACAAATACAATGTCTGGCTCCATCTACAGGCCCAAAGCTATTGGACACTGCGTAAGCCAGTTTCTTTAGAACATTTTTACGCTGACAGGTTATCTGTCCTTGGGTACCTGTATTAACTAGTGAAATATTTTAAGTCTTACACATGCATAACAATATATTACATTTGTAAAACATCAGTCTCAGCACCATCGTTTAGTAAAAAATCTGAATATATTGTATTACCTCAGTTACAGCTAAAGCAATATATCTTCTAAAGTCTGTTTCTACTGAGGTTTGATGACTGGAAGGAAAGTCAGGGTTGGAGAAGAACAAAGAGACCTGTGCCAATGTCCAGCAATAGGCTGGATTTTTCTTTAGTCATGATTACTCAGGGCTCCTCCGTGGAGACAGCAGGTAGAGGTAACAGTCTGACCAGAGGGAGGAGGAAGGCCCAGGGCCCTTCAGTCCTGCTGGGCCACCTGGGAAGCCGAGTCTGAGCTCTGGGGCCTCCGCCTCAGAGTGCAGTCTCACTTTTAGTGGCTGCCTTGGCAGTCAGGGCATGGCTTGTGGGCCTCTTAAGGTAGTCCCTCTTATGCTGGCCTGGCTTCTGACAGCAGTAGCAGATGAACATCATCATTGTTGAGCTCTTCTTGGAGCCAAGAGAATCAAACTTAGTGTCTGTTTTGAGACCACAATAATCGCAGCCATTTTTGATCTCTTTGTTTTCTCTCCCTGGTTTTCTCCCAGTTC
>NW_004524852.1:461180-462166 GCF_000260255.1 Octodon degus
GATATTTGGTCTCAGCAATGAGAAAAGTAACGAAGACACCATTCCAAAAGTATTCCATGAGAGATTTATCATACGCCACCCATGCATTCTATGCATTTTAGGGGAAAATACGCATTAAAAATAATGAAACGATTTTAAGTTCCCCAGTACAGAATGGAAAGATAACACCGTTCATTTTCTTTCAGTACTTACTTTGGAAAACTTGTAATAACTAAGCTCTCTATCAGTTTGAGAGGTATATAAATCTTTAAAGCTTTGCAATAAGTTTACTTAAACTTATTGTAGGTTTCACTACCTAAGATTATTTTCCCCAGAGCACAGAATTCCTATCTCTGAAGTTTAACCAACAGGGAATGCAATGCCGTCTTCCACTTCCTGTGGGATGAGATGCACCTAAACTTACTGGTGTTTCCTCCAAGTTGAAGTCCTACCCCTTGTCATTTGGATGATACATTTTTCCTTTAGAAAAAGGAAATTTAAAGATGTGGCTGGTTACCTCTATTACCAAGTTAACATAAAATGATTTACATGTGACAAATGTGTTGGTAATCCTCTTACATGAGGACTCAGATGTTGCTAATCTGAGGATTATGAAAGTCGGCCCACCTTTTTGGCTCTATAAAAGTATGAGATTTCTTTCTGTCTTTGCCATCTGTTCAGGGATTTGCCTGTGAGGTACACCACATTCTTGTTTAGTGCTATTTCAATAATAAAACTCTTCTTCTTTTCTGGTTTTGTGGAGAAGCATTCCAGGTTAGCAGGAATTTTAATATTTTTATTTTCCCAGTAGATCTCTCAGAAGCTTTCCACAATCACTGTGATTTCAAGGTTCTTTTCCTGAAAACAACATAGACATTGTGAAAATGGCAAGGGACACCTGCCACTTGTTGGCTCTATGGCTTTGGGAATTTTGTATTAACTTTATGAGCATCTGTAAAATCTTCCTAAGAACTGTAGGAAATAAATATAATACTTAATTCATAGTT
>NW_004524852.1:462841-469555 GCF_000260255.1 Octodon degus
CCCATTTTTCTCACAGCTGCAAGATTCAAAACAGAATGGGAGACTAAAACAGAACACTTTGTTTTACATTTCCTTAAGGTGACTTCATTAATCCACACGTTTTAGCATCAGGGATAAATATGAGCTCTAGCCTTTGCTCAGAAAATTGCTTTCCTTCACTAATCCAATCTTAAATTTTCTATAAGGTCAAAAACTCAAGGACAGGGAAAATATGAAGGGGAAAAAAGGCAAAATCAAAAAGCTGTAGTGTTGTTGACAAATAAAAGGTGGGGAAATAAAAGCAAGAAAAAATAGCTCAAGATTGAGCTGAAAGTCATTTTCCATGTAAGTTTCTCAAAAGCAGTATTTCTTAACACCTGGGACCAGGTGACTCTTTTGGACCATTCCTGTGTATTTCTATACACTTGGCAGCATTTCTGCCTTCTGCTCACCAGGCGCCAGCCATACCTGCATCCCCCAGCTGGATGAACACAAATGTCTCCAGACAGCCAGGGCCCCGCCCAGAGGTGCCATGGCCCATGGTGGAAAATCAACGGTCTGTATGTTAAATCTTGAATTGAGAGTAGAGATAGATGTTTATGACCAGTACACACATTATAGACCATGTGCCCTGGGCTGATAACTTATCATGCAATTTTCTAAATTTAATAAATAATTTATGAAATCTAAAAAATGGGAATTCATTATCATTTTTACATAAGTCACTCAAAACTCAGAACTAAGTTTCTCACTTTGATCATATTTAGCTTGATCAATCTAGCTTATCTATGTCTCCTCATAGATACTGCTGCTGTATTCTGTGCATAGGCTACTGGGTTCCCATTCTTCACCCAATTTATTCTGCATCTAACCATAATGTATTGAAGGGAGTGTTCTTAAAATGTAGAAAGACCATAATAGCAGTGGGTTATCCGCAGAACTGGCAATGTCAGAAGTTGTTGACTTGAGCCTTTTACAGCTCAGCATATTAATATGGCTTTACTTTTTATACTTCGTTTTTATACTTTTCTGCTGGATGGTTAAGACTAAGATAAAGCAAGACCTATATAACAAGAAATGTAATTTTTTTTTCTCATTGTCAGTACTATGGAAAACCCACTACTATTATGGACTACTAGACTATATTGGAATATTTTGCTGAATTCAAGCTCTTACAATATTTAAATGACAATGGAATACCCGTCTCTGACAAAACAAAACAAGAAAAGGGGATTCAAATGAAGGACCATTTTGTATCTGTACATTCAAAATAGTTAGGATAGATATATAGCTGCTTTCTCTTAATTCAGTGAATACAAATAGTTGTTCTAATAGTGTTTGTGGACAGAATATCCTGTCTGCATCTTGTACTATGAATAACCACTAAGAAGACAACAATATGCAATGTATTATTGAAACTGTCCCACTAATTGGTTTTGAAACCATCTCATTGCTATTTGATTCTCAATAAAATTATTTAAAAAATAAAATGTAAAAAGATGGTTCCTACATTATCCCAAAATACACACACACACACACACACACACACACACACACACCCCGGTGCAGAGAATGTGGACTAAACCACAGGTGGGTGGGGCTTCCTGCGACAAAGCTGAGCAACAAATTTCAGAAGTAGCTGCTACTCAATGCACCTCATGAGTCCTCACAGCAAAAAAATCATGAAGACACAAATAATAGTCTTGCTGGGCCTCTTGTGGATACAAATTCATTGTGAGTTAAACCATTCCAGAGGTAACCTGTAGGAATGTCACAACCAAATTTAAAAATGAGCAAGGGATGGAGGGAGGTGACAGAGGAAGGCAGAAAATACAGGTCTCTTGTGCTGCCTTCAGCTATGCTGCAGGAAACTGGAGAAAAACTTCCTGCAGTTGGAAACAACAATAATTCTGCAGTGAACTTTACTTGTGTCTACTTTTCTTCTTCTAAACAGGTATAAAAGCACAAATTAAGGTGGACCAGAGTCCCCAAGTCCAGATCACCCAAGAGAAGAGGAACTTCTACTTGACATGCAATTATTCTACTTCTGTCAACAGTGTGCAGTGGTTCCAACAAAGTCCGGAAGGACGTCTTATATCCCTGTTTTACATAGCTTCGGGAGTGCAACAAAAAGGAAGACTAAAAGCCACAGTCAATTTTAAGGAACGGTACAGCCAACTCGACATCAGAGACTCCCGGCCTGAGGACTCTGCCTCATACTTCTGTGCCGTGCAGGCACAGTGCTCCCCAGACACCTGCAACCTATACATGAAACAACAGCTCACTGTGTAGCCCTGGAGGAGTGGCAGGGACCGGATGTGTAGAGAATTGCATTTCTGCTGCCTTGTATATCTTGATGTATGTAGAAATATTTCTAAGTGAGTTGCAGCTTGATACTCCACTGCACCCATGAATGTAGTTCATCTGCAGATCTCTGTGGCCACAGTGCTTCTTTAGAGGACCTGTAGGTTGACTAGCTCTCTCATATCTGAGTCTACCTTCCTGGACAAGAGTGAACAAAGTCCCCTCATATAATCAAAGAAAGCAATCTTCTCACCTGTACTAACTTTTCTGCATGACTTTATGTTTTATGTTGGTACAAGCTCCTGAAGGAAGTTTCATGAAACTTTTTCTACTGTGTATAAATAGAGAACAAAAAGGAAGAGGAAAAATAAAGAGATACTATTAGCATGAAGGATGAGCAGACCATTCTGTATATCACACCAAGGTCGTAGCCACCTGCCTCTATGCTGTACAGGCACAGTATTTCACAAGTCCTGGAGCTCAAATCCAGCTATGTGGCTGCAGGTGCAGATCCCAACATCCAGGTAGAGATACTTCTGAGTTTTTAACCATATCTAAGTGATTTTGAAAAACACATACTTGATAAAATAACTTTGCTTTCAAAAGAGTTGGAAATGCTGCTGAATATTAATTGTTATATTCCAGTAACTATCTCTATGATAAAGACTCATTCCCAAAATCAGGAAGTCAAAGGGCCACCAAATAGCTCAGAAGATTAAAGCACCTGGAAGCAGGTGCAAGGGCCAGGGTTTTGATCCTGCCAGCCCCGCCCCTGGGGCACACTGATGGGGCAGTTGAGCTTGGGTGTGGTGGTGCGCACCTGTCATCCCAGCTCTTGGGAGGCTGTAAACAGGAGGATCACTATGAGTCCAGTCTAGTAGTGAGGCCCTGAACACCCTGTAGACCCTTTCCTAAAATTACAAAAAAAGGGGCCAGGGAGATAGTTTAGTTGAATAAGTGCTTGCCTGGCAAGCACAAGGGCCTGAGTTCAATCCCTGGTTCTGCCAAAAAATTAAAAATTAAAAAATAAATGAATACAAATACAAAAAAAAAATCAAGAAGCCAGCCTTTCTAGTTAAAGATTCCCTCTAGGTCCCTTGATAAGGCTCTGTGTTAGTTTCATCCTTGAATGCCTTTTACTCTTATATGATAGTCTCTATTTTAAAAAAAAACACAAGAAAAATAAAGTGTAAAGTGTCAAACAAACAGTGCTCTTCACTGTAATTTTTCATTTATTTTTCAGTCCAATTTCTTTTAATTATTGTCTTTTATTTTATTTTGCGGTACTCCAGACTGAACTCTGGACCTTGTACTTGTGAGGCAGGTGCTTCACTGAGCTATCTTCCCAGCCCCTCAGTCCAATTTCTTAAGGTCTATTTCATTTTGCATTTGTTCATATTTAGTAGTACACATCTGTTATGTGTTATGTTGTAGTATACACATCTGAAAGTCCATTCAAAGAAAGCTAATTTCCATTACACCACACCACCTTCGGCAGGTGAGTCACCTTTCTTCTCCCTTATCTAAGAATACCCACCTAGAGCATGAGGATGAAATTTTCCACTCACCATCATCCACAAGGTTCCTAAATTCAGTCATCTAACAAATATTTGTTGAAAACCTATTGAGTGCTACTTAGTTAGCTTTGAAAAAGGAAATTACAGCTCTTGTTGCATATATATTCTAGTAATGATTACATTTTTTTTCAGGGAGTTTGTGTAATATAAGAGAAACCGTCAGCTGGGAGAACAGCGTACCATAAACATAAGCACATGAAAGCTGGGCATGGTGACTGCACATACCTGTAATCTCAGCACTCAGGAGGCAGAGGCAGAGACAGGAGAATCACCGTAAATTCAAGAGTAACCTTGGCTACAAAAGTGAGCACGAGGTCAGCTTGCACTACACAGTAAGCCCCTACCTCAAAAATAAAAATAAAAATAAAGCATTCAGAGAATGTCTCCTGGAATGTGGGATACCTCAGCTTGAAAACAGTCAGCTTAGCAGAAGTTAAAGTGGAGGACAAGAGAGGGTGGGGGAAAGGAACATGGGAAAGATATCCAGAGGGACAAAAGTCATAAAAATGTAACATTTCTTGTGGAATTTGCAAGTGCTAAAATACTGCAAATAGGTGACTGTCATGACAGGCTTACATAAGACTCCTGAAATGAATAATCCATACATTATAAAACAGAAAGATGAAGGACACAAGGCACAAAAGCTGCCTGCTTCTCTGTTGCAGTCACATAGCACAGCAAGGGTAACTACCCTGAGAAACAGTAGAATCATGCAGTTTTTTAGTAAAACAAAGTGACTTTTCTACTACACTTTATTAAGCATAGAAACTGTTGCTAAATATACTGCACAAAGTATGTCAAGTATATGCATATAAATGCATAAAATATGATATATTGTTTATTATTGAAAAAACTGTCAATTACCTTTAGAAACAGAAAATATCTAAGAAATGCTATCTCAATAGACAAAGAGCGGTTATTTACTGCTATGGTTTGTATCTAGGTGTGGCCCAAAGCCTCATGCAGTCATGGGAAGACTTCTGGAGATGGTGATCGGTTGTTGCAGATATGAGTGCTGCATCTGCCCTGGGGTGAGCAATCTGCATTACAGTGTGAGGAGGGGAGAGAGGCCCACGAGCTGCCACAGCTGCTGCTTCTCCCTTTGCCCTTTGCTCTTTGGTGCTGCCACCATGAATGGCTGCTCTGTGCCCTGTGCCACTCTGCCTTGGAGCCAGCCAGGGACAGACTGAAACTTCTGCTAACTGTGAGCTAAATAAACCTTTCCTTCCTTAAAGTTGGGTGTCAGGTATTTTGTCCCAGCATCGAGAGAAGAGTAACTGAGACACTTAGAGTATGGCTGATATTGGAGCTACCTTCTAACTATAAACTGTATAAAACTAAAAAACATGAAACAACCATTCTCAAAGACAACAGGCAGGAAAACTTTACAAACCTTGAGTATTCACAAACCCCACACTCAGTGGACATTTTTCTTGGAAGTATTTTCTAAGCCACAGAGTGAGGATTTGAAATCCTAAAAGAAAGCACCAGGCTTTGGGCTGTTAATAAAGATGAATTTGGTGAAATAAGGACTGAAAAGAATTGAGCCTCAAAGAAGATGGACCAAAAATCTGTGTGGGGCATTAGTTGAGCACATCAGCTGAATGTGCTAAGACAGAAATTTTATAAAAGTCTCTACAAAGTAGCAGCTAAGTATGTGTAGAGCTTATCAAAGTGCCAGGGAGGTTTGGGGGATACACTGCTCAGGAAAACATCAGTGCTCTGGCTATAAATCTTGGCAAACACCTTGGATTCTTCTACTGAGCTATCTTCCTGGCTCGAAACCTTAGATTCTTAATTGAATAATCAGAATATTGACCTCATTTTAGGAATCAAAGCTATGCCTTAGGACAAAAAAGAAACTGTCCGCAGAGACTAAAGTAAGCCTCAAAAGTCAAAGTATTCTGCTGACCATGTTATGAAATTAACCTTTTTAAAGAAAAAGAATATTATCCAGAGATTCTGTGTGTTATTACCTAGATTACAAGGTATGAGAAGATTCCCCAGAATATGGCAGAGTGGTAAACACCAGCAAATCAGCCTTTCTGAGATCCAGAATTCAGACACTGGATTATAACAATTTGGGGAAGAAAAGAAGGAGAGGTGTGGATTCCCGGGACCTAGGAAGGATCTGAAGGGAGAATTGGAGCCCACAAGGAAAGTGCAGGAACATAGCCCAATGAAAAAGATGAGGTAGCCTACACTTCTCCCTTGCCTTCTGGCTTATGGGATGGGAGAGGACTCATGAATCTACAGAGACACAGTGAGCGCAGTTGACCCCAGAAACCTCCATCTTGGGTGACTCCAGACACCTACATAGAGAAGTGCACCAGATAAGTGGAGCAGTAAGTGCTGTGAGCTCTAACGGCTGCTGAGGGGCTCCAACTGTAGTCTCCCTGGAGAAAGAGCTTGGCCAGGCACCACTTTACGGAGGGGGCCAGATGATCCCAAGACTTGGCACAGCCAGGGATTGGCTTCACCTCAAGGTTTTCAGGGGGTGGGTAAAGCACAACTATGGGAGACATTTAGTGGCAGGGAGCCAAGGTCAGGCTGGCCAGAGGTGCTCAGAGTGATATAGGCTGGACAACTCAGGTCCCAGCCCACGGCTAGAGGCCAGGATCAGTCTGAACTTCTACAGAGTTGAAAACACAGGCCTGGCACTCTATGCTCATCCTACTGTGGGTTTGCTGGGATTATTCAGCATATATCTGGCCTCTGTCTTCCCCCTTTGTCCACCAGTGACAACAGAGACAGACCCTGAATTAGACAACAGCATGAAACTGTAGATCCCAGTAGAGTGCAAGATGCGGGAGGGAGGGAGAGAGGGAGAGAGGGAGAGAGGGAGAGAGGGAGA
>NW_004524852.1:469655-477275 GCF_000260255.1 Octodon degus
AACTAAAAATAGAAGGAACCAGGACCAAAGGCCAAATAGCAAGAGATAAGGTAAGGCATAATTTCAGATCCACAAATGATTCCACTATGACATTAAATGCATAAAGATTTCAAAATAACTTTGATTAGTGTATTGAAGAAAATGGAGGATAAATAATAAAATAGATGGGAATTTTCATCACAAAGTTCTTTCAATTGCATATTTCAACAGTGTTACAACAGAAACTGCATTCATTTAAAATCATATGGACACTTTAGAATTGTGAAATACGTTATCTGAAGAAGTCATTGAATAGGCTTAATACTAAACCACTGTGGAGATACAGGGATAGTGAGTCTAAAGACAGGTCAGTATGAAATGCTCTTAGTCAAATAAAGAAAAAATGGCATAAAAATAAATGAGAGCATGCCAGTGATAGCAAGCAGTACAAATGACCTAATATATGTGAGTGGTAGGAAAGAGGACAGAGAAAATGAGACTGAAACAATACTGGAAGAAATAGTGACTGGGAATTTCCCAACTTGATAAATGTTTTCACTGATTCAGGAAACTCAGCATACCTAGAGATGAATGCAAAACAAATACCAAAGGAACATACACAAACTGAAAAAGAAAAACATACACACAATGCTAACTAGGCTAAAAACCAGGGACAATCTGATATAACAGGCTGCTTCCTTTTAACTTTTGCAAAGAGTCTATTGCACTCACCTTGTGTTGCTTTTCTTATTATGGATATGTGAGCTTAGAAAGTGGCCCAGTGCTCTTTGAGCCAGAAAACACACTGACCCAGCTCTAAGTTTGGGAAAAAACCTGTGCTGGCCAGGGAATCACCACCCATCGCCTCCACATATAGGTATGTCGGTGGCTGGCCTGGGAGCCTAAGATATGTAGGCCTAGCTTGACATTGTATTATAGACAAGAGGATGTCATGAGCTGCTGCTGTCAGTCAACTACCAAAGAAGAAGAGCATTATGTCACTGGCAGATGTGATTGATAGTGCCTCATATGGAGAAGTGGATGATGAAATGCAGCGGCTTAAGAAGAATGTCTCTGGGGCTCAGCTTAGCACCACTATAAATTACAATAACATTTAATGGAAAAATACAACAAAACAATATAACTGGAATGATGCTAAGGACAGATTCTTAGGCCATAATCATGCTAGAGAAGAAATTATGCTTATTTAAGACAAAGACAATCACGAGCAGATAAAAAGAAGGAAATTATGCATAGTGGCTATAAACTCATGACCAGTTGCCGAAACAAGAACTCATATAGTCATTCTTCCATGTATGTGATATGAATGAGCATGTCAGAACTAATTATTTTTCATTATTTTGGTCCCTAATCTCATTCTCCTATTCTCTAGTGGATTTCTGTTGGCCTTTTATTTCAGTATAAAAGTTACAAGGTATCAACAAATAAATAAATTCAATTCAATTAAAAAAGAATTAACTTCACTCAATAATGTGTTCAGTGGTATATGAGGTTTTATACTTCTTTTGGGAAAAGGCTTAGTTCATTTCAAATTTTATACAGGAGAATAAAATTGCATCAGTTCAGCAGCAACAGGACTTTATTGTTATATACAGAAATTAAATATAACTAAATGAGATACAACTCAAAGAAAAGTGTACAAAAGAGTAGATGATAGAAGATTGTATTGCATTAAACTGGTCCTCAAGTTTCCAGAGCTCCCTTGAACCCCTGTGGGATGTGCAACAGTCACTGCTCTCTGGATGTTACATGTGAAATATGACATACACAGAAATGCCTGGCATATCCTTGCCTATCCCCTGTGTCTAGTTTTTCTTTTTTCTTTCATCCTGTTGAACAACCACCATCACATGCCTGACAACAAGAATATGTTGGTAGCTACATAAAACTAGTAGCTTCCTGGGATTTCTTTGAAAACTGCTCCTTCAACCATACTTCCAAAGCTAAAATGCTCCGTCTCTGAGATGGACTGATTAGGGATTCTGGCGAGGTTGCTGCAGTTGCCCTTGAGCCTTCACTTCCCCAGAACCTTTCTCAACTATGTATGCCCAATTCCTACAAAGAAAACCCTGTGCCATTGGAGATGCTGTATCATTGAGTGGTTCCTGACTGATTCGCCAGACAAATATAAGTGAATTGAATCACAACTTTTCCTGTTTCTAAGAAATGTATGTTCAGGTATTTACTGGATGAAGAAACAATCAGAAACTCTAACCAGGAAAAATGTGTGCCTTTAAAGAATGCATTTAGCAACACAATTTGCAAGAGAAAAGTGAGTGGAATAAGTGACATGATGTATGGTTTCCTGTGTTTCCATGAATTGTTGGGTGTGTGGTAATAAGTTTCTTGCCATCTGGGCATTTGGGAATAACATCCTTTAACAAAAATTCTCATCAAAAGAAATTATTTGTAGTATGATTTTGTGAACAACCTTTAAAATAGTAATCTAATTCTAGGTTGTTATAATAGAGAAAGCAAAGTAATAATCTGTCATACCTCACAAATTCCTAATAGGATGGCTGAGTAATCTTTATTAGGGAAAAGACACTTCTTCGTACATTTATAGTGGCTCAGTTCAGGCTTCATGAAGAAGAATGAGGACATATTCTGACAAGTAGCAGCAGTCTTTTCCTCCAACCAACTTATTTTCCTATGTGGTAACAAGCATATAACCCATCTCCAGTGATTTTGCAAGAAGCTAGCAACTAACAAATAAACAACAACTGGGAACAAGGCTGAGGACCAGACATTCAATAATGTTTCTTTCCCGAGGATCTAAACTGCCAGCATGACTTCACAGCCTGCTGTGTGTAGGGATACCCACCCTTGACATCGATGTGGAAGTCCCCAGATGAACAGCTGAGCATTAAGAAGATTCTATATGTTCATCATGCGCTCTTATGAGACATCAAAGCACTTAAAATCTTTCTGCTTCCAAAAGAAGCCTCCTGCTCTTATGTCGCTGAGTTGTCATCAGTTCTTATAATGATCACCATTATTAGCAAGAAAATGTTATTTTTCATTTTAATTGTTCCATGGTATGATTTAGCAGCACTTTAGTGACATATACTCAACAATATCAGGATTTCTTCAGTTCCAGTATTTGTATCTCAGGAAGAGTAGAAGTTCTTTAGTAGTTCTTCAGCCCAAATGCCAGATTTCTGCTTATCACTGGTAACAAATGAGGAAAATTTCTCCTCTTACTTCTACTAGAGATTCTCGTTCTCTTCTTTTTTTTTTTTTTTTTTTTTTTGCAACATGAGATATCTCGCTGGCCCTAGAAATTGGACGTTTTTTTTTTTTTTTTTTTTGCTTGTTCTCTTCTACTTTGCCTATTCCCCTATGTAAGGCAAGCATACCTCAGAAGTGAGCATCAAAGACTTCACAGGAACTGGACCAGGATGAGACATCCTTCCATCTGTAGAAATGGCTGATTGAGGAAGAAAACTCCACCATGTAGTACTGAGTCCCAATAATTCCCCTGAACCTGAAAAAATCAGCTTTCTTTGTACCTCATACATAGGGGCCAGGGATATAGCTCAGCAGCATAAGCACCTGCCTGTATCTCATATACGAACTTTTATGATTTACATGTGGCTGGTTTCCAATATCAATTTATAAATTGCCCATGTATAAACCATAAACTCCAACAATAGTGAACTGAATACATTTCCTAAGTACTCCTAGATGGAATTGCAGATACTTTTTTCCTGAAATACATTTTTTTTTCTTATGTAACCAGTTACTCAATCTTCCTTCATCTCTAAGAACAAGCTAAAAGTGCCCCACATACATTTACGAGATCTTCCCTAGCACCATACTGAGAGGTCTGTCAGCAAAACTAAGTCATCACCATTATGATTCTTCATTAAGAATTTGGTGGGCTGGCCAAATAGTTCAGTGGACTAAAGTACTTGATTAGGCAGATCTCAGAGGCCAGGGTTCAATTACCAGCATGCATGCCAGGCCAGCCCCACCCCAAGGCACACTGAGATAGCAATTGAGACTGGGCATGGTGACGCGCACCTATACTCCCAGTGCTTGGGAGGCTGAAAATAGGAGGATCACTACAAGTCTGATATACTAGTGAGATCCTAAGACCTTGTCCTAAATACATTTTTTAAAAAAGAACTCTCATGCATCATGCCATGTTCCAATTGGATAGCTGTATAAGATCTTTCTCTTTAGACTACTGGGTTTATAATGATGAGAATTCCACAGTTATATTTGAAACACTAACCTTAGTGCAGAAACAGATACCTTATAGAAATTAAGTAAATGTTAATTGTATTTATAAATATATAAATAAATGACTGAAAATGTCTCCATTTAGAAGTCTTAATTATATGAGCTGAAAATATATAATAAGGAACATGGGACAGGCATGGTGGCATACTTCTGTAATTCCAGCATTCTGTAGGCTGAGACAGGATGATCATTGTGAGTTTGAGACCAGCCTGGGCTACAAAGTGAGCTCAAAGCTAGCCTGAACTATATAGGAAGACCCTGTCTCAAAAAAGACAAAAAGCAAAAGAAACAAAAAAAAGTTATAGAGCATGGACAACTCACCAGATACTCCAGAAATGCACATAGTTTTTTGTTTGTTTGTTTGTTTGTTTTGTTTTGTTTTTGTTTTGTTTTGTTTTTTTAGAGTTACACGATAATTTATTGAGCCCCTCCCTGCCCTTGTAGTCTCCAGGTCACTTTTTCTGCTTGTAGAGCTTGTTTGCTAGTGCCAGCAAGATGGCTGGGGGAAGCGGTGCAGCGTACTGCTGGATGAGGTTCATGATGTGGTTGTAGCTGTCTTCCTCATACCGCGAAAACACAGCCGGCAGATCCAGCTCCTCATACAACGCCTTCACCCTGGCTACTTTCTCCGCGTCCTTCTGCCCATAATTCTCCTGCAAGATCTGGCACTGCTCCGGAGTGGCTCGCTCCAGACACTGAACCACCAGCCAGCTGCATTTATTATCCTGGATATCGGTGCCAATCTTTCCCATCACACTGGGGTCCCCAAAGAGGTCAAGGAAATCATCCTGGATCTGGAAGAACTCGCCCATCTCCATCAGGATCTTCCTGGCATTGCTGTGCTCCTTCTTCCCGTCAATACCAGCCATGTACATGGCAGCAGCAACAGGCAGGTAGAAGGAGTAGAAAGCTGTCTTGTACTTGACAATAGATTTGTACCTCTTTTCAGTGTATTTGCTGAGATCCACATGGTCCTGGGGGGCTGTGATGACATCCAGAGTCTTCCCGACCTCTGTCTGATAGGCAGTCTGCAGGAAGAGCTCAAGCAGGTTCAGGTAGTAGGGCTGCTCCCGGCAGTGGAACTTCAGCAGGCTGTAGATACAGGCTTCCAGAAGGAGAGCGTCATTGACAGCGTCCAAACCTATTCCTGGCTTCCGATACCAGCAGACCTGTCCCCTCCATGTAAGGGATGAGTCCATTATATCATCTGTCACCAGGAAGAAAGCTTGCAGCAGTTCCACACACCAGCCCACAGTCAGTGCCCGTTGCAGACTGTCTGAGTCCTGTTTCTTTGGCTCCGCCAGCTCCCGGAATGCTACCAGCACCGTCAAACCCCGGTTGTATTTGCCTCCGATGGCATTGTACTCTAGGACCTCCTTAAGCCGGGCAATGACATCTCCTATTTCTGGGTGCCCTGTGTCATCTTCAGTCAGCACCCTGACAATCTGAGGGAAGTGCTGGATGAAATTCGGCATTTCTTGAGCATAAACATCGCATCTCTGCTCTCCATTCATCCTGAGAGAGGAGCAAAGTGCTCTGTTCTGAATGCTGTTCCTCTTTGGTTGCACATAGTTGTTGACTTAATACTTTTAATAAAGGCACAGTGACTTCCAAGAATATTAGTTTTATTATTAAAATAAAAAATGTAATTATTTGTTGCCATAGTAATAAATGCATCAGATACTATTTTGAGTTTTTATTAAAACTAATCCCAAACAAACATCTTGGAATTTACCCTTAGCTGCAATTGCCCTACTGACTTGGCTTTAAAATATCATTGATTCTTCCTGCCTTTTGCATTATTAAACTACAAAGAATCAGTATGCCACAAAGGAATCAAAAGAGAAGACAAACAAACATTACCTCTTTGGCATTTTCTGATAGTTTCAAGGCTAAAGTGTAACATTGTCTCAAGTCATCCTATTTCTTATTTGAAAATAAAGAACACACTATCTGATCTCATACAATTCCAAGACAGATAATCTGGTTCAAAAAGTGGTCTGCTAGTGAGAATAAATTTCAAGTCAATTTGTATTAAGAAACCACCTATAATTTAAATCCAATTCAACTATCTTGTGCTATTTATTTAACCAAAGAAAATATTGACATATCCAAAGACCATGGCAGAATTCAACTACATTAAAGATAACACTACTGAACTTTCTATGTGCTCTAATTTGTTATCATTTTATTAAATAGAATATTGCACCCTTATGTAAATGCAGTAAACACCAATTGTTTTTAATATCATTACATAAGATTTTCCTGTTTTCTAGTTGATCTTGTGCCGATCACATGATCTAATATAATTCTTTATATTCTGAAAAATCTTTATTTACTATTAACCCTACCACCCCCCGCCACACACACACACAGAAGAGACAGGGAGACAGAAAGAGAAATGAATTAAGTGATGTATGATGATCTTTAATTATTTTAACTGTATTGATGGTGAAGACATTACAAATTGATCTCTAGAAACTACAGAAATGCATTTCAGAAGTTATCTATATTTGAACTAGAAGGAATGGTGCTTCCTTTCATAAAGCTAAACAGCTTTCGATATTTCTCTAAGCAAAATATAATGTATGTGGAAGGAAATTATGTAGTAGAGAAATCTGAACCTAGACTTTCAATTCCCTGGGTAAAAGATAAGACCATTCTCCCAATGACTCAATTGTCCATTTTGCAGTTTTAGCCAGACTGTGAGCTGTGAATGAAGTATTTAAATAAATGAGGAATAACATCAAAATGAGAAATGACATGTGGGAGAGTTTTGTTTGGTTGAACTTTTTAACTTCATGAAGTAACATGATGTATAATGCCAGTACAACTTACCTGAATATAGAGGAAAGAAGGGAAGCAATATAAATGGAGAAGTTTACAGCAGTAAATGCCCACATTTATGTGAATCCAAATAAATAAGCTAATCATGTACACTGTCCTAGAAAAACAAGAATATTCCACATCCAAATGTACTAAGAGGAAGGAAACTGCAAAACTTAGAGCAGAAATTAATGAAATTGAGCTGAAAAAACACCACAAACAACCAATGAATTGAACAGTTGGTTCTTAAAAAGAAAAAACACAACAGAAATATATGTGCACCCATTTTTATAGTAGCACAACTTGTCAAAGTAAAATATTGGAAATGACACAAATGCCTCAACTGAGGAATGGATAAAAAACATGGTATTTTTTTATACAATGGAGTACTACTCATCTATAAAGAAGGATAAACTTGTAACATTTATAAGGAAATAGATGCAACTTGAGGCCATACTTATAAGTGAAATAAACCAGTCTCACATGTGCAAATATCGTATTGTCTCCCTAGTGTAAGAATCTGAAACAGTAAATAAGGCCCAAGCG
>NW_004524852.1:478560-481570 GCF_000260255.1 Octodon degus
ACATATATATTTTAGGGAAGGGTCTACAGGGTGTTCAGGGTCTCACTACTAGACTGGATGCATAGTGATCTGCCTGTTTACAGCCTCCCAAGAGCTGGGATTACAGGCACACGCCACCACGCCCAGTCTCCATTGCAGTCTCAGCACATCTTGGGGATGGGCTGGCACGGCAGGCTCCAGGATTGAACCTCCGGCCCCTGTCCTTGCTTGCAGGTGCTTTAATCCTCTGAGCTATTTGGCCATCCTTGGAATACATTTTTTGACTAAGTAGGCTTCATCATAGGGATAGAAGATAGCTCATTATACACAAATCAAAAGTGTACTATATCACACAAATAGAAACAAGAACAAAAATTAGTTAACCATCTCATTAGGTGCAGAAAAAGTCTCTGAAAAGTTCAACAACTATTCATTATAAAAATTCCAAAGATAATGATAATAGCCATTTTTGACCAACTACGGGCCAACATTGTATGAAATGATGAAAATCTAAAGTCTTTCCCTCTAAAATCAAGAACAAGACAGAGATGTCCACTATTACCACTATTACTCAGTATAGTACTTGAAACATCAGTCACAGCAATCAGGGAAAAGAGAGAAATAAAAGACATATATAGCAAAGAAAGAAACCAAAGTGTCCTTGTCTTCAGAATACTTGATCCTTTACATAGAAGACCCACCCCCAGCACAACCAAATAATTCCTGCTGGGTGTGGTGGCTCATGCCTGTAATCCCAGCATGCAGGAGGTTTAGGCAAGAGGATTGCTACAAGTTTGAGGCCATCCTGGGCTACAAAGTGAGCTCAAGACCAGCCTGAATTGCATAGTAAGATTCTGTCTCAAAAAACAAAAAGATTGCTATAATTAATAACTAAATTCAGAAATGTAGCAAGATACAAAAGCAACACATAAAAATCAGTATAATCTGCCAATACCACAAATGAACTAACCAAGACAAAAATTAGAAAGTAACATGATTCACAATAGAATCCAGAAAAATTAAATACTTAATAATAAGAAAATAAAAGACTAAAAAAAAAAACAAAGAAAAGAAAAGAAAAGACTTTATAATGAAAACCGCAGTACTCTAAAAAGGAGAGCAAAGAGATCAGATAATCCCAAATATCCCTTTTTCCTGGACAAGAAAAGCCAAAATCAACAAAATGACCATATTTTCAAAACAAATAGATGAAATCCCAATTAAAATACCAAAGGTATTTCTCACAGTACTAGAGGAAACAATTCTAAAATTCATATACAGCCATAAATACTCAATGGCCTAAAGCAATTCTGGGCAATATGAGGAAACCAGGAGTCACGATTACCCCAGATTTCAAGTCATATTACAAATGTTTAGTGATTAAAAAAAGAAAAGCAACATAGTTCTGGCACAAAGACAGACATGTGGGTCAATGGAATGTAATGCATAATGCAAAGCAACCCCAAGCACATGCAGCTACCTATTGCTTGATAAAGCAACGAAAGCAAACACTAGATGAAAGGTAGTGTCTTTAAGCAATCGGTGGTGGAAAAACTGGCTATACACACAGAACAGATTGGAGACAGAACCATATTTCCCCTTTGTACTAAACTAAAATCCAAGTGGTTTAAAAATCTAATTATTAAAGGAGAACCAATCTGCTAGAAGATAAGTCAGGCCAAATTCTTGTAGTCCTAGGCATAGGAAGAGACTGTCTCAATAGAAACCCAGTCACACAAAGAATATCATCAACAATCAACAACAGGTATTATATTAAATTAAAACATTTCTGCACAGCAAGGGAAACAACTAACATCGTGAAGAGACTGATTACCTACAGAATGGGAAAAAATTTTTACCAGCTAGTCCTCTGAGCAGAGGACTAATGTTTAGAATATATGAAGATTTCACAAACAAAAAAGCAGACACTCTAACATAAAAGACCAAATTAGAAAGTGGGGAATTGAGATGAATAGACATGTCTCAGAAGAACAAGTAAAAATGGCCAAGGAATATATGTTCAATATCTCTGCCCATTACAGAAATGCAAATTAAAGTAACACTAGCTTCCATCTTACCTAGAAAGACTGGCCATCATCAAGAAGTCAAGTAATAACAAATCCTGGAAGCTGCAGGAGGAAAGCAAACCTTCTGGACTGTTGGTGAGAATGCCAACTAGTGCAAACACTATGGAAATCAGTGTGGAAATTCTTCAGAAAACTAAACATAGAAATTATACTCAATCTACCTATTCCTCCTTGTGTATCTTCCCAAGAATGTTAAAGATATCATTTTATTATTATCATGATTCATACATACCCACGTTTATACCAGCACAATTCATAATAGTTAAATCTTGGAAATGACCTATATGTCTATCTACAGATGAATGGATAGCAAAAGCATGTTATTTATGCACAATAAAGTAATACTCTGCTATAAAAATGATAAATGTGAGGCATTTCTAGGAAAGTGAATGCACCTTGAGATGATGTTAGATGAAATAAATCAGACTCACTAGCTTAAATACCACATAGTTTCTCTTATATGAGATACCTAAAGTATAAATAAATTAAAGAACAAAGTAAATTGTAGATAATAGGAAAAAGATAGGTAGATTTTTTTTAAAGGGAAAGGGACCAAGAGATGGAGGAAGGCAGGAGGGTGAGAAGAGGAAAAAAATATGAAAATGTGTTGTGTATTCATACAAACTGCCCATAATAAATGAAATTATTATGTATTACAAATATACGCTGATAAAAAAATCTTTTAAATTACATTTTACATGTTTATTCTCTTTCCAAAGAGAGGTAAATAATCAACACAAGAATTATGACCAAGAGCCAGCCAGATTGTTAAGCGGATTAAAGCACCTGTGTAGGCAGACACAGGGACGAGGGCTCAATCCCAGGTGTGCCATGCTGATCAGCCCCACCCCCTAGGCACGCTGAGCCAGTGACTGAGACTGGGTGCAGTGGTGCATGCCTGTAATCTCAGCCCTTGGGAGGCTGAAAACAGGAGGATCACTGAG
>NW_004524852.1:481670-491928 GCF_000260255.1 Octodon degus
CTAAAAAAAAAAACAAAGAAAAGAAAAGAAAAGACTTTATAATGAAAACCGCAGTACTCTAAAAAGGAGAGCAAAGAGATCAGATAATCCCAAATATCCCTTTTTCCTGGACAAGAAAAGCCAAAATCAACAAAATGACCATATTTTCAAAACAAATAGATGAAATCCCAATTAAAATACCAAAGGTATTTCTCACAGTACTAGAGGAAACAATTCTAAAATTCATATACAGCCATAAATACTCAATGGCCTAAAGCAATTCTGGGCAATATGAGGAAACCAGGAGTCACGATTACCCCAGATTTCAAGTCATATTACAAATGTTTAGTGATTAAAAAAAGAAAAGCAACATAGTTCTGGCACAAAGACAGACATGTGGGTCAATGGAATGTAATGCATAATGCAAAGCAACCCCAAGCACATGCAGCTACCTATTGCTTGATAAAGCAACGAAAGCAAACACTAGATGAAAGGTAGTGTCTTTAAGCAATCGGTGGTGGAAAAACTGGCTATACACACAGAACAGATTGGAGACAGAACCATATTTCCCCTTTGTACTAAACTAAAATCCAAGTGGTTTAAAAATCTAATTATTAAAGGAGAACCAATCTGCTAGAAGATAAGTCAGGCCAAATTCTTGTAGTCCTAGGCATAGGAAGAGACTGTCTCAATAGAAACCCAGTCACACAAAGAATATCATCAACAATCAACAACAGGTATTATATTAAATTAAAACATTTCTGCACAGCAAGGGAAACAACTAACATCGTGAAGAGACTGATTACCTACAGAATGGGAAAAAATTTTTACCAGCTAGTCCTCTGAGCAGAGGACTAATGTTTAGAATATATGAAGATTTCACAAACAAAAAAGCAGACACTCTAACATAAAAGACCAAATTAGAAAGTGGGGAATTGAGATGAATAGACATGTCTCAGAAGAACAAGTAAAAATGGCCAAGGAATATATGTTCAATATCTCTGCCCATTACAGAAATGCAAATTAAAGTAACACTAGCTTCCATCTTACCTAGAAAGACTGGCCATCATCAAGAAGTCAAGTAATAACAAATCCTGGAAGCTGCAGGAGGAAAGCAAACCTTCTGGACTGTTGGTGAGAATGCCAACTAGTGCAAACACTATGGAAATCAGTGTGGAAATTCTTCAGAAAACTAAACATAGAAATTATACTCAATCTACCTATTCCTCCTTGTGTATCTTCCCAAGAATGTTAAAGATATCATTTTATTATTATCATGATTCATACATACCCACGTTTATACCAGCACAATTCATAATAGTTAAATCTTGGAAATGACCTATATGTCTATCTACAGATGAATGGATAGCAAAAGCATGTTATTTATGCACAATAAAGTAATACTCTGCTATAAAAATGATAAATGTGAGGCATTTCTAGGAAAGTGAATGCACCTTGAGATGATGTTAGATGAAATAAATCAGACTCACTAGCTTAAATACCACATAGTTTCTCTTATATGAGATACCTAAAGTATAAATAAATTAAAGAACAAAGTAAATTGTAGATAATAGGAAAAAGATAGGTAGATTTTTTTTAAAGGGAAAGGGACCAAGAGATGGAGGAAGGCAGGAGGGTGAGAAGAGGAAAAAAATATGAAAATGTGTTGTGTATTCATACAAACTGCCCATAATAAATGAAATTATTATGTATTACAAATATACGCTGATAAAAAAATCTTTTAAATTACATTTTACATGTTTATTCTCTTTCCAAAGAGAGGTAAATAATCAACACAAGAATTATGACCAAGAGCCAGCCAGATTGTTAAGCGGATTAAAGCACCTGTGTAGGCAGACACAGGGACGAGGGCTCAATCCCAGGTGTGCCATGCTGATCAGCCCCACCCCCTAGGCACGCTGAGCCAGTGACTGAGACTGGGTGCAGTGGTGCATGCCTGTAATCTCAGCCCTTGGGAGGCTGAAAACAGGAGGATCACTGAGTCTGATCTGTGTAGTAAGACCCTGCTGACCCTGTACTACATACATACGTACATACATAAAATTGTGACCAGCAGATTAAATAAAAATTCTCCTCCCCTTTATGGAAAAGACTTTTTATTCTGAACTGTGAGTAAAATAATTTGATAGTTTCATATGGTACAAAAATAATCCCTGCTAAGAGTTCCACATTCCTGAAGGTCAATACATTCAATTGTGGATAAAAATAAAGATAAAAGACTCTTATACTTCCTCAACAAATGTGTCCAATGCCTCTCTATATACATGAAGGCCTCTGGGCCTGGAGTCAGCCTTGTTCCTCTGTACAGCAAGTATGTGGTGCTTTGCAGGAAACTTCAGCCTGTATCCAAGCCTGCAGTGGGAGCCAGGCCTCCCCGGGCTTCCAGGTTTCACACAATGAGGCCCACAGCTTGCCTCTGTTACACGTGACAGTATGAGACAGCACACTTTACAGTAGGTAAGACAAGGTAAGCTTAGTGGAATGCTGATGCACACCAAGCTTTAAAGATGCGTTAAGAAAATTCCTAGGGGCACCGGGGAGATGGCTCAGTAGAATAAGTGCTTCCCTGGCAAGCACAAGGGCCTGGTTCTGCCAAAAAAACAAAAAAGGAAAAAAGAAAAAGGAAGTTCCTAGAAATAGAGAGCATCAATCAGTATAACTAAGTAATCTTTTTCTACTTTTGGAGAAAGGCTGCTGGGTTAGCCAAAGCACAAATGTCTGGTGATTCTTTGTTTTCATTCCTGAAATGAGGATACTCCATCTGCACCGCATCCAAAAAGAAAATGTACATCTGGAATGGGAAAAAAAGCATTCAACTGAAAGTTCTTCTCACAAATGTGCACTTTTTTTTTTTTTAAATGTGCACTTTTAAAGTGTTTCCAGTCACGTGTCCCAGATTTGTGTAAAAAGATAAAAGTAACCCTGATTGTTATTTGGGAACACTTGTGAATTTCCACTGCATGTATTTTAAAATATTCATATTATAAGTCACACTCATTTGTTTCTTCACTTAAATACTTCTAATCATCTTCCAGGAATTGTATACCCTTTTTCCACAGCAAATTTTAGATTATTTAACCACACTGTCCACTGGTAACAGTTTTGTCCTCTTATTACTTTGGGTAATAACAGCAAACACAAGCATGCGGTACAACCAGTCAAATGTGAAAACCATTTTGTGCGTAGCTATCGTGATGCCCAGTTGCAGTGGTTACATGAAACTGAACTTTTAAAATATGACTCAAAGTTGGGAGTGAAAATAGGCCAAGATTATCCCGGGATCACAAGTTTAGATGTGGGAAATTTCTCAGACTTTTCTTAAATAAGTATCTCCAGTAGATAGTCAATTAATCAAAAATCAGCTTCTACTTCAAACTTAAGTGACCTAAATTTCTGAACTTGCCTATATTGGACTCCTTTCCACTACATTGGGAAAGGAAATTGTTATATTCATTAAAATATCTTAATGTTTTATATTTTAACTTTTACTATCAATATGTATGACTGTTGGCAATACTATTTGTCACTCAGATTTCTTTTTTTAAAAATGTGGTAAATATGCCTTAGAACAAAATGAAATCAATTTCCTCACATTTCAATGCCTATACAACGGTTTTTTACCTCAAACATTCACCAATCACTGATTTTATATTTTTCACATATGTGGAAAATGCAAAGGAAAACTTCTTGAAGAAAATTTAAAGTGTCACTCGTTTAACACACTGAATCACAAAGCTAAACAATTTTAATGCTGATACAGAAAAGGGCTAACTGCTCTGTATATAAGATCAAACCAGGCACAACATTCCTGATGCCAAAGACTACACTATAATAAGGCTGGTACCCTATCCAGTTCTATGAAGGCAGAAAACAATGTGAAAATGCTTTAAAGGAAAATTTGAAGTCGCCAGATTTGGTTCATGAAATTCAATGAGGAAAGTCATCTCTGTAACATAAAAGTGCAAGGCCAAGCAGCAAGCGCTGTGTGGAGGCTGCAGTGCATCACGTGGAAGACCTAGGTAGCATAATTGATGAGGCGGTTCCACTAAACCGGAGGTTTTTCACTGTGTATAAAATAACCCGGTGTTGGGAGAATGTACCAATTAGGACTCTCCTATTGATAGAGGAAACTCAATGCCTGACTTTAGTGATCCAAAGTGCAAGTGGACTCTTGTGTCAGCGGTGAAGCAGCTGGCTCTTTGGGACTGAATCTAGTGTTCACATTTCAGTGTCTCCTGCACACTGTAATAGCACTTAGGTCAATGTAGTCCTCTTGATCTGCTATTGCTTTTATCATCTATGCTTTTAGGGTTATATTTTTAAAGAGGCAGAGTGTTCCCAAGAACTAAAGGCACAGAGATTTTCTCTGATGTTTTCTTTTATTGGTTTTACAATCTCAGGTCTTACATTTAAATATTTAGCCCATTTTAGGTTGATTTTTTTTTTTACATAAAATTCAATATGGGTCTAATTTCATTCTTTTGCTGATGGATGTCTATTTTTCCAGTCCCATTTGCTGAAGAGATTGTTTTTTCTCCACTGTATGTTCTTAGTAGTTTAATTGAAAATCAGTTGACCGTAAATGTGCCGATACCAGCAGGTTGTCTCTATACTCTTTTCCATTTGTCTGTGCTTGTCTTAATGCCGATACTATAGTGCTTTGATTACAGTGGCTAGATAATCAATGTTAAAATAAACAAACGTAATTCTGCAGCTTTGTTCTTCTTTCTTAGAATTGATTTGGCTAATTGTGGTTTATTCCTTTTTATTAACAATCTTTCATTGTAAGCTCAATGAGTTGAAAGTTGTCTTTTTTTTTTAAACTGAGTTTTTTTTTAATTTTTTTTATTTATTAGTGTGTGTGTGTGTGTGTGTGTGGCCAGCTTAGCCCACCAGGGGGCGGGGCTGGCTGGCGTGTGGTGCTGGGGGATTGAACCGCGGTCCCTGTACTTTGCTGAACTTGTTCTAAGTAGGTGCTTTAGACCACTGAGCCATCTCACCAGCCCCGAAAGATGTCTTTTGACAAAAATTTCATGTAAATGCTAACTTGCCTATACACACACAGTTGTAAATATTTTATATAGCATAAGCATCTGCATCTATATTAAATTAATGTTTACTTCTTACTGATGTACCTTAAATTACCACACAGCCTGAACTATCTTCCTCCCCTTCCTGGCTTATAAATTTCACTGTAAGAGGGAAAAACCTGGCTTGCACCATCAATTTATATAATAACTTAACTTCAATAAATCTGAATAGAAGAATCAGAATTATTAGCTTGTGTCTCCATGGAAAACAATTTTATCATCTACAGTACACTGAGTATCTGTTCTAAGTTTCTTTTGCCTTCAATTTTACAAATTTGACCCATTTTTAAAATTACTTAGGTCAGCAACTCTCTCACAACCTGTTTTGCTCTCTGTATGACTTCTTACAGCTGCATGTGAATTTCACACTATTTTCTCTCCAATAGATCACCATGTGGAAAAGACTAGAGGATAAAAAGAAGGCTAATTACCAATAATAATAACAATTATGTCTATATTTTGTTGAACTTCTATGTCATCAGATTTCCATGCACTGCATTAACTAATGCACCAGTAACTTTTTAAGTTATCTAATTAAAAATACATATTTTAGAAGAGGAAAACAACAGTGGAAGTTCAATAATTTTCCCAAAATCATTAACTTTGTAGGAAAACAGAAGTTCATATGCAAATAGCCTAACTCTGAGATTCATACAAACAAGTTACTACCTTTTGTACCTCCCAGTGGAAAACATCAAACAAGATACACTTTTGAAAAGATATCAATTTTCACAATTCTTAGCACATATTTCTTCATCATTGACTGAAAGCATATGTTATTATCATTCATAGACCACAAAAGCCTGAACATATGGTTTATCTTTATGTATCATATTTATGGATAGAAGATTGGAACTTGCTCTTCACAGGCTGATTTTCCTGAAGCTGAAGATCTTTTGAAGTTAAAGCATGTGAAAATTCAAGAACGTTTTCAAAAACCGTGATAGTCTCTATAGTCTCTAGAAGATCCATTACTTGCTGAAGAGAATAAAGATGATGGTTTGCTTAGCTTGGTTCACCTAGGCATTCTCAGGCAGATAGTGTAACTACAAGGTATGACCTTTAGATTGATCATTTCTCTCACTTATTCTCCCGCTGAACATGGACACAATGCTATGAGCTCAGTGTGGATTGTATTCCTTGATTCCTCTATAGCCAGGAACAAAGAGCACCAGTTGCACCTGCAATCTTTCTCCCACTTCTGATAATTCCTTACTTTGGTGTAAGAAGAGGAAAACACCAAGATCTTCATTAATGCATATAAATAAGAATGGAAAATAGAAATCAATATCAAGCATTACTCTTCAGAGTTAGTATAGATTTAGATTTATGCATATCGTGGACTCTCAGTGCAAAGTCTTACATAATCAACTCTGCTATGAACATCAGTTGCTCTAAGGCATCCAAAGTCTGTACTTAAACTCAAAGCTTCAGCTAACAACACTAAAGAACAAAGTATATGAAAGATGTTACTATCTTCTACCAGGCTGTAGAGAAAGGCAGCCATCATGAATTACTTTATTTCAATTACAGCAAATATGAAGATGTATATTAATAATCAACCTAGCTACTATATATTCAGGTACCTAATAAAACATTTTCTAATACTCTATTGCCAAAAAGCAATAAACCAGCTTTTCTTCTTTTCAGATATATTTAATATGATTTCTAAATTATTCAAACCCAATTATAAAATTCAATTACAAAGGACATTTTTCACTCTCATTTGCTATTGTACATACTCTAGTTCATAGCTATGTGATGGGTTTCTGCTAGAGGAAAATGTATTGATGCCTTCTCTATACTCCAAAGGCTACAGAGTTGTACCAGAAAATGGAATGCTACATTCCATTTTTAATTAGTATATGTTTGCAGTACATAATTATTACATTTATCATGGGGTATGGGACATGTACATAATGGATCTTAATTTTTTCATCCCCTGCATAATGAAGTATTCTTCTGCCATAATAAAAGATAAACTTGAGATATTTTAGGTAAATGGGTGCAACTTAAGGCCATAATATTAAGTAAAATAAAGCAGACACACAAGACTAAATATCACATGGTTTCTCTTACATGAGAAACTCAAAGATAGATGATTGGTAGATAGATAGATAGATAGATAGATAGATAGATAGATAGATAGATAGATACATACATACATACATACATACATACATACATACATACATAGACAAACAGATAGATAAAAATAGAAGATAGATAACTAGGAAATAGATCTTTTAAAAGTGAGGAAACAAGAAATGGAAGGAGGAGGGAGAAAGTAGAAGGAAAGGGAATGGAAAAAATAATTTTAAAAAATGATAAAAATCAAGTCTTAGAACTGGGTAGATAGCTCAGCAGTCTAAGCACCTGCCTGGCAAGCACCAGGGCCCAAGTTCAATGCCTGAGCCCTGGTGTTTGCCTTGGCCCAGGCATTGAACTTGGGCCCACATGCCTTGCTGGTCTCAGACCCCCAGACATAACATGCTGACCCTGAAACTGGGCATGGTGATGCACACCTGTAATCCCAGCACTAAGGAGGCTGAGATAGGAAGATCATTACAAGTCTGAACTGCATCTCAAGGATCTGAATCTAATTAATTAATTAATTAAAACAATTAAAAATTGAATCTTCACAAATGGGAAGGGGACCAAGTGTTGGAAGGTACAATTTCATCTCTTATTTTTTAATTCAGGCTCTTCATATTGATTTGGCCCTTATACTTAATTCATTCTACATCATCCATTGTATCTTTTTTCTCACTCAGTATGTTTTAATGAGCTTCTTTTTAGCATTGATATTGCCATGAACACGCAAGTGTTATGGCTTGTGTCTAGGTGTCCCCCCAAAGCCTCATGCAGTCACAGGGCTGCTTCTAGACTTTGTGATTAATTCTTGATGCAGTGGTGGGATTATGCATGTGTTATCGCCTCCCTGGGGTGAGTAATCTGCATTAAAATATAAGGGGAGGAGAGAGGCTTGCTTTTGCTGCAACAACTGCTGCCCCTCCCTTTGCTCTTTGCTGTTTTCTACCACCATGAACACGCCATGAACAGCTGCCCTCTGCCATGTGCCACTCTGCCTTGGAGCCAGCTGATTATGGACAGAAACCTCCACTAACTGTAAGCTAAATAAACCTTTCCTTCCATAATGCTGGGTGTCTGGTATTTGCCCCAGCAAAGAGAGAAGAGTAACTAAAACAGCAAGTAACTTGACATTTTCGCATCTTATATAAAAAGCTCAATTGTTAATGTAAGGACAATAATTTCCAGCTAGTCTTGTTCTCAAATTTTTCAAACAGTAAATAAGTATTTCTTAAATTCTACATATGTGGGCAGACCAGAGAGCTCAGCAGACCAAAGCACCTGCTTAGGCAGAGCAAAGTGGCCTGCATGTTTTTTGTTTCTTTTTTTATTTATTTAATATAGGATCTACAGGGTTTCACTACACAGACTGAACTTGTAGTGATTCTCCTGTTTTCAGCCTTCCAAGCACTAGGATTACAGGTGTGCCCCACCACACCCAGTTTCAATCTCGGTCTCAGTGTGCCCCCAGGGGCAGTGCCTCCTCTTTCCCGCATGCTGTGATGGCCCCACCCCAGGAGTACACAGAGACCTTGATTGAGACTGGACATGGTGGGGCTTGCCTATAATCCCACCACTTGGGAGGTTGTAAACAGGAGGATCACTATGAGTCTGATCTACATAGTGACACTCTGTAGACCCTGTAGATCCTGCACTAAATATATAAATAAATAAATAAATAAATAAATAAATTCTACATATGACACATGCTAAAATAATTATGTAAGAACTTACATAGTAACTTGTATCATGAACATATACTCTAATTAGGTAGGCAGGTGTTTGAATAACATAAAGTAAGCATTATGAAAGAATCTAAGGACAGCCACTTCAGCCTCACCTTGAAAGGGGGTCAAGGACCTAAAGTGTGTGTTCTGGCCTGAAAACTTAGTGAGAATTCACCAGTTTCCAAGACAGAAGAAGGATTAAAAATGACAGGTTAAACACCCAAGCAAAACATAAATTCTTTAGGACTTAGAATCAAGATACATGGCAAACCATATCTTAATAAAGAAAAAGGGTAGCGCCAGCCAGATAGCTCAGGAAACTAAAGCGCCTGCTTAGACAAAGCACAGTTGTGGGGGTTCGATCCCTGGCATGCGCTGCCCGCCCTACTCCCAGGGGCACACTAAGACCATGATTGAAACTGAATGTGGTGGGGTGCACCTGTAATCCCAGTGTTTGGGAGGCTGAAAACAGGAGAATCACTACAAGTTCAATCTGTGTAGTGAGACCCTGTAGACTCTGTATTAAATAAATAGAAAAATAAACAAAAAAGTGGACCTCCAGGAATAAGTAATGACCTGACAAGAAAAACTAGAAACTGGAGAGAAGCTGGAGAAACCCAGCACATTGCAGAGAAGAGAATGAAGCAGTGAAAAGCTAACCCCAAATCTCAGGGAGGGCCCTGTCTCTGCTAACACAAAGTAAGTCCAGAGAGGTTTACAGCTCCAGGGAGAAACAACAAACTGGGCTGTCACTGTAGCCTAAAGAAAAGACCAAGGTTATTATTTTTTAATCATTTATTTATTTATTTGGTAGAGGGTCTCACTATGCATCTTGGACTCATAGTGATCCTCCTATCTTAGCCTCCTCTTTGCTGGGATTACAAGCATGCACCACCACTCCCAGTTTTTGTGTCCAGCATGGCACACCCAGTGTTCCAGGGCTGGCACAGCATGCAGTACCAGGGATCGAACTGGAGTCCTTGAGCTTGCCAGGCAGGTACTTACACCACCGAGCTGTCTCTCCAGCCCAATGAAATAATAACTTTTTACTTTTCTGCTTTCCTACCACCATCATCTTTACTAGTATTAAGACTAATCTTTAAATTTTTAGGTATTCAGTTGATTCTGTGCTATTTTTATTCAATTCTTTCCATTGTTAATGACGCTATACTTTTTGTATTCACTAAATGTCTACTTTATGTCAATACTGGTTTTCTTTTCTTCCATATTATAATTAGAGATGTCTCTTCTATCAAGGATGATACAGTGTAGCATTTTACTTCTTATGATATGTCAATATCCAGTTTGCCTTTGACTCTGTTGTTTTTCTTTTTCTTTCTTTCTTTTTTT
>NW_004524852.1:492028-499055 GCF_000260255.1 Octodon degus
CTTATTCCACTGAGCCATCTCCCCGGCCCTCTGTTGTTTTTCTTATTCCATTACTATTGCTAAGGTGGTATAGTTATTGCTGTTAATTGGTTTTTACAGTATGCTAACATCTGGTTGTATTAGCAAAGATACTGTGATTCACTTAGAGAAAAGTCAGTGCTGGGCCATTTCCACAGCACACTCCCCTTCCCCAAATTAATAGAGAGGGTCTAATCATGAGACAGAGGCAGACCTATAGCTAGCCCCATCTACAGTACATTACAGGAAAGCAGACACTAACTGAAAAGGTCTACATTCTAACAACAATATTTTTCCAATGTTATTAATTACAACCCTCAGCAAGCATATCCATGTAGGGGGGGAAGAGAGAGAGAGAGAAGAAAAAACAAGACAAAAAGAAAGAAAATGCCTCCAAAATCTCCCAAGTCACACCAAGAAGAATCCTAGGGCATCAATGGGAAGAAAAGTAAGAGCCAAGTGTCTGAATTATAAGAAGCAACAAAAGAGCAACAGTAACCAAAACAAGATCAATAAGTTCCTACAGCAGACACTAACCATAAGATGATTGAGCTAAACAAAACTACACAAAATGTACACGACCCACTTATCAAAAATTAACATTCATGAAAAGGTGGGAATTAGAAATCTATGAAATAATTCTATTAAAAGTGTGGGCGACAAAAAGTGACCAGAGTAAGGTAAGTGTCAGAAATAGAGAGCAAGGCTGATGCACACAACCGTACATTCAGAGAAACCTTCGAAGCAAGAGAACATGAAAAATGGGTGCAACCACTGATAAACAAGACAAAGAAGACTAATCCACCATTAACTGGAATTAGTAAAAAAATTCAGAAGACAAACAATAGAAAACATGTTTTTACAAAAAAAATTGAAAATTTTGCTGTGAGTGAATAATTTAATATATAGATGAGTGAGCCATAGGAAACTCAAATAAACATGAGCAACAAAGAATTTATCCAAAAGAGATCAAAGCTCCAGAAGTCTAACACAAGGACAGAATCTGTTAGAAAAGGGCAACAGATCACTTGTAAAACAAAAAACAACCTATTAGAATTACAACAGACTTCTCCACAAAAATCATAAAGGACAGGAGAGCCTGACTCGTGCTTCAGGCCCTAAAAGAAAACAACTTCCAACTCAGACTAATATATCCTGAAAAACTATCTTTCAAAAGTGATGGAGAAATAAGTCTTTTCCATGACAAAGAGCACTTTTAGAAATTCAAGATGTCACCACTACAAAAAATTCTCAATGATGATATCAACAATGCCCAAAAGGTCTCATGGAATGCATACCCTAGGTAGGTGGAGCGCTGAACCAGAAAGAAAGAAAGAAAGAAAGAAAGAAAGAAAGAAAGAAAGAAAGAAAGAAAGAAAGAAAGAAAGAAAGAAAGAAAGAAATCAACAAAAGAAAAATAATGGAATGACAGGAATATGTTAATGCCTTCTAGTAATAACTTTCAATGTGAATGGTCTCATTTGTTTTTCAATCAGATGACATAGGCAGATTGAATCAGAAAATAAAGCCCAACATTATGTTAAGTGCAAAAAAAAAAAAAAAGCCATTTAATCCAAAATAAATTCCCAGACTAAAAAATCAAAGGATAAAACCCAAATTTCATGTAACAAGGACCTAAAAGTAGGAGTAGCTGTCCTATTTTCAAAGTGGACTTCTAGGCAAAACTGATTTGAAAGTCAAAAAACTATGTATTTTAACTACGTATTGGTTAAGGGAGTAATTTAACCAAAAGAGATAAGAATTAAAAATATACACAAACCAATCACTTGTGTACTGAACAAGCTCTATTGATCATAAAACATCATATATACAAGTACTAACACAATTTTACCAAGATACCTCAATATGCCACTCACAAAATAGACCAATTAGACAAATAAATTAAAAAATGAAATATCAAAGTTAAACCTGAATAAATGGACTTCACAGATAGCTACAGAGTGTTTTATACAACAAAAACAGAATACACATTTATCTCAGAAGTACATGAAAATTTTAACAAAATAAACCACATATTAGCCCATAAAGCATATTTTAAGAAAATACAGACAGCTCCTGAAATCAAGGAAAAGCCAATAGAAGTACTTGTGGGATACAGTGAAAATAGTCTTAAAAGGGAAATTTATAGCTATGAATGGCTACCTCAGAGAAACAGCTTAAGTCCAAATGAAAACTGAATGATGCCCCTTAAGGTCATAGGAAAATAGAAGCAATCCAAATCCTAAACTAGTGCAAAGAAAGAAATTATGAAGATCAAAGCAGAAATGAATGAAATTGGGACCAAAAAATCAATACAATGAGTCGATCAAAGAGCAGGCTCTTCAAAAGAATAAACAAAATAGACAAACCTTTGGCTACTCTCACCAAATAAATGAAACAAAACACGCATACATACGCAATTAAAAATGAAAACATTTAAATCACTACACACAGGCAAAATCCAAATCATTGGTAACCACTTTGAAAACCTGTGCTCCAACAAACTGAAGAATCAACTGGAATTTGACACATTCTTTAATGCATATCAAATACCAAAATCAAGAAGATATAAGAAGCTTGTGTAATCAAATAGAAGTCCTCAAAATTGAGTCAGCAATTAAAAACCTACCAACTAGGGATGGCCAAATAGCTCAGAGGATTAAAGCACCTGCAAGCAGGTGCAGAGGCTGGGGGTTTAATCCCTGGGTCTGCCATGCTAGCCCTACCCCCAGGGGCATGATAAGATGGTGATTGAGAATGGGCGTGGTGGCACACCCCTATAATCCCAGTACTTGGGAGGCTGTAAACAGGAGAATCACTACGAGTCTGATCTAGTAGTAAGACCCTGAACACCCTGTAAACCCTTCCCCCCACCAAAAGAAAAAAAGCCTACCAACTGAAAAAAGCCCAATACCCAATGAGGCCATTGCTCAATTCTACAAGAACTTCAAGGAAGATTTAATTCCAATGCTTCTCAAAGTCATTCCTGAAAAAACAGTATTACCTTGTTTGTAAAGCCAGATAAGGTCTCAGCTAACAATAAAAATTTCACCAATCATTTTTAACATATTCCCCCTGGTTTGAACCACCAGTGATAAATGTTTGACTAGCCTGATGGGACTGTTCTCTGCCACCTGGTCATACGTATACCAGCAGTGATTCAGAGCTACCAGCAGCAAGACACAGTCAAATTATGGCATGATCAAGAACATGTTGATAAATATAAGAACAAAAATCTATAGGATAATGGCAAGCAGAATGTAACAAATCATTAAAAGTATCATATAGGGCCAGGGAGAGAGAGCTCAGCAGCTTAAGTGCTTGCCTGGCAACTACAAGGTCTTGAGTTTGATCTCCAGCACTAAAAAAAAAAAAAAAAAAAAAAAAAAAAAAAAAAAAAAAAAAAAAAATCAGGCATGATAACCAAATAAGCTTCATCCCATGGATGCCAGGATAGTGCAATTTACACAAATCAGCAAATGGGATACATCGCATAAGCAAAAGCCAAAACAATGTGATCATTGTAATATATGCAGAAAAAGCTTTTGAAAAAGTAAAGCGTTTATGCTTTTTAAAAAATCTTAAGAAGGGACTGACCAGACAGCTCAGTGGACTAAAGCACCTACTTAGGCAGAGCTCAGCAGCCAGGGTTTAATCCCAAGCATGCTGTGCCATGCCAGCCCTGTCCCCGGGGCATGCTGACATGGTGATTGAGACTGCACATGATGGCACACTGTAGTAATCCCAGCGCTCGGGAGGCTGAAAACAGGAGAATCACTATGAGTCTGATCTACATAGTAAGACCCCGTAGACCCTGTCCCAAATACCAAATAATAAGTAAATAAATAAATAAATAAAAATAAATATCTGAAGAAAATAAGTGTACAATATAAAAATCTTGAAAAATATATTGTGAAATTAGGGAATGCTGAAAGTTTTTCTTTAAAATGAGAAATACTACTTGCATTCAATATGGTAACTGAAACTTCAGCCAGAGCAATGAAGCAAGAGAAAGAAATAAAAGCAATATGCACAATAAAGGAAGAAGTCAAGCTATGGTTACTTTCAGAAGACAGGATCCTCTATGTAGAAGAACCAAAAGTCTGCCCAAAGACCCTGACAACTAATAAATTCAGCAAGGCATCAGGACACAAAACAAAGCAAGAATTATGAAAACAATATAAGTCACAATAGCTTCAAAATTACATAGCAGTTAACATAACAAAGGAAGTAAAAGACCTTTATAATAAAAACTATAGTATCTTGAAAAAAAATCTTGAAGGGGCTGAGAACGCAGCTCAGTGGTAGAGCCCTTATCTAGCATGTATTATGATGCTAGTTCAATTCCCAGCACTAGAAACAGAGAAAGAGAGAGAAAGATTGAAGAAGATATCAGAACAAAATGGAAAGGCATCCCTATTCCTGGGTAGGCAGAATGAAAAGTGTCAAGATATGCAGATATAATACAATCATAAATATGCAGATACAATACATTCAACAGATTCCTCCTCACAAAACTAGAGAAAATCAGAGAACTAGAATTCTGAAATTCACATGGACCAGAGGAGATCCAGAATAGCAAAAGCAATTCTAGAGAACAAGGTAAAAGCAGGTGGCATCACAATCCTAGATTTCAAGACATTTTACAAAGCTACAACATAAAAAGAAAAACAAACAGGATGGTATTGGTACAAAAACATGTGGATCAGTGGAACAGAATAGAGGATGCAGAAGCAAATCCAGGCTCATTCAGCCCTCTGATCCTTGACAAAGGGACCCAAAACATATGTGGAAGAAAACCTACTTCATGAACGAATGGTGCTAAGAAAACCAGTTATCCAGGTGTGGAATGATGGATCTAGATACATGTCTCTCATCCTATACTAAATTAAAATCAGAATGATTCAAAGCTCTGGATATTAAAATAGAAATACTGATTCTACTGGAAGACAAATAAACCTCTTGAAAACATGGGCATAGGCCAATGCTTTCTTTCTCTTTCTTTCTTTTTTTTTGTCAATGCTTTCTGAACAGACCACATTTGCACAAGCAATAATTTTTAGAATCAGAAAATGGGATTATATCAAATTTAAGTTTCCATATAGCAAAGGAAACAACCAACGAGTAAAGAGACCACCTACAGAATGCAAAAAATCAAAAAATACCAGCTATAATTAGACAAAGACTAACGTTCAGAATATATCATGAAATAAAGAACTTGGACCCCCTCCAAAATAAAAGAGCCAGTCAAAAACAGACAAGTGAAATATACTGATATTTCTCAAATGTACTAATAACCAGTAAATGCATGACTAAATGTTCAACATCTCCAACTATCCTAAAAATGCAAATTAAAATGACACTGAGATTCCATTGTGTCCAGCACTGCTGTTGAAATTCTCAGTGAGGAAGATGATGGGAGATGAAGAAATAAAGACAAGATTCAGAATGCAGAGGGCTGACGTCAAGTGGAGCCACCCTCTCCTGGTGGGAGGAGAAGAACCACGCAATGACTACATCAGGTGTTTTGTTGTTTTTTTGTTTGTTTGTTTGTTTGTTTGTTTGTGGAACTGGGGATTGAACTCAGGCCCTTGTGCTTGCCAGGCAAGCACTTATTCTACTGAGCTAACTCCCTGGCCCCCTACATCAGGTTTATTTAGACATGCATCAGGTTGATGTCAGGTGAAATCCCTTTGCCAAATAACTTGTTCACTGGGCTCATGTTGGGTGCCTGTGTTCTCTGGACTAGCCTTGCTCTGGCCTTACACATGTGATCAATCTCCAGCTCTGCCACTCCCCACATTCCATATTACTCTAAAAAGAATGGTTACCACAGTAATGAAGACTGGCAAGGCTTCAAGTAAAAGAGATCCCCTGTACATTTTTGGTAGAGATGTAAGCTAGTACCAACACTATGGAAATGAGCCTATAAAAATCCCAAATTAGAAATTCCATTCTACCTAGTTATTTCCTTTGTACTTGTCTTCTCAAAAGAGTTAAAGACATCATATTATGATGACACAAACAACCATATTTATAGCAACACAAATATAATAGTTAATTCTTAGAAGTGGTCTATATGCCCACAACAAATGAATGAATAAAAAACATGTATTTATACACAATGGAATACTACACTGTCACAGAGAAGGATGAATTTGAATAATTTGTGGGAAAATGGATGTGCTTTAAGACCACAATGACCGGTGAAATAAAATACACACACAAATTAAATAGCAAAGTATTTCTTTTATGTGAAAAACCCAAAGTATAGACAATTTAGAGAACACAATGTAAGATAGGTGGTAAGAAAAAGGGAGATAAGTATTTTGCAAATGGGTAAGGGAGTGCTTGCTTCTGCAGCACATATACTAAAATTGGAATGATACAGAGAAGATTAGCATGGCCCCTGCACAAGGATAACACACAACTTTGTGAAGCGTTCCATATTTTTTCTTTGACAAAGGGACCAAACATACTCACTGGAAGAAAGATGGCCTCTTTAACAAATGGTGCTGGAAAAACTGGCTCTCTACATGCTAAAAATTAAAACTTGACCTAGCTCTCTCACCATGCATTAAACTAAAGTCAAAATGGATTAAAGATCTAAACATTAAAAAAGAAACACTAAATCTCCTGGAAGAGAAAGTAGGAGGAACTCTTGAAGACATAGGGGTAGGCAAAGACTTCATGAACAGAAATCAAATCGCATGGGAAACAGTTGAAAGAATTAACAACTGGGACCTGCTCTTACTGAGTTTTTTCATGTCAAAAGAAATTACTAACAAAGTGAAAAGACAACCCACAAATTTGGAAAAAATCATGACAAATAAGTACTCAGACAAAGGTCTACTCTCTAGAATTTATAAAGAACTAAAAAACACTAGGGCCCCAAAATTTAAAGACCCAGTCCAGATATGGGCATCCAAGATGAACACACGCTTCTCAGAAGATGAAATTAAACAAGCGAATAAATATATGAAAAAATGCTCCATATCACTAGCCATCC
>NW_004524852.1:500229-513200 GCF_000260255.1 Octodon degus
GGTAATAATAATAAGCTTGTCTTCTGAAGGGTTAACAACCTAAGTTTGCAGACCAAAATTAGAGAAAAAGGAGGGCCACAAGGAAAACCAACATTTTGGCCCTAGCCTTCCAAGGTCAATTAAGACTCAGGACAGGGGCCGGGGAGATGGCTCAGTGGAATAAGCGCTTCCCTGGCAAGTGCAAGGGCCTGAGTTCAACCCCAGTTCCGCAAAAAAAAAAAAAGACTCAGGACATATGAGAACTTGTACTGTAATGTCATGTAACTCAACAGTGTCCCAAATTTTCTGATCAAGGAGATTATGGGGCCAAAGAGGAAAGTGATTGATGATTTAGAGTGTGCCTAAGGAGAGTCACATGGAGTGAAAACATTTTCGCAGACTTTCACAGGGAGCACATTGGCCAAGCAATGGCCGTGACTCATCCACATGGCTGACACTGACAAAGGTTCTACAGTCTGAGGTACAGGATCACAGGATAAATCCTGAGGGGATTTGACTGACCTTATCAGATCCAATAGCTACAACTCTTGTTGCATAGGTCTTTCTTTACCTTGGTCTTAACCATCCAGCAGAAAAGTATAAAAATGAAGTATAAGAAGTAAAGCCATGCTGTTATGTTGAGTTGTAGGGGACTCAGGTCAACAATTTCTGACACTGCGAGTCAAGTGGAAGACCCAATACTATTATGGATTACTGGACTCTTTTAGAATATTTTGCTGAGTTAACATGCCTATAATATTCAAATAACGGAACTAAACAATAAAGGGGATATATAAATGAATGTTCATTTTGTATCTGTGTATATCACAGGAGAAAAATAGAATATATCATGCAACAGTGCTAATTTGAGACAGGCATAAAAGGGAAAATGAGCTGAGCTGGTCACACCTCAGTTGAGATCTATAAAACAGTGAAATGAAGATAAAGTCAAAGAGAGAGCATTGTAAGAAAGAGGTAGTAGGATGGACCAATGTACAAAGCCAAGATTTAATTTTGGAAAATAACACAAATGTATGCTCATTGAGAATGGCTTGAGCATACAACTGATAGTGAATAACAGAAACTATAAAACTGCAGCAATAAGAAGCAAACATTTTGTGGAAGTTATTGCTATTACAAGCAATGTTATATGCTTGTACAATATTTTGAAGTCGATGATACATTTTGAAAAGTGTCTAATCAAGCAAATAATACAATTAAAATGATACTTCTTGAAAGAGTGATTCCATTTTAAATATGCATATAATTGTGTATATGTATATAAATATTCTCTTCATTTTTTCTCTTAATCCTGGAATAATTCTAATACCCCATATCAGTAGGCCCTTCCTTATAACAAGAAAAAAACTCCTCGTAGTCTTACTCAAGAAACATGAAGAATCTGTATTTTAATTAATGCTGCTCTACCTGGCCACAGGAGGACATTGTTTAAACAATATTGTGGATAGTTCTGTGCAAAGGAGGAAAGCAGTCATCCCAAGCCCTTCGCTGGTTGCCTCCCAAACTGCAGCATCCTGAAAACAATCGCGTTTGGCCTGTTCTCGGGCTCAAAGAAAGTGATGCCAAGGAGGCTCCTTCAGTAGCAGAGCTGGTCCCCTGTGCCTGGTGGGGGCTGGGCAACGGAGATTGCACTCTAAGTGCTTTTGGCCCCTTGCGGTGACAGCTAACATGTGAGTATGACCCATTTGAGAACCAGTCAGAAGCATGGAAATTTTTCTTTAAGTATGTGGTATGTGGTCTTTTGAGTCAAGGATAAAGGAGAGAATCATACTTCCTTTTATAAGATTGAATATCTTGTAAGGGTTTTCTATGTTCTTCAATTTGTTTTCTCACGAGGGTTGGGTAATGGTAGAGGTCTTAGGCCTTGATCCTTCGAGAAACAGAAGATGTTGCACTGCCTACAATTCCCCAAAGACTTTATATTCTGTATACTGGTAAAGGCAGAAGCATCCTGAAGATCCCATCTCCCTGATGGTACTGAAAGGGAGAGAAAAGAAGAATCAAGAGAAAATAACTGCTACATTTAATGACAAAAGGCAGCAATGCTCCTTGCATGCTGTGTATTCCAGGCCCAGTCACTTAGACACCCATTCCTGTGGCCCAGACACCAACATACTCAGACCTCCAAAGACTTCCGTTAAACCTGAAGCTGGCCACACCTTCCTTCCTGGAACAGAATTCTCAAAGAATGCTTAACAGAAATCTTGTCCATTAGAAAAAGTAAAAGCTGAGGGAAATTCCCTTCCATATGTAACAAAAAGTGAGCTATGCCTTTAAAATCATGTCCAATTTTACATTAGTTTCTTGGTACTTATATCATTGCTTTGTAGGTACCACATTATAAGTATCTTAGATTGAGAAGGTGATCACATGATTTTCAGTTTCAGAAACCACACTGAGCTGCAATGTGATCTGAGCTATACATGTGATCCTCGGCTGGAAACTTGCATCTCTACCTGAAAATGAGAAGTAGCATTTCCTCTGCCAGGTAATCGTAGTTCATCAACAGAAAGATAGAAGTAAGGAAACAGAGGCATCTTTGTCCAATGCCCTATAGTTTATTGTGATCATAAGCAGTAGGTATTTAGATTGCTAACGGGATCTACTTACCTAGAGCTGTCACTAGCAATATTTTTTCCAAGGTTTTAAATATCTGTCTTTGAGAAACGGCACTGAGAAGAATTTCCAATTTTGGACTGCTATACACTTCTCTCTTCATTGTGCTTTATTCTGATCGATTTCTACCTTGGCACAGGGTACCCTGAGTTACCAACATAACCTTTATGCCTGTGTCCCCAAACATGCAACAAGGAAGATTATTCTAACACTTTCCCTATATCAAGCTCAGGACAACACCAGGATGCACTAAGTGCTTAGCAAATTCTGATTCCTTAATTTATTGATAAGAATGTAAGGTAAGCAAATAAAAAATGTTTCTTCTTTTTCAGTGAGGTTATAATACATAGATGTAAGCATAGTCATTAATTTTCATTACACAACTCAAAATCTAAAAAACTGTGACTCATGGACACATCAGCACACACAAAAACAAAACCAGAAAATGACCCTGAAATGGCTCAGGTATTGAAGTCAGCAAATGAATATTGTTAATCAGCTATAATAAATGTGTAACAAAGAACTAAAGACAATATACATGTACAAAGATATATTGAAGAAAGATATACTATTAAGAAATGAAGACAAGTAAAATAGCAGAGAAATGGAAACCATAACAAAGAAATGAACAGAAACCTTAGCACTGAAGTGTGCAATGTATTAAATTAAAAGTTCATTGGGTGGACTCAATGAAACTCTACAGATGGTCTGAGAAAGAGTCCATTCATGAATAAGCAAGTTGTGGTGTAGTCATAAAATTAAATTCTACTCAGCAACAAAAAAGAAATAAACTAGTGACTCATTAGTCAACATGGAAGAATTTTTAAAATATTACTCGGAGGGAAAAATCAGAGCCAAAAGCACTCCTAATGTATCATTTCATGTGTGTGAAATTCTGGGGAAAGGAGGTCTGCTTTATGGTGAGAATACCAGCATGGTGGTTACCAAAGCTTGAGAGGGAGGTGCTCTGGCTAGAGTGGGATGAAAGGAAAACTCCAGAGCAATACAAATATTTTATGCATTAATAAGAACAGTGGTTACACAGGTTTTTACATTTAGCAAAATATATTAAATATAGCTCTTGAACTGTGCCATGATTCCATGTTAATATATCCACAAAAATTGTTCTTGAAAATGTTTAGGTTCTAGATCTCATCAAAAACTCTAATACTGGGCAGAGGAGATAGCTCACTAGTCTAAGCTCCCTCTTGGCAAGTGCAAGAAGCCAGGTTCCATCCCTGGTACCACATACCATGGTGGCCCTGCCCCCAAGCACACTGAGCCAGCCACTAAGACCAAGCATGGTGGTGCATGCTTGTAATCCCAGTGCTGGAGAGGCTAAAACAGGAGGATCACTATGAGTCCGAACTGCATAGCGAGACCCTATGCCAATTTATTTATTTATTTTAATATATTTGGTACCACACTACCTGGTCTCAGTGGTTGACTCAGTGCACACAGGGTCAGAGTCAGCTTGGCATGTGGTACTGGGAATCAAACCCTGGTCCCTATGCTTTCCTAAGCAGGCACTTAGTTCACTGAAGTATCTTACCATCCTAACAAAAATGATTTAAAAAAAAAAAACCTTCAGTACTTCTCTGAATTAAAAAAGAGAGATTCTTTTGCTTTAATTGCTTTAATTTGGAAAATATGAAAGGAGAAGCAGGAATTGAGGGAAGGGTAACAAGAACTAATATGTAGTTATTAAGGTTCCACCTCTTAAATTAGAGATCTGTCATGTCTCAAGTCCTCTGTTCCCCACCTGAAATCTTGAATGACTTTCTGAGTCTCTAACTTCCTCTGTAAGAAATTCCCACAAGTCTCTCTCCTGTAACTTGGTAAGGACCAAACAGAGGTATGTGAAGTTTCTAGAACAAAATGGGTGCTCTGTAAACTTTAGCTCGTGTTTTCATAACCAAGTAGTCACTTCACAAGCAAGTCTAGGTTCTCTAAACAAAATCATGGTGATGATAAATCTGATTTAGCAGCTCTAGAATTTTCTTATTTTCTTTGGGTAATGCAGAGAAAGAGCATTATCTTTTTATCTCAGGGACTGTCTAATGAGTAGAATCATGAGGAATATCTCATCACAGAGGAGAACTTCTATAACAGCCAAACCCGGGGCAAAGCAAATAGAAAAAAATGAAATACTTCTTCTGTGCTGAGATTATATAGATCATGCCTTTAGAAGGCAACCTGAAGATAATCAGAAAAGAGGTGCAACTCTGAAGGAAACTACTGCAAACATTAACTGAGAGGGAAAGGTGACAGGACAAAATGATAGGGATCCCACATTACAAAGAAAAGTATGTAACAGTATATATCTATGTCTACAGAAGGATACAAAACCACATCTATAGTTTAATTTAAAAAACCTTTTCTTCAATAGAATATTCTATATAGGTATTTCATTTTTTAATGTTAATCTAAATCTGAAAATAAAGTGATATGGCCCAAAAATCTCTAGAGAGTAACTGAACCACCTTTATGAGGAGAAAGAGGCTGTCCTAACCACAGATAGTGGCTTAATTCGGATTATGCAGGATATGATTTGACAGAATGCCCTGCCTTCCTTGCCGTACCTATTTCCTGTTCTGAGACAGCTGTTGGCCCTATATTTAGTACTTATAGGTGGAGCTTTACACAAATAAAGAATAATACTGAGCCACCAGCTCAGAATGGGAGAGATTTTCCCAGCAATAGAGGCGCCAACATGACCCTTCTCAACGTATCAGGGACACTGATGACCCTTATTTTCCTTGGTAGGAACAGTAGTTGCTGGCAAACCTGAGTCTAAGATGGGAAGGATGTAGTGGGGACAGCGAAGGAGATGAACAGTTGTCCACATGTGTCGACTCTCAGGAACAATAAGAACGAAGGTAGACGGAATCAGATTTTGATTTCTTCTGCCTTGACTAAAGGTTAAGCCCAGGAAAGTTCTCTAAAAGCCCCATTTCTGTCATCTCAAGAGGTCATTCTTCTTATTCTTCTTGTCTACAGGCTCAAGCATGGCCCAGGGGATCACTCAATCTCAGCCAGCATTAACAAGACAGGAAGGCAAGGCTGTAAAATTAGACTGTTCATATGACACAACTCTTTCCTATCATATACTCTTTTGGTACAAAAGGTCTCCAAGTGGAGAGCTTATTTTCCTGCTTTCGCAGGAGTCAAACGCAGAACGCAATGCAACACAAGGTCGATATTCTGTGAGCTTCCAGAAAGCAGCGAAAGCTATCCAGCTCATCATATCACCAGCCCAGCCAGAAGACTCTGCGACATATTTCTGTTGCCTCCGACAACCCACTATGAACAAAAAGGATAGAAGACCTTTACAAAAAGGTCGGAACTCACCTGAGGCACTAACCTGTTCCCACTTTCTCTGGGAAGACTTACAGACCCTCCCCAGCCATTTGTCAGCACTAGCTGTTGTTAAGGTGCATGAGACAAGATCTGAAAGGAAGTCGTTGAATTTGTTCTAAGAAGCAGTGTGGCACAGCTGGCTCAGAGAGCAAACAGGACCACATGTGACAGCCGTATTCCTGAGATAACATCACGCTTCTGTTTCTTCCCATGGGGTATGTCATACAAAAGCAACATGTGATTAACAGCCTTTAGAAAAACCACTTGATAGTCTGTCCTCACTTTTACACCAACTCAGTTCTGTCTCTTAAAAAGAATACAGTGGAAGACACACAGACAAATAAGCACTCAGAAAACAAGTGTATATCTTGGGAGGCTTAAAGCCCGGCTATAGAGTAGTTTCAAGAAAAATGAAATATCTAGGATCTAATCTAACCAAAGAAGTGAAAGACCTCTACCAAAAATTTGAAAAAAAAAACCCATAAAGTATGAAGAAGGAGATTGAAAAAGATACCAGAAAATGAAAAATTGCCTTCTTATTCAGACAAAACAAATAGCGATAGAGCCAAAATGGCCATATTTCCAAAACTTTTATACAAATTCAATGCAACCCCAATCAAAATACCAACAGTTTACTTTGCAGATCTAGAAAAAAGTAATCCTAAAATTCATATGGAACAAGAATAGACCCAGACGTAATAGTAAACTAACTTGGGGCAATAAGAGCAAAACAGGTGGCATAGCAATGCTTGATTAAAGCCACACTACAAAGAAATAGTGACGAGAGTGGCACGGTCCTGGAACAGAAGCAGACACATGGGCCAGTGGGACAGCATCAAGGACACAGATGCTGCCCTGGACATACTGAGCTATTTGATCTTTGACAAAGAGGCCAAAAGCATATGCTGGAGGAAAGAGCACCTTCAACAGCAGCATGGGAAAACTGGTTATCTGTTTGCAGAAGATTCAAAGTGGACCCTTATCTTTCACTGTACACTGAAGTAAAATCAAAATAGACCAAATCTCCAAACATTAAAGCAGAAATATTAAACCTTCTGAAAAATAAAATAGCTAAAGCTCTTGGAGACATAGACATAGGAAAGGAATTTCTAGACAAAACCTGAGTGGCACAAGAAGCAGTAGCCAGAATGAACAAATAGGATTATATTGGACTAAAAGGCTTCTGTATAGAAAAAGAAGCAGTTAACAGAGTGAAGGGACAACATACGGAATGGGAAAAGTGTTTTTCCAGGTAGTCCCCAGACAGAAGACTAACATATAGAACATAAAAAGAAGTCAAAAAATTAGAACACCTAAAATTAAAAACCCAGTCAAAAATTGGGCAAGAGAAATGAACAGAGGAAGAAATATAAAGGATCAAAGATATACAAAAAACTGTTAAACATCTCTGGCTCTAGAGAAATACAAATTAAAACAACCTTCATTCCAGAAAGAATGGTAATCATTAGAAAATAAAACAGTGGGCAGGCCAGTTAGCTCAGCAGATGAAGACAGGGACCAGGGATTCAATCCTCAGCCTGCCATGCTGGCCCTGCCCCTGGGGCACGCTGAGGCAGTGAACAAGACTGGGCATGGTGGCACACACCTGTAACCCCTGTGCTTGGGAAGCTGAAAAGAGGAGGACCACTACAAGTCTGATCTGTGTAGTGAGACCCTGTAGACCCTGTGCTAAATACATAAAAATAAATAAATAAATAAATAAATAAACTTTAAAAAAAGAAAGAAAATAAAACAGTAACATACTGGCACAGCTATGGTGAAAAGGAATCCTCCTTCACTGCATGGTATGAACATAAACTAGTACAACCATTATTTAGTAATCAAAAGCAGATTTATCAAGGAATTGAAATTAGAAATCCCATAAACCCAGCTATCCCAGAAAGCTTAAATCATCATACGGCAGCAATATGTGCATATCAATGTACACAGCAGCACAACTCATAGTAACTAGATCCTAGAAGCAGCCCCTGCACCCACTAACAGATGGTTGGATGAATATAATGTGGTATCCATACATAATGGAGTACTACTCAGCTCTAAATAATGACAAATTTGAGACATTTGTAGGCAAATGGATGCACCTGAAAAATATAACGTTAAGAGAAATAAACCAGACACAGAAGTTTAAATACCATATGTTATCTCTCTTTTGAGTGAGGAAAAATACAAACAGAAAATGATACAGGATGGATAGAAAAGGCCAAAGGGAGGGAAATCTCCTTGGATCTCTTGCAACAGAGAAATAAGTGATTGAAAGGAGCAAGGGTGCAGGGTAAGGAAAAGTGGAAGGGGAATAAAAATAAGGATTTGCCATGTATGGGAACCCAATAATCCCAATTCACGTAAACACTTTCCTCCATAAGGTAAGCTAAGACAAATAATACCATCATGAATGAAAAAGGAGATCTAGAAACCAGTCAGAGAGGGTGAGGAGGAAAGAAGGGAAAAGAATTTTTTTTAAAGCTGTAATATGTACGTATTACATAGATATTGTAGACTGCATGAATTGTGTATTTTTTTATGTATTTTTAGGACAGGGTCTACAGAGTCTCACTACACAGATCAGACTCATAGCATTCCTCCTGCTTTCAGCCTCCCAAGTGCTGGGATAAACTACATGAACTGTGAACAAGCACTAATAAAAATAAAAAAATATTTTTAAAAGACTCGTAGAAATATAGCTGTGGCTGAGATTTTTGACTGTAGTATATTGGACCGTGTATATCAACAACCTCATGTGGACTGGAAATATATCCCTATCTTCTTGGCCCTCCTCCATTCCAACTCTTTCCTCCTCCAGCTTAGCTTCCCTTTGTATCTTGTGCTTCCCCCAGCTGAGTTTGCACATCAATGTGCTCCATGCCCCATGTGTATTGCAAGGTTTGTTTAGACATAACCAAGAAAAGAAGCGCAGTGTGTGAGGAGACACTGCTGCAGAGGCTGGCTCTGAGGCTGGCCTTGTACTGACCTGACTAGTTCATAGAAGCCCAGAAATAAGACCGCAGCTTCTCAACCACTATACTCCTTTGTTCAGTCATCTGCTTCCAAACTCTATTGGTCAAATTCTAAAGACCAGCCTTTCAACGCTGATGTGTCATTTTTCTTAGCTTGGAAATGCCCTAGAAATTTCTATGGCTTCTTTGCCCAGGGTGCTAGATGGGCCCTGTCACATGTGAGTACAGGCTTGGCACAGTCCTAATCCTCTACCTTCCTCTTCTCAACCCTGTGCCCTCACCTAAGGAGCTGATAACCTGTCAGAATCAGGAACGAATTCATGGCTGTCGGCTCTTTTCAGCTATTTCCTATTGCTGGCAGCTTTTCATGCAGCCTATCTTCTGAATAAAGGCAGTTTAAAGGAAATACCTTTCAATATTGGACACAATATAACCGAAAGCTCATTCTACAGAAATATAATGGAAAGTATATTACTAGTAATATTCTGCTAAATACTTGAAACATTTCAAAGTGGATGATTTCTAAAATGAATTCTGGAATTTCAGAACCTGACTGTCAAAAAATATGGCTTATGACAGCGTCACTGTGAAGTGATGGTCGTCCTCACTGACCGGCATGAAAGGAGAAGCACAGAGACTGGGAGGCATCTGAGCTCAGATCTGCTTAGTTAGAGCTAAGGAACTAAGGTTCAGACTGGTGTCTGCACATTTAGTATTAGAAAAACATGTAAGTTTATATTTTATCCTTTCAAGCATTTTTGGCCCAAAAGAAAGACTGGAAGAATAGTGATATATAGATAAATTTTTTGATATGAACAAATATAGAATGTATTTGTGGATAAATTCTCCTTTCTGGATGAATTTGTTTACTTAAAATAGTACTTCGACCTAAAAAGTAAATTTATTTATTTATTTATTTGGCACAGTCCCACTATGCAGCTCAGACTCCTAGTGATCATCCTGTCTCAGTCTCCCCAGCACTCGGATTACAGGCCCGTGCCACCACATCTGGTTTTTGGTGTCCCGCACTGTGTGCAAGGGATTCTGGGGCCAGCCTGGCATGCAATACAGGGGATCAAATACAGGTCCTTGTACTTGCCAGGCAGGTGCTTAAACCACTGAGCTATCTTCCTGAAACTGGTTAATTCTTTCAAAATTATTTGTGTCTGGTGTTATGTGATACTTTTGGTAAATTTGGCATAACTTTAAATAATTTCTCTCTCTCTCTCTCTCTCTCTCTCTCTCTCTCTCTCTCTCTCTCACACACACACACACAGTACCAGGAATTGAACTCAAGACCCTGCACGTATCAGGCAAGCATTTATTCTACTGCACTATTTCCCAAACCCTAAATAATTTATCTCTTAAAGTACTCTATTTTTTTCCTTAGCCATAAAACATGCCCCTGTGTTTTGTAAATGAGTGAACTGGTTATGTGAAACTATAATGTCATTTTCACTCCAACCCATTCACTTGTCACTTATAAATACAGAAACCCACCTGACTTCATTCTGAGCTTGCTTTTGAACTTTTAAGCATTTGGAGTATTTAACACTGCTTTAGTTATTCACAGTTCTCTTTCCATTTGCTTACAATTTCATTTAGATGTATTGAGAATAAAAAATAGATGCAATCTCAGTATTGTTTTAGTTTGCATTTCTTCAATGGCCACTAATGTTGAGCATTTCTTGGTGTATCTATTGAGAAGTGTCTATTCATTTCATTTGCCCACTTTTCTTTTGAGCTTTTATATTTCTAGATATCAATCTCCTTAGGAACAGCTGGCAAAGTCTTCTGTAGGTTGTCCTGTTGCAAGTTTGGTTGCTGTGCAGAAGCTCTCTCCTTTGTATGGTATCTTTCATTGACTCTTAGTACTATTCACTATATAACAGGGGTTCTGTTCAGAAGACCTTCCCATGCCTACCACCTCAAGAGTTGTACCTATTTTACCTTCCAGCAGATTAAGCATTTCTGTTGTAATATTTAGTTCTTTGCTCTGTTTTGCTCTATTTTGATTTTAGTTTAGTACGTTGTGAAAGATATGAATCTCATTCAATTTTCCACCTTACCCTGGAAGAATGTTCATCTTCAGGAAATCAAATAACAATTATTGGTGAGGCTGTGGGGGAAAGAAACACTTCCACATTGTTGGTGGGTATGTAAACTACTACAACCACTATAAATCAATATGGAAACTCCTCAAAAAACTGAAAATAGGAATTCCATTTGATGTAGCTATTTTTATTTTAAATATCTTCTCAAAGGAGTTAAAGACATCAAATCACAATGATACATCCATACCCAGCACAATTCATAGTATCATAACTACATATTAGAAGTAGCTTATGTGTCATCAAAAGATCAATGGATAAAGAAAATGTACTATGTCTATACAGTGGAGTGCTGCTCTGCTACAAAGGATAATTTTGAATTATTTGTAAGAAAATGGGTACACCTGGAGATACTAATGCCAAGTGAAATAAAACAGACACACAAAGCTTAAATATCATATGGATTCTCTTGTCTGAGAAACTCAAAGTGTAAATAAACTAAAAAGCAAAATAAAAGATACATAACTGAAAACAGGCAGACGAGTCTTTTGAAAAAGCAATATTTCTAAAAATATTGTTAAAAATTTTGTTAAAAATACCACCTATGAGACAGGATTTCTCAGATAAGGGAGACTATGAAATATTTAGGCTTGTGTGTCTGACTTTTTTCACTTAATATCATGGACTCAAGCTAGGCCTATGTACATCTGAGTGCTTCAAGTTTTCCTTTCATTACAGGTAGAGTAAAAGCAAAGATGAAAATAGAGCTTTTGCACATATGAAGGGAAGTAAGAGTTGGAAGGACTGAGACGAGAATAAAGGAGTAGAAGATAAAAAAATTAAGATGTGTTATATACAAATACCAACTCCCCACAATAATAGTAATCATTATATAGTGCAAATATGTACAAATGAAAGGAAAAAGTAGAAAGAAAGAATAAAAAGAAGAGAAAAAGAAAAATGGGACAAGCTAATGGAGAATAGTTTACCTCATGTTTGTAAATATATCCAAACTCTAAACTGTGATATCTGATTATCTTGCTGATTGGTGTCTAACTGCTGGAGTTCAGTGAGAAAAGTAAAACTAAAGACTATACATTATTTTTTTTCTCCAACTGAGTTTATTTTTCCTACTGGATCAAAAATATTGAGGCTGGGCATGGTGATGCGCACCTATAATCCCAGCTCTTGGGAGGCTGTAAACAGGCTAACCACTACAAATCTGATCTAGTAGTGAGACCATAAAAACTCTGTAAACCTTTCCCTAAAATACAAAAAATAAAAAATAAAATATTTAATAAAGCTAGAGATATAATTAGTTTATCCTCTGAAACCAGAGAGCTCTCAAAAATCCAAGTGGATAACTGTAATGATCTCAAAAGATTCTACAGTGTCTGTTCTTTAAATATATCACAATGAAGAATCTGCATCTCTGTTTTGTTCCAGACTTGCCTAAGAACCATGGGTACAGGCCATCACTTTGGGCTCTTATTTAAGACCAGATCCCCATGTTTGTTCTGTCCATTCCTTGAAACATCCTCATTAATATTTTGTATCTTAACACTTCAGATTACACACTGATGGGAAGAACTTGCTCAGTAGTTCTGAAGCTTTGTTCTGACACTACAATAGAGGCTGTATCATACATAACAGGATTGTTCTGGGTTTGAATTGAATAGAGACTGAGACCAGAACAGATTAGAATTTAGTGAGCCTTTGTTAACCAGTCCAGTGGCTGGCCAGATGCACTCCACACAGGGAAGCATCCAACCAGCCTTGAGGCAGAATTAACCGCAGTCTTTTATAACAATAATACAGCTGCAAGCTATTTATGACTAGGAGGTTCAGCTTTTAGTCACAAGTGGAACTTGCCCCAGATGGGGCCTATTACAAGATATGGTTAGGGTGGAAACATATCAACTGTGTATAACATTAGTAGGCTGAAGGATCTACACTTGAGCCAGGAAGC
>NW_004524852.1:513300-514217 GCF_000260255.1 Octodon degus
TTAATGAATAGAATGATTTGTTCTAATGATATTTTTAAATAGGATCTCAAGTCCACATCTGGTACAGCAATTAACCACTAGGAAGAATGTATGCAGTGTGTTAGTTATTGAAACTGTCCTAGCAATTTGATTTGAAACTGTCTCATTGCTATCTGTTTATCAATAAAATTATGAAAAAAAGAAAGATAAAGTTGAGATATTTGTAGGTAAATGGATATATCTTGAGACATACTCAAGTGTAGTAAGCCAGACTCATGTGTAAATACTACATTGTTTCTCTAGTGTGAGAAACTAAAAGTGTAAATAAGGACCAAAATGTATAATAGATTATAGATATTCTGAAATAAGAAAATATTCAAATGAGGGAGAATTTGGGGGAGATGAAAAGAAAAGAATGAAAAAGAAATAATGAGAAAAATGGGAAAATGGAAATAAAATTTGTGGAAATAATGAGTGGAAGAGAGTTCAAAGGAGAAGGGGAATGGGAAACAGCAATCCAGCTATATCATATATAGCTCCAAATTCCCTAGGATGAACGTGATCACTATGTATACCTAAAATGTACCAGTAAGCTTAATTGGCTTTCAAAAATCTGGTTAAAAATTTTCATAATGATATAAAATGATCTGGGTATGTACAAGAAATATAAACTGTTTCTTTGCACTGGAATTTGAGTTATAATTATGAGTTATATATAACCTATCATAACATAACTGATGGTGTAAACTCACTTAAGTACAAGGAAAATAAGAGGAAACATTACCCCAGTCTTTAAGGCCAATAAGATCTTTCAGCATCCTGAAAGCATTGTTTTAATTATAGAACAATGTTCTTAATGAATATTAATTCAAAAAGTAAAATACTAACAAAATTTAACAGTTTAAGCAAAGATAATGTATTACAATTGAGTCAGATTT
>NW_004524852.1:514726-517548 GCF_000260255.1 Octodon degus
GGTGGTGCACACCTGTGATCCCAGCACTGGGGAGGCTGCGGCCAAAGGGTCACTGTGAGTCTGAACTGTCTATACCAAATAAATAAAATGTTTAAAAAGAATTTTTTAAAAAAATCTACTTTTATATGGAATGAAAATTGACTTTTGTATAACATGAGGGCAAAAGGCATCCATGAATAATATGCTTCTTTTTTTTATCATTAGACTCTAATTCTTGGACTCTAGTTACTTTTTTTTTTTTTTTTTTCAGAACCGGGGATTGAACTCAGACTCTTACACTTGTCAGGGAAGCACTTATTCCACAGAGCCATCTCCCCTGCCCTTCTAGCTACATAGTTTTGGGTTTTTTGGTTTGGCTTGGTTTGGTTTTTTTGGCAGAACCAGGGATTGAACTCAGACCCTTGCACTTGCCAGGGAAGCGCTTATTCCACTGAGCCATCTCCCTGGGCCCTCTAGTTACATTCTTAATTTGTATTGTAAGGCTTTTTATATCTAGACCTTCAATTCATAAGAATGTTATAAATAATAGAAAATTTAAATATCAGATATGCAATTTAACCAATAGAAACATTTCTATAGTTAAATATTATGTTTTTATATCACAAAGTTTATTCTGTGACTTACAACTCATTTCTTACTTATGAAATAAGATGTATGTCCAGCAAACAGACACACCTGTCAGCTCTCCTTCCAAAGACAAAATTGTGCAGGTTACCTTGGCAGTGAGAGATCTGCACACAGGAGGGCAGCACTTCATTTTTACATGCAGAGAGGGACCGTTTACTAGGTTGAGATGGGACTTGTGGGAAGAGCAAATCTTGCCTCTTATTGGCTCATGGTCAGGTTAAGAAAGAGCAAATAACACTGAGAATAGAGTAAAGTCCTCTTGCCCGACGAGTACAGATCATCGGTGACTCTAATGGCAAGAAAAGGGGAGAAACCTTTGGGAGCTTCATTCATGCTCCTATGTCTTCACCTGAGCTGTAAGTCTAGGACTCCTTGAGGGATCGACCCAGGAGACCATTCCATTTTCTTGCTTCCCTACAGAAATACTCTAGAAATAAAACTCTAAAAGTGGTCTAGTAACTATCTTTATTGTCTTAACAGTGTCAACTGGCCAAGAGAAGGATGTGGTACAGAGTGTTTCTATCCTCAGTGTCTGGGAGAGAGAAACAGCTGTAATCAACTGCAGTTACACAGATACGACTTTTGCTTATTTCCCTTGGTACAAGAAGGTGGAAGGGAGAGGCCCTATTCTTCTAATTGATATTCGTTCAATTATGGATAAAAAACAGGAAAGAAGATTCACAGTGCTGTTGAATAAAAATGCGAAACACGTCTCCCTGCAGATCGCAGAGACCCAGCCAGGAGACTCGGCCGTGTACTTCTGTGCCGCAGGCCCACAGAGCTCCCCCGGCACCTGCAGCCCATACTCGAACCTGCAGCTGGGGTGCCATGTGTCTCTCACCAGTTTCTAGGTTAAAATGCTTTGCTAGACCTGCTTATCTCTAAGTTGAAATACCCTCAGAGATCTAACACTTGTAGTTGTAAATTTTTGCTTTAAAAATAATTGAGGATACACAAATGGAGACACACTATTCATAGAGTGAAAGAATCATTATTAAAATGTCACTACCACCCAAGGCTACAAATTCAACACAATTCCTATCAAAAATTATATTACTGGGGCTGGGAAGATGGCTCAGTAGAATAAGCGCTTCCCTGGCAAGCACGATGGCTTGAGTTCAACCACCGTTCTGCCAAAAAATAAAAAATAAAAAATATATATTCTGCATGGAATTAGAAAAAGAGATGTCAAAATTGTCATAGAATCACAAATAGCTCAAGTAACCAAAGAAATATTAAACAAAAAGAACAAAGAAGGAGGTGCAATCAAAGCGATATGAACCAGAAAGTACAAAGAAGAAAGCACTGAGTACCTGCCTTCCAAAGATACTACAAAGCTATAGTAATCCAAGCAGCACAGTAGCCCATGCAGCTACAACCAACTGATTTTTAACAAAGGCACAGAGAATATATAACCCCAGTAGGGGTGCAACTTCATCTTTATCACATAAATAACAAGAAGTGTGGAGTTCTTAACCAAAGAAATTTGAATAGCTGGACTAATATCAGATGAAGATAGTAAAGAAACACTATGAGAGAACAGAGCAGTAATTCAAAGTGATAAGGCTCACAAACTGATAGTGATAAAATTATTCTATCTTTACATGTACTATAGCTTTAAAATACAACATATACCAGCATAGTTCATTATCAGAATTAAATTAGCAAGTTATTGATGAAAAGATCAATAAGTGGATATATAACCATTATGGTATGCATTAGTACAATTTGCTCATTAGACATGTACAGAAAAATGGCCAAACACAATTCTTTTCAAATTTACATGGAATATTTATTAAAATCGACTGTGTTTCCGATCATAAAATGAACTTAATTTTGAATGACTTAATGAACTTAATGAACGTTTGAATGAACTTAATTTTGAATCATTCATAGGTTAGTATTTACCTGCAAAAGTAGGAAGGAAAAATTCAGTAATGAAAAGATTTTAAACTTTGTTTCTGTATCCTGCTATAATAGCATGTTTTCAATGTATTGTCACAAAAAAAACCACAAAGACAAAACATGGATTTAGGGTGGGATACAAGGTAGGAGAGAGAAACAAAGATGGATATCAGCACCTGAGAGGCTGAGGCAGGAGGATTCCTGAGAGTTCAAGGTCAATCTGGGTTACATAGTGAACTCCAGGCTAGTCTGAATTACAGAACGAGACTCCCTCTCTCTCTCTCTCTCTC
>NW_004524852.1:526626-531376 GCF_000260255.1 Octodon degus
TACTTGAAGTGTAATGAACATGTGTTCATAATAATAAATACTCTAATATAAAAAACAGATCATTGGCTAATTGGAACAGAAAAGCACTTCTGGTTCTGATAAAGAATATACATTTCACAGAAAATAAACATAAAAACTAATTGTGAAACAGTAAATATTTTCTTTCAAGGATACTATAAACACTATTTCTGTTAGATAATGTTCTAGAGATCTGAAGCATTATGGAGAGAAAATGTAATAGTTGGAAATGATAAGATTGCCATATACATCAGACAATTATACTCTAAGGTTTTTATCCAAGAGAAATACAAATTATTCACAAAAACATTTTTGCAGAATATATTTGAAAATAAAAACACATAGAGTCTATATTAATCTAAACAAATATTCAATGATTTGCATAAAAACAATGTCACTCAACAACAAATAGAAACTACTTATGCAAAGACGATATTCATGAAAAATTCTTAAAACATCAAGTGGAAAGGAGCTGGGGATATGGCTCAGAATTTCTGGCAAGCACAATGTGCTGGGTTCAATTTCTGGCACACACACACACACACACACACACACACACACACACACACGAAAATAACTGCATGGATAAAAAGCAGCCAAATGAAAAGAAAGTACACTGTACATTTTTGCTTTCTTTAAATGCTATAGAAGGTGAATTTAATCTATAGGACAGAAACAGAACAGTGGTTACGTGGTCCTGTAGTTGGGGAATGATTGTCAAGAAGCTCAAAGGGACATTTTGTGGTAAAATAATAATTTGGTATCTTGATTTATACAATTATTACACAAGTCTATAAACATTTCAAAATTAATCATATCTCAAAACACTTAAAATGTGTCCACTTTACTGCATGAAATGTGTGCCTCAGTGATGCTTAATTGAAAACAAAATGAAACAATGGAAACACTGAGTCACTGCTACACATCTACCAAAAGGTCTAAAGTTTAAAAGAACACAACACCAAGTAGTAGAAAAGATCTGGACCCTCTGAAGCAAAGAAGCCATAAGCTGATAATACTCAGGGGAAAGTGCTTAGCACTTACTTTTCAGTTGGAAAATATCCATATTTAATGACTCAGAAACTTTACTCCTTTGTTAATAATCAACAGAAAACCACACATACATGTAATTGAAGATACACATAACCTGTTTACTGCAGTATTGCTCATGATAGTTCAAAACAAGAGAAATATTCATTAAACATCAAATGAATAACTAAGTGCAATCAACAGGGTAAGTTCAACAATGAAAATGAATATATAATCATTTAACAAATAGCACAAATAAATCCACCAAACATAACTTTGAGTGAAGGAAGAATAGAGATACATACAGTACTGTAGTACTTCATTTACATCACTTCTAAAAAGCAGCCAAAACTATAGTGTTTAAAGACTGGTGTACATAAACACTATGTACATCAAAAGTTAATTGCAGTAAAAATGTAAAGGTAGCTGATTTTTACATTTGCCCCCCTTTTTGGCAGTGCTGGATATCCAACACGAGGCCCCACATTCCAGGTAAACATTCTACTCCAGAAGTAACTCCATAAACACTTAACTTTTATATTTGGATGGGAAGGGAAATTTCTAACTCTTTTAAGAGAATATCAAGAAATCTATAATAGAAAAGCCAAGGCAGGAAATGCTACTATATGAAGGATCAGCATGACTCTTACTAAAAAAAAAGAAAAACAAGACAGCTTAGACAGAAGACAAAGGGAAGCCAGACCCCATCATTGTTGAAAAGAGCTAAATCAACAGCAGTCAGTGAACATCTTAATAAAAATTAATTAATTAACTAATTAAATACAAGCCACAACTTTCACTAGATTCATACAGCAGCAAATATAACCAGCGCAGAGACTGATGCTCAGATATTTGGCAAGGATCAGCTATACTGAGTTGAAGTAAAATACAGCCAGTGAGAAGGCAGTCACAGAGGAGACGTGCCCAACTCCATTAACAAGTTTTCTTTGGAGAAAGAAGAGGAATAAGAAGAAATACATGCTAGCAAGAACTGCTTGACCCCTGAAGTGTGCAGAAATGACCTGACAGAGATTGTATTTCAAAAAGAAGGACACAGATAGATTGAGGCATCCCAATTATATTTTCCTACCACCACAGAATTGTTCTTACTTTTACAGAAAGTTTAATTGTATTAGTTTCCTATATGTGGGTCTAAAGTGACCCAATACACTGAGTGGCCTTTAAGGGGAGTAACCTGAAGGAGCACTTCATTTACCTAAGGGACAGAAACCAGCCACACAGCAGCACTGTGCTTTAACAAAGAAAGAGCATGATATATATATATATATATATATATATATATATATATATATATATATATATTATCCCAAATTATATACCAGCTCCATGAAAGAAAGGTAAGCATTATGTACTGCAAACATGTACTAATAAAAAAATGACTTTGTTAGCGATTTCTTTTGATGTGCAGAAAGTTTTCAAAAAGATGAGACCCCTCATTGGTGGTATCGTGGTGAGCATAAGCTGCCTTCCAAAAAAACGAGACCCCAATTGTTGATTCTTTGAAGTATTTCCTGTGCAGCTTGGTTTTTGTCCATGAATTCTCTACCTCCTTGTATGTCTTCAAGATTTCTACCTACTTTCTCTTCCAGTAGATGTAGTGTTGATCTTAATACTTAAATCTTTGATCCATTCTGACTTGGTGGTAATTTTGTACAGTGGAGTGTTACTCAGCTATAAAAATGATGAACTCAAGGCTTTCATAGGTAAATGGATGCTACTAGAGACCATACTTGTATGGGAAATGAATCAGACCTGCACGTGTAAGCATCACATTGTCCCCCTAGTATAAGAACCTGAAAGAGTAAGTAAAATCTGAAGCAAACTATAGAAGCTGTGAAAGGGAAAGAAACTGTTCAAAAGGAAGGAACAACTGGGATGAGGAAAAGGACAAAAGGAAGAAAGAAAGAGAGAAAGAAAGAAAATATATATTTATGTATATATACGGGATAGCTGGGATAATTGTACTGCTGATCTCTGCTGGTCTGTTGAAAGGAGTAGTTATCACTTATACCTTTTTCTTCTCTTTTTTAATTTCTTATAACATTTTTTGACCAATTTTGCATGCTTATGTCTGGCAATCTGAACAAGTAATTTGAAGAGGACATTGTACAATATAACCATTGTTTTAGAATTTATTTATTTATTTTTTGTGGCTGGTTCAGCCTGCCCTGGAGCAGGGCTGGTGCGGCATGGGGTGCTGGGGACTGAACCGTGGTTCCTGCGCGCTTGCCTAAGCTTGCCTAAGCAGGCACTTTAGACCACTGAGCTATCTCACTGACCCCAACAACCATTGTTGAATTCTTATTTTGTTTGTTTAGTGAAATTTGGTATTATTTCTAGTTTTTTTCACTATTTTTAATTCTCTTTTTTAAAAAAATGATGATGTCTGTTACAACATAGGTAAACCTTAAAAATTTATGCTAAGGGGCCAGGGAGAGAGCTCAGTAGAATAAGCACTTGCCTGGCAGGTGCAAGGGTCTGAGTTCAATCCCTGGTTCTGAAAAAAAAAATACACTGAGTAAAATAAGCCAATCATGAAAACATACTTTCTTATTTTAAAAAATTTTATAAATCCTATTATATGAATTATATATGTTTAATATAAATGGACTAAGCAATCTAATGAAAAATCAGATGTTATCAAACAAAATCCAAATATATATTGTGTATAAGAGACTTCTGATATGCTATAAGATATAAGTATGGCAAAACTAAAGGGATAGAGAAATAATTATCTTACAATAGCAACCATGTGAAATATGTAGTGATTTTACTAATACTAAGTGAAAGAGATTGACACTCCCAAAATATTGCTAGAGATTAAAAGTCTATTTTACGATAAAAGAGCCAATCCATAAGGAGCATATTATAAATATAAACATGCACACATTTAGTAAGACAGCAGCAAAGATTTTGATAAGCTGATGTGAAAATTCATATGCAATTTAAGAGACCAAGAATGGACAAAATAATTTGGAAACAAAGAGAATCAGAGAATCATATTTTCAGTTTTAGAATTCACTGCTAATAGTGCTTTAAACACAGTGCTGGGGCAAATGGATGTCTATACACAGAAGATAAAGTTGGAAGTTTTGTTTACTCCACACACAAATCAGCTCAAATGTATCAAGTACATAAAAAGCAATAGCTAAATGTATAAAACTTGAAGAACAAATAGAAGCGAATTTTTCTGACCTTGGATTAGATAATGCCTTCTTAGATTTGATACTAAAATCACAAATAAAAAAGATTAAATGGATTTCTTTCAAATTAAGACTTTTGTGCCTCAACAGATACAATCAAGAAAATAAAACCCCTCAGAAATGGTCACAAAAGCTTTAAAATCAGATGTCTTACTATTATGGACTACTGAATTCTTTTAGATTATTTTGCTGAGTTAACACACCTATAATATTCAAATAATGGAACTTAACAAAAAAAAAGGGGACAGGTAAATGTCCATTTTGTATCTGTGTATTCAAAGTGGTTAGGCTAGATATATAGTTACATTCTCTTAATGAATAGAGAGATTTGTTCTAATGGTGTTTGTAGATAGGATATCATGTCCGCATCTTGTACAGCAATTAGCCACTAGGAAGAATGTATGCAATGTGTTAATTACTGAAACTGTCCTACCAATTTGATTTAAACCTGTCTCATTGCTATTTGTTTATCAATAAAA
>NW_004524852.1:531476-536736 GCF_000260255.1 Octodon degus
TATATATATCCCATGCTTTTCTTTTATGAAATGGTCCCTTCTCTGTAAACGGAACCTTGCCTTTCACCTATAAATTGAACCTGTGCTTTTCTCCCTTTATTATAGATTCACAAATCCAACAGATATCCATCATATATAAATGCATAGTCCCTGACCATGATATGCCTCTCCCTTGAGAGCCAGCACTTTATTCCTTCTTCACTTTTAAAATTTTCCAACTAAATACTGTTATGCCTCCCACTTAAGCATCCTGAAAATTCATTTACTGTGACAGGAGTAAGTAAACCTACAGCCTAGTCATTCCATGGGAAAATGAGTTGAGGTCCCCGTCCCATTTACAGGAAATCCTCAGACCTGACCTGGTGAACATTCTTTATTTTTCAGTTTCTGAACAGAGCAGCATAATATACTCTAGTTGTGTGCTTCACTTCCTTTTGTGAGCAGAAACATCTAACATTGCCCAACACTTTGCACTCAGGGGCTTAGAGAAGGGTAGTCTCTGGACTGAGTAGGCAAAACACAAATATCAGGAGAATTTCTACCATGCTCTGCCCCAGCCTGCTGTGGGTTTGCTTGGCCTCCTTTGGCTTCAGTATGTGTCTGTGGTTCAATATGTGTCTGTGGTTCCAAACATTTGTACTGATACTTACTCTTACAGCTGGAGATAGGGTGGGCCTGTAAAACCAGTAATTGGCAGCTTGTACTGATAAGAACAAAAATGAAGAAATTTTTTGTTTCTTTTTTGTCCCTCTCTTGTAAATTGCCTTCATTATCCATCTAAGGGCTAGGGGTATAGTTCAATAGCACAAGTGCTTCCCTAAGTTCCTAAGCTTGATTCCCATAGGGGGGAAAAAATTCATCATCCTTCTAAGACATTTTAGGGAACCAACTCTTGTTTTGCATTTGTTTTTTTATTTGTTTGTTTCTTTTTTTTTCCCATAGGGCCCAATATAACTCAGAAAATAAGTCAACTTCAGACCAAAATAACAATGCAGGCAGGACAAGCTGGGACTTTGGACTGCATCTTTGGTTTTTGGTTTTTAAAAAACTTTTTCTGTATTTTTTAGGGAGGGGTCTACAGAGTGTTCACGGTCTCACTACTAGATCGGACTCGTAGTGATCCTCCTGTTTACAGCCTCCCAAGAGATGCTATTACAGGCACATGCCATCACATCCAGTCTGTCACTCTCTCAGCATGCCCAGGGAGTGGAACCAGCATGGCAGCCCTGGGGATTGAATTCCCAGCCCCTGCGCCTGCTTACAGGCCTTGCTTTAATCCTCTGAGCTATTTGGCCTGCCCTAGGACTGCATCTTTGAATCCAGATGGAATGTTTATATTTTGTATTTGTACAAGCAACCTCCCAGTGGCCAGATGCTTTTCCTTATTTATCAGGAGTATTCGAAGATAAATTAAACCATGATGGTTATTCTGCTTACATGGAAATGGCAAAGAAAGTAGTGAAGTTCACCATCTCTTCCTTAGAACTGACAGACTCTGCAGAGTACTTCTATGCCCTCTGGAACCCCACAGAAATAGAAATGAGAGAAGAAGTTAAACAAAATCTTTAGAGTTTCATAAGGCAGCCACCTGTTGAGGGGCTTAATGAAAACTACAATCAGCAAAAAGTAAGGAGACAGGCACAGTGGTGGCACGACGGAGACCTTGCCATGTAAATTTTACTTTTATTAAAAAGTATTGCACATTGAGCTCAGCTGATTAAACAATATCTTTCCCTTATGTTTCAAGTGTAATGTTTGCATGTTAGGTTAAAATAAGTCACACCATACTTTTCAAATTGTTTCAGAACAATTAGATTGGGCAAATCTATGTTTTTACGAATTCCAAAGTAGTTCACCTAATCATATTGTGGATGTCGGATTTTCAGACCTCAAATAGCACCAAAAATCATTCATTTTCTCTTCTAATAGCATCATGAATTTCAAAGTTAACATGTAGCCAAAGAAGATCATGAAAAAATGTTAACTTATAAGACTAAACCAGAGAATGTGAAAAAACAAAAGGAAAAAGAGTTACTTGTGAAAAGTGCAATTAAAATGTTATAGAAGTATCTTACTGAGGATTTTTTTCTTCCAGATTCAGTAGGGAGATTGGCCTATAGTTCTCTTTTTTGGATGGATCCTTCTCCGGTTTTGGTATCAGGGTAATGTTTGATTCCAGGAATGATTTTGGGAGTTACTGCTTTACTCTCAGTTTGATTAATGAGTTTGAAAAGTAGAGACATTACATCTTCTCTAATTTCTTGTGGAACTCAGCAGTGAATCCGTCAGGGCCCATGATTTTCTTTTGTGGTAGGATTTTAATAATTACATCTTCAATCTTATTGAGTGATATTGGTTTATTTAGAGTCTTTATGTCTCCTTGATTCAGCTTTAGTTATTTGTATATATTTAGCAATCTGGTCATTTTTTTTCCATCTTGTTGGGATATAGGTTCTTGAAGTAGATTTTGATAATCTCATAGATTTCTTCAGGGTCCATAGTGATTTCTAGTTGCATACATCTAGGTCTTTCTTTTCTTTATAAGAATGGCTAAAAATTTGTCAATTCTATTTAATCTTCAAAGAACCTACACTCTGATTCATTGACTCTTCTAATTGTTCTATTAGTCTGCAATAATTTCTGTTCTAATCTTTACAATTTCTTCCCTCATATGAGCTCTGGGCTTGACATGCTCTTTTTTTTTCAGAAGTTTGAAGTTCAAAATTAGATTGTTTGTTTGACCTTACTCTGTTTATTTTGTATGGGTATATACAGCTACAAATTTCCCTTGTAGGACTGCTTTCACTATGACCCATAAATTCTGGTAGGTTGTGATGGGATTATTATTTTATTGAAATTGTCTAACTTCTTTAATTTTATCTGTGGCTCACTGGTTGTGCAGGAGGGTGTTATTTAATTTCCATGTGTTTACAAAGTTCTTGTGGTTTTCTATTGCCACTAATTCCAATTTTATTGCAGTATGGTCTGATAGTATGCACAGGATAATTTCAATGTCTTTGCATTTACTTAAGCATGTTTTATGAGCTAATAAGTGATCTTTCAAGGAAAACATCCAATGTGTACCTGAGAATGTGTATTCTAATGCTGTGGGGTGCAGCACTGTAGATACCTAATAGTCCATTTCTTCAAAAGTTTAGTTCAGTTCTGACATTTCATTTTGATTTTTTGTTCAATTGATCTATTTATGATTGTGAGGTATTGAGGTTCCCTCATTACAATTGTATTAGTGCTTATTTGATTTTTCATGTCTATTAATATTTATTTTATATAATTGGGTAAAGTGATATTTGGTGAATATATATTTATGACTGTTATTTGTCCTCTTAAATTGTTCCCTTTACAAGGATGTAGTGACATTCTTCGTCTCTCTCGTCTTGGCTTGCAATGCACTTTGTGTGCAAATGGAGCAGCTACCCCTACTTTTTTCCAGGGTCCTGCCACATGTAGCATTATTTTCCACCTTTTGATTTTCGGTCTATGAATTTGTTTTTGTATCAAATGTGTTTCTTATTTGCAGGATATTGTGGGATCTTGCTTCTTGATTCATTTTTTCAGTCTGTTTCATTTGATTAGTGAGTTGATACCATTTACACTGATGCTTATAACTGATATGTACTGACTTTTCCTTCTTATATTCCTTCAGAATATTTTTGAGGGGCTGGGGAGATGGCTCAGTGGAATAAGTGCTTCCTTGGCAAGCGCAAGGACCTGAGTTCAATCCCCGGTTCCACAAAAAAAAAAAAAAGAATATTTTTGAGAGCTAGTTTTGTGTTCATGAATTTTCTTAGTTGTTCTTTGTCATTGAAGTATCTTATTTCTCCATCAATTTTGAAATACAGCTTTGTGGGAGTACATCAATCTGGATTGGAGGTTGTTTTCTTTTAGCGCTTGAAACATTTTACACCAAGCTCTCCTTGAAGTGGGGATCTGTATTGAGAAGTCTGCTCTAACTCTTATTGGTCACATGAAAACAATGCTGAGATTCCATCTCTTCAAAGAATGACTACTATCTTTTTTTCTTTTTTTATTAATTTTACTAAGAAACAAATAGCAATGAGACAGTTTCAAAACAGGTTAGTAGGACAGTTACAATAATTAATACATTGCATAGTGTTGTCTTCGTAGTAGTTATTCATAGTACAAGATGCAGACATGATATCTTATCTAAACACTATTAGTACAAATCTTACTTCTCATTGAATTAGGAGAAAGTAGATGTATATCTATCTGAACTATTTTGTATATACAGATACAAAATGGTCCTTTATTTATATCCCCTTTTTTTCTTTAGTTTTGTCAGAGATGGGTATTCCATTGCCATTAAAATATCGTAGGTGTGTGAATTCAGCAAAATAATCCAACATAGTCCAGTAGTCCATAATAGTAGTGGGTTATCCGTAGGACTGGCAATGTCAGAAGTTGTTGACTTGAGCCTTTTACAGCTCAGCATATTAATATGGCTTTACTTTTTATACCTCATTTTTATACTTTTCTGCTGGATGGTTAAGACCAGATAAAGCAAGACATATATAACAAGAAATATAACTTCTGTACCTGACAAGATCATTCAAATCCCCTCAGGATTTACCCTGAAACCCTGTACTGCAGTTTGTAGATCCCTTGTCAATGTCAGCCATGTGGATGAGTCACGGCCATTGCTTGACCAATTTGCTCTCTGTGAAAGCCTGAGAGAGTGTTTTCTCTCCATGTGACTCTCATTAGGCACACTCTATCATCAAGAAGTCAAAAGATAACAATAGCTAACATGGCTGTGGGGGAAAAGGAACACTTCTCCACTGTTGGTAGGTGTGTAGGCTGGTGAAACCACTATGGAAATCAGTGTGGAGATTCTTCAAAACACTAAAACTAGAGGTTTCATTTCACCCAGATATTCCCCTACTTAGAATCTTCCCAAAAGTAGTAAAGTATCATATCACAATGACATATACACAGCTATATATATGGTGGCACAGTTTATAATAGCTAAATCTTGGAAATACCCCAAATGCCTATGAATTAATGAATGGATAAAGATGTGAGACTTTTATTTATAAACAACAGGGTATAACCCAGCCATAAAGAAAGATAAAGTTAATGGCAAAGGCAATTCTGGGCAATAAAGACAAGGCAGGAGGCATTACCATTCCTGACTTGAAATTATACTATAAGGCTACTGTGATAAAATCAGCATGGTACTGGCATCAAAATAGACCTGAGGATCAATGGAATAGATTAGAAG
>NW_004524852.1:544796-562141 GCF_000260255.1 Octodon degus
ATATAATATATAAATAACTCCACATAAAAACACAATCCAACTTAAAATTGGTCAAGTACTTGAATACATATTTCTGTCCAAATAAGATATACAAATAGCCGACAGGAACATGAGAAGGCACTCAGCATCACTTATTATCACATAAAAGCTAATCGAATCCACAGGAAAATATCACATCATACCCTCTTAGTGGCTAACAAAGGCAGAGAATGTCAAGTGTTCACAAGAAGTTGGACAAACAGATCCCTAATATACTTTTTTAAGTGAATAATGGAACAGCCACTTTTGAAAATGTTCTAGAAGTTCTTCAAAAAGAATTATATAATCTAATTGATCCACTAAAGAAATGAAAATATAAGTTCCCACAAAACCTTGTACACAGACTTTTCTAGCAATATTACTTGCAATAGTCAAGCAGTGAAAACAACACAAACATCCATCAATTGATGAAGTGACAAGAAATACAGTACTGCATATCCATAAAATGAATATTATCAGGCAATAAAAGTCATGCATTACTGATTTAAGCTGTAACTTCGATGAATCTAGACAACATAATGCTAAATGCGATGCCAATCTCAGGAGGTCATGTATTGTATAATTTCATTTATACAAAATGTCCAGAAATTCTACAGAGACAAAAAGTAGATTAGTGACTGCCCATGGGGTTCACAGGGGAAAATCATCTGTGAATGCTAATAGATCCAGACTTTTTGGGGAGGAAGGATAACTAAATGAGTTACTTGTACAACTCTGTAAGGATGCTAAAAAATCTGAATTACATACATTTTACACAAGTCAACTGTATGATATATGAATTCTACCTCAACAGAGCTGTTCCATAAAAACAGAAAGTACTATGTTTAATGTTCCTTTCTGGATTCGGTTGAAATCCTTCATACCATTTGCAGTGATGAATGTTAGATAAAAGTTCTAATGCTTGTCCAACTTTTGCACAATATAACTAGGTGATGCAATGACCCCTACATTTTAATTAACTTTCAGAAACCCCAAAAGTTTTATTTATGCACTTATAATTCACTTATAATACACTTATAATTCAGTACTAAATTAATATAATCTGACATATAGTAGACGTAGATGTACAATGACTAATTATTAAATTAATTATGACTTTATGAATACCATGTGACATTGTTCCCTCCCCAGGAAGAAACACAAACTTAACCAAAACAGTTATCTGCCGCATTCTTATAACCAGACATCTCCTAGTCTAGATTTGTTAACTTCTCTTTCTTTTTTTCTTAGAATAAGAAAATTGCAATCAATATGCAATTCAAATTTTCCCTGCAGGTCTAGTATTTAATTCACCTGTACTATTGGATACTTCCATTTCCTCATAATGTGATAAATAAAAATTAGCACATTCACCTGAGAAGTTATTAGTAAATTCTTAATCTGTGCCAAATCCTGCGCTATGTTATAAATAACATGGACTTGGAATTTCCCTCGAGCGTAAGAAAAACAAGATACTATAGCAATAAAAGGAGTTCAGCAACTGAGAAAGCATCATAGAATTGTAAATCCCCGAAGTGATTGGAAATAATTTAATCTTTGAACTTTGCAATAGGAAGTCATTCACAGAGGCCTACCAGCAGATGGAGGTAGTATATCAAAAATAGCTATCTTTATAAAGAAACACAAACTTAACCAAAACAGCTCCCAGTTTTAGTAAATCAGCCTGCGGAGACTCAGCAGAGGGGGCTGTCATAGCAGCAAATCCAAGTTTCTTCAGGCGGAGGGAACAAGAGGGAACAATGTCACTGAGCTATACTTATATTCATCCTTTTTGCTGCTTTTTATGTTAAAGTATCTTCTTAAAAATGTGCACAGCTTCAAAGACATGAGTAAGCCCTTCTCAGAAGGAAATACTTGAATTAGGGTGCACTGCCTTTACAGTAAATAAGTGATGAAAAAATCTCTTTTCAATAATTTTGTTCATTCAACCCCACTTACATTTGAACTTTATAAGGATACCAATATAAACTTCTAAATTAGGGACAGACATGAGGACAACGTTTTCTCTCTCTTTTAAAATTTGTGTTTCAAACCGAGGATGGAGACAGATGTAGGCGAGAGGCTTCTCTAGAGGCGTGGCTAGGCAGCTCAGGCTCAGCAGAGCCCTCCTTGGCAGCGGGTTGTTTTGGGTGCACCTCCTGTCTCTTGTCTTCTATTCACCATGGCTGGGGGAGATTTCCTGGAGGAAACTAAAAAAAAAATTAGTAGCTGCAGAAGAAAGATGCGAGTCCTGTGAACCTGAGGTTTTGAAACAGCTTGCTGAGAAAAAAAAAAATAAAGACCATGAGAGGGAAGTGTTTCAAAAAGCAATAGAGGGGCTGGGGAGATGGCTCAGTAGCATAAGCGCTTCCCTTGCAAGTGCAAGAGTCTGAGTTCAATCCCCAGTTCTGGGAAAAAAAAAAAAAGCAATAGAAAAGGACAAAAACTTTAGTAAAATATCAGAAGAGAAACTGACCCACAAATGGAAGTGCAAAGAGAACCGAGAGGTGCCCAACGGCTGCCGCACGGAGGCCTTTGCAAAAGAAGGATAAACATCTCCAAGAACTGCAGAAGGATGAAGGCTCCAAATACACCGCTGATGAAACTGAAGACAATCTATTGTGAGAACTGACTTTCTCCTCCCCCCTTCCTAAATACCCAAAGACTGTATTTGCGATTAAACAAGGTAGGGGCCAGCAGTGTTTTTCTGATTCTTATTTTTCTCAATCAATGAATTGGTCAGGCTAATTGTTGGATGTGAAAGATTACCATTTACTTTAACACAAATTAAAAAAATAAAGAAAAAGGAGTAATGCAAAACAAGTGCTCTGGGACAAAAAGGTGCTTGGAAACAAAAAAAAAGAAAGAAGAATACACATCCTCCAAGCAGAGCGCACCACTGCAAGAACAAAAACGCAGTAGCCCCAAAGTCAATTGCTGGCGTCCTTTCATACATTCTTTGGTAGTTGATCCAGGTGGTCCTGCTTGATCCCATGCTAGAAGCCCGATATTGAGTGTCAGGTTTAGTGTGGTTTTGTATCACTAGATGGGTACCAGGTTCAGGGTGCAGCTGATTCCACATCGAGTCAGGCTCCGGTGCCGCTGTCCTGTGCCCGTGGTTCATAAGTCTCTTCTATTGGTAGGTCTTGCCCAACTGCTCCAGGCACACACAATGATGCCCTGGGCTCCTAGTGCATACTGGTCAATACCATTTCCTTTTTCCTTCCCTGCTAAAAACTCTAGAAGTTTATAGAAGATCGTATAAGTAGAACCAAACTATAAAGTGTTGTTTTAGAAACTCAAGGGGAAAAAATAATAATTTTCTAGTTTTTCTAAAGTGTTGATCTTTCTAACATAGCTGTTTTTCTTGTTATGTCTTTTCTACTTCAGGATACTAAGTTAATTATGTTTATGGCAAGAGTGATACTGGCTCCATGGAAACATTTGTAAAAAGAGTATTAGTGGTTTCTTTCAAACTTTTAGATCCTGAATATCTGTTCACTTTTCAATTGCAATTCTGTCCCAGGTTTACCAGGTGCTATTATACTTGAATGGCTAATAGAGCTGCATAGTGCCATTGGTAACAATTAAAAAGGCTTCTCTGTACTTATCTTAGCTGGGGAACACCCACATGCAAAGCTACCCTGCTGGTGGCACCTTCTTTGTTGCTTGAGACCAATCCCCAACATAGAATCAAACACTGATTCTGAGCTCTGTAACTGGGAGCATCAGTTTGTCCTTGAACTATGAGGATGATGCCAGTAACTATTGTTCTTCTAACTGGAGTGAATGTGCTGAGAATGAGAAAGAATGGCTTTTGTAGCTAAAGGCAAAGAAGATGCATCTGCTGCTTTCACTTCTTACACTGTGATTTTTCAAACTTCTGGAAAAAATCAAAATCTACTCATTTCTTCAGTGAGTCTGGGCATTAGTTCAGGAGACCATCATATTCCTTTTTTTTCCCCATAATTTTATTGAGAGACAAAGAGCAATGAGACAGTTTCAAATCAAATTAATAGGACAGTTTCAATAATTAACACATTGTACACTCTCTTCCTAGTGGTTATTTGCTGTACAAGATGCAGACATGATATCCTATTTATAAACACTATTACAACAAATCCCTCTATTCATTAGGAGAATGTAATTATGTATCTATCCTAACTATTTTGAGTACACAGATACAAAATGGACATTCATTTATATATCCCATTTTTTGTTTAGCTCTGTCATTTGAATATCATAAGTGTGTGAACTCAGCAAAATATTCTAAAAGAATCCAGTAATCCATAATAGTATTGGTTCTTCTGCTGGACTGGCAGTGTCAGAAATTGTTGACCTGAGTTCCCTACAGCTCAACATAATGACATGGCTTATACTTCATTTTCATACTTTTCTGCTGGATGGTGAAGACCAAGATAAAGCAAGACCTATGCAACAAGAGTTGTAGCTTTTGGGTCTGAGAAGGTCAATGAAATCCCCTCAGGATTTAACCTGAGATCCTGTACCTCAGATGGTAGCTCCTTTGTCAGTGTCACCCATGTGGATGAGTCACAGCCATTGCTTGGCCAATGTCCTCCCCGTGAAAGCTTGAGAGAATGTTTTCTCTCCATGTGACTCTCCTTAAGCACACTATACATCATTGATCACTTTCTTCTTTGGCCCCATAATCTCCTTGATCAGAAAATTTGGGACACTACTGTGTTACAACCACCATATTCCTACTCACAGAATACAAGCTGTTCTGAGTTTATTTAGCTCAAAGATAGTAGAATGAGAAAATTTATCATTGTCATTGTGGTTTTGAGTAGCTATGAAGTAAATGCCAGTAATATTTGTCTTGTCCAGTGCAACACAAACAAACATACTCAAATATCAAGTAGGGTCAAGGAGTAGAGCTTCTGGAGTATTTGGAGACCTGGCCTTTATGTGTACAATGATTTAGCAATCAAGAGCTAATCTCTTGAATATGCAAGAAATTCTTGCAATTCAATAATAAGGCAAACACCCATTTTTTAAATGAGCCAACAATTTGGATAGAAACGCCACCAAAGACCTATATATGATAAACAAGCATACAAAAAGATGCTCAAAATAGTCATAAGGAAACACAAGTTAAAACAAGAGACATGACTACTGTTATGGTTTGTGTCTAGATGTCTCCCCAAAGCCTTATGTAAGTTATGGGGCAGACACGGCTGGAGGAGCAGCAAGTGCCTTGAGGAGCAGGGCCAGAGGACCACTGTGGGGCCTGAGGGGCAGGGCCAGAGAGGCACAAACCATTAAACTGACTAGCCTGTGCTTTCTCAGAGTTCTGAAGAGGGTCATCCTGAACATGGCAGCGCGCCAGCCTCTCCTCCAGACCCTGTAGAGAGGGGCCAGTGTCTTGAAACCTCCAGTAACTGTGAGCTAAATAAACTTTTCTTGCCCTTATTTTGAGTGTCAGGTATTTGTCCCCGCAATGAGAGAACAGTAACTAATACAGCTACCTACCTAGAAGAATGGTTAAAATAAGTGACTGACCACACTAAGTATTAGGGAAGTTGTGGGGCGAGTGAAGCTCTCATCACTGCCATCGAGAATGCAAATAGCACGGCCACTTAGAGAGGAGATTCGTGTCCCATAACCTTGCAGTTCTTTCCTAAGTAATAATCTCCAAAAATAAAAGCTTATGTCCATAAACATTCATATGATAGCTAGGAGAACAGCACTTGGAAATAATTCAAATATCAGCAATGGACAGGTCTACATAATGGAAAAGTGTGAGGAGCTAGCACAGAAAAACTTCTATTATGGATTGAATGTTTGTTGCCTCCTGAAATCCATCTATTGAAGCCTTACATAAGGTCATAAGGGTTGGAACCTCAAAGTGGAATTAGTGTTCCTATAAGAAGACACCAGGGGGCCGGGGAGATGGCTCAATAGGATAAGAACTTGACTGGCAAACCAAAGGATCTGAGTTCAATCCCCGGTTAAAAAAAAAAAAAAAAAAAAAAAAAAACACCAGAAGACTTGTTTGATCTCTTCACCATGTGAGAACACAGCAAGAAAATGTCTTCTTTAAGCCAGGAGGAAGTCCTATACCAAAAACCACACAGGCTGTTACCTGGATTTTAAAATTCACAGTTGCTGGTTGTACGGCACAAATAAATTTTCTTTTTTAAGCCCCCTGGCCTATGATATTCATTATGGCATCCCACGCTTCCTAAAATCTCAACAGAAATATGCTGAAAAGAACCACGCAGAAGCAATTATATCTTGCATGATTCTATTTACATAAAACTTCAGAAAATTCAAATTGATCCATTTTAAGAGAAGTCACAAAACACAAAATCAACTTTTAAAACTCAATAGCTTTTCTGTACACCAATAATGAACTAGCTGAGAAAGGAATCAGGAAGACAATTTCACTCACAATAGCTTCAAAAAACAGTACCTAGGGATCAACTTAACAATGAAAAACCTCTATAGTGAAATTGCAGAACCATGAAGAAATTGAAGAAGGCACTAGAAGATGGATTTGGGGCTTTTACTTATTATTTTTCTTAGTGCGTATTGATTATAAAGAAAAAAGGTTTACATTGTGGCAAAATAACCTCCAGGGGAAAAAATGCGTTCTTTGTGGTTTTGCTCAGTGGTCATGTCATATCAAAGGCTCTGGTAATTTATCTTAATTTGTTAAAAGTAACTTTTAATAACATTCTGAATAGTTTACTTTCTGGTGTAGTTGAACCTGGGAAATCATTCTTACGCAGTAACTTTGCATTTCTAGTTAATAAACCTGAAATACTTACCAGGATATTCATTCTGCGCTGGAAAGAATGATTTGTCACTTCTGTAGATCTATCAAAGTAATGTACGGTACACGAGGCCATGGTGATGGCTGTCCTGGGAGAGATGCCCTGTCATGCCGTCCCTGACACAGTCATTCCTGGTCAGACACAGCCTTTTCAAGATGCCTCATGTCTCAGGGAAGCAGGCTGCCCTGACAGGGATCCTAAACCACTCAGCCTCAGGTGTGAGGGCAAGACATACAGGCTCTTTCAATATTCCCATTGGCAATGGATACTTCTGTAGAGAGCTTTCAATTTTTCAGATTCATCTTTATGTTTTTTCTGATATACTACACACATACCTATAATGCATCTATACCTAATAGACCTAATACCTAATATACCTCTATCTGATTCCTGTACACCTAATATCTATACACTTACACTCCTATACCTAATACCTAATACACCTATACCTACAAATTGGCATAAAACGTATTTCTTCTCACTTTTGGCACTATTATCTTTCTTGTGTGTACATTTTTATAATCCTTTTTATTTATTTACTACACTTGTATCTGTTGATGCTCTCTACATATGTTATTGTACTGTCAATTGACTTTTTTATCAATTGATTTTTGTTTTAAAACTGTCACACTTTCTTCATTGTACTTTAACTTTTTTTATTTATCATTAAAATGTAATTTAAAATGCATTTCAATTTTATGTATAAATCTGCATCTCTAATGTCATATCATTTCTTGTATGTTTTCAGTGCCTCAAGTAATAACTTTTACATTTGAATTAATTTATATTTGAATTCCAAATTTCATTTTATTATAACCCTTTCTACTGTACTGTTGGTCTTAATTCCTAGCATCCTTTTATTTTGCATATACTATCTTTAATGGAGACTCATTTTATTAAAGTGCTACAGACATATTTAGTTGACATCACCATTTCCAATTGAGGGTATAGCATGTTTTTAACTTCTATTAAAGTTATGATTCATCTGATGCTATTTAAATGGTACCATTCTAAAACAGTAGTTTTTGAACTGTGGCAAAACTGGTAGGAAAAGAATCCAAGACAGACTCCTGTTCCTGGAATTGACCCCAAGCTTTGGCGACTGGTGGGAAGCAAGTCCAAGAAAGCTCCTGCTCCCCTGACAGGACTCAGGGACATAAGACCAGTGAAAAAGCCAGTGACACAGGGGGACCCCAGCTATTGCTCACAGGGTGATTGGGGGGACTGGTGGTGCAGAAGAGTCTAAAACAACAGTAGCAATACCAATCAGCAGGTGGTAAGTTATGTGAATGAGCTTTGTGCATTGGGACAAAGACATGTGGAGTGGAAGTGGAAGGTAGGCCACCTCTTCTTTTGCCAATGCTTTTCTGTTTCTTTTGTTTATTCTATGTTCTCTTTTTTAAATGTCTGGGGAGAGCTCCAGCCACAGAAAACTAATCCTATCCCCCAAATTAGGAGACAAAGATTAGACCCAAACAAAATACAAATCCACCTACAATCTTGGCTAGAGTACACATTCTGGAGTTAGACTTGGACCTAACACAGAACTGCAGACTCTAGAGGAAACTTACTATGTATTCTTGTTGCTGCTGCTATTTTTGGATTTGTGTTTTTCCCTTTTCTTTTCTTTTTCTCCTCTCTGTTCTGTTTTGCCCTATTTTATTACTTTTTTGGTTTTTTCCGTGTGTGGGAAACGACAATGTTTACCCATGAGAAAGTCTCATAAAATCAAATGAAATACTTAATGAAAGGCAAGAATAGGATGAGTGAAATAATACAAAGGGAAAGTTTAGATATCTAAATTGTGAATGAGAGAAAAAAGAAGGTAGAAAAGAGAAGGAAAAGAAAAATAGAAAAAAAAATCAAAGAAAAATATACCACATACTAGCCTACAAACCATCTTTTAGTAAATGTAGAGGAACAGAAATCATTCCTTGCACACTATCTGACCATAGCAATGAAAAATGAAATTATAAAAGCTATACAAACACATTAAAATTAAATTACACACTTCTGCACAATGGGTCAAAGGGTAACTCAAACATGAAATTACATAGTATATACAATTAAGTGAGAATATCGAAACTGCATACTGAAACTTTATAGGATACAATGAAAACAATCTTTTTTTAATTTTTTTGGCAGAACCAGGGATTGAACTCAGGCCCCTGTGCTTGCCAGGCAAGCACTTATTCCACTGAGCCATCTCCCAGACCCCTAATGAAAACAATCTTAAGGGAGAAATTTATAGTGATAAACTTTTACACCAGGAAAACAGAAAAAGCTCAAATAAACAACCTAATGTTGAAACTCAAACTTTTAGAGAAAGAAGAACAAATCAAATTGTAAAGATCAGAACAGAAATTAATGCAATTGAGACTAAGAAAACAATATAAAGAAATAACAGATTAAAAAGTTGGTTCTTTGAAAGAAAAAATAAAATTGATAAACCATTAGCCAACCTCATCAAAAAGGGGAAAGAAAAAAATACAAGCTAAAGCAACAAGGAATTAAACGGGAGATCAAAACAGAGCCTATAGAAATTCAGAAGGTCATCAATACCTACTAGAAGAACCTATATTCCTTTATTTTATTGTATTGTGTTTTAAAGAGAATAAAAATAGTAAAAAAAAAATTAGAAATAACACAGGACTGGGGGATAGCTCAGCTGTCTATCCCCTCTTAATAAATAAAAGGACTCAGGTTTGATCCCCAGAACTGCATACTGTGCCAGCCCCAGAACCCTGGGTATGCTGTGTAGGCCACTGAAACTGGGCATGGTTGAACATACTTGTGATCCCAGTGCTGAAATAAGAGGATCACTATGAGTCTGAGCTGTGTACTGAGATCCTTTATTAAATAAATAAATAAATAAATAAATATTTTTTAAAAGAAATGGTACAGAATTTCACTCAACAAAAGGATAAGAACTCAAAACTAATGAGATTAAAAAACACAGAGGAAATGGACAGATTTCTAGACATAATTCAATTGCCAAAACTAAGTCAAGAAGATATAAAAATTCTAAATAACTTCATATCAGTCAATGAAATTCAAATGTAATTTTAAAAAAGTTAGCAATAAAGAAAAGCATAGGCCCTGACAGATTCACATTTGAAGTCTATAACAAATTTAGAGAATAACTAATGCCAATAATGATGAACTCCTTTAAGGAAATTGAAAAGGGAGCAATACTTCCAAAATCATTTCTGGAGGCAAATATTACTCTGATTTCAAAACCAGAGAAAAACCCACCCAAAAAGAAAACCAAGGCCAATCTCCCTAATGACTATAGATGCAAAAATCCTCAGTAAAATTCTGACAAACAAGAGACAGCAAATCATCAAGAAGATTATACAACATTATGAACATGGAATCACACCAACAATGCAGGGGTGTTTTGACATACCCAAATTAATAAATGTTGTACACCATATTAACAGAACCAAAAAATCACATAATCATCACAATAGATGCAGAAAATCATATGACAATGTCTACCCCAATACATGATGAAAACACTACAGAAAATTAGAATAGAAGGTCTTTATCTTAATCTCATAAAAGCTATCTGACAAACTAACAGCCAACAGCATATTAAATGGTGAAAAATTGAAAACTTTCATTCTAAAATCAGAAAAAAAGAGATAAGGATGTCCACTATTACCATTCCTATACAGAATAGTTCTATAAACATAGGTCAGAGAAATTAGGCAAGAGAAAAAAAAAAGAATAAAGGTAGGAAAGAAAGAAGTTAAATTGTCATTATTTGCATATGACATGGTAGTCTACATAGAAGACCCCAAAACTCACCGAAAGATGTACATATTTAATAATCAAATTCAAGGGGCCAGGGAGATGGCTCAGTGGAATAAGTGCTTCCCTGGCAAGCACAAGGGCCTGAGTTCAATCCCCGGTTCTGCCAAAGAAAAAATAATAATAATAATCAAATTCAGTAGTGTAGCTAGATACAAGGCAACATTCAAAAATCCACACCAAATCCTATACACAAGCTCACTGAGAGAGAAATTAGGAAAATCAAACCTTGTACAATAGCATCCAAAAAAATGAAATAATTAGGAATCAATCTAACAAAAAAGGTAAAAGATCTACACATTTAAAATCACAATATTCTGAAAAAGAAGATTGAAGAAGATATCAGAAAAAGGAAACATACCTCTTGCTCATGGATAGAAAGAACCAACTTTGAAAATTGCTCTACTCCCAAAACTGTAATACAGATTTAATGCAATCCAAATAAAAATACCATTTACATACCTCACAGAACAATGTGTGCTATTGGCTTTGAAAATTTCCTCAGCTGAAAATAGTTCCTGGGATTGAAATCTGGGCAAAATACAAAATATCCAGCAATCAGAGATGGAAAAGTAGTCAGCACACACAGTAGCAGCAGGGCAATAATTTCCATGTCTTGTAGGCTAGGAAACTCTTTCCCACTACTGAGCTCTAGGGTGACAGAGTAAAAACTGACTCCAGACAGCTTCAGGAACCTTAGTGACCCAAGCTCTACTCCCATTCCACCTTTATGGGAGTGGCACTGAGCCCTGGTGAACTTTGGAAGATTTGAAAGTGTCAAAACGAAGAAGCAAAAGCCAATTTCAGCCCTCCATCCCCTGCAGAAAAAGTCCACAAGACAGGACATAGAGGAACTTGGAAGTCATATACCTTAAATTTCTAAAATGATAGCTAATGAAGTAAAGAAACAATTCTATTGGGCTATAGAAGAAATCAGATCACAAATAATCTCCCAGGTTGTGATCACTAGTTGCAATGCTGTCTTCAAGGTCTGAAAGATTATCTTTCTTTTTATTCAAATGGTTTGGCTAGCTTTCACTGGAATTTTAAATTTCCTGGATATCTCTTTGAATGCAGTTGAACTTATCCCATACATATTGTCAGATACATATTGTTACCTGACAATAATGTAATGAAATTGGAAATTATTCAAAACAGAAATTGCTAAAAAAAAAAAAAAAAAAAAAAACTTCACAAACACATGGAAATAAAATAGCATCCACCTAAACAAATAACAGGTCACAGATGAAATTAAAGAAGAAATTAAACAATATTTACTATCAAACAAAAAAGCAGATACAATTCAACAGAACCTATGGGATGCAAAAAAAAAGCAGTCCTAAGAGGTAAATTTACAATGGTGAATTCTCACAACAGGAAAATAGAAAAAAACACAAATAAACAACTTTATGCTGCACCTCAAGCACCTGGAAAAAGAAGAGCAAGTCAAGCCCAAAGCCCAAAGAAGGGAGGAAATTATAAAGACCAGAGCAGAAACTAATGCAATGTAGACTAAGAAAGCAATACAATGAATTAATGAATCAAAGAGTTGGTTCTGATCAAGGAGATTACGGGGCCAAAGTGGAAAGTGATCAATGATGTAGAGTGTGCCTAAGGAGAGTCACATGGAGAGAAAACATTCTCTTAGGCTTTCACAGACAGAAAATTGGTCAAGCAGTAGCCATGACTCATCCACATGGCTGACACTGACAAAAGATCTACAAACTGCTATACAAGGATTCAGGGTAACTCCTGAGGGGATTTGATTGACCTTGTCAGATACAAAAGTTCCATTTCTTGTTATACAGGTCTTGCTTTATCTTGGTCTTAACCATCCAGCAGAAAAGTATAAAATCGAGGTATAAAAAGTAAAGCCATATTAATATGCTGAGCTGTAAAAGGCTCAAGTCAACAACTTCTGACATTTCCAGTCCTGCAGATAAACCACTGCTATTATGGACTACTGTGCTATATTGGGTTACTTTGCTGAATTCATGCACCTACAATATTTGAATGGCAATGGAATATCTATCTCCGACAAAAACAAACAAAAAAGGGGGATGTAAGCGAAGGACCATTTTGTAATGAAAGAGTTGGTTCTTTGAAAGAATGGAAAAAATTGATAAACCCCTAGTCAGCCTTATAAAAAAATGGAAAAGTTCAAATTTATGCAGTAAGAAATGAAAAGTTCAAAATCACTGCAGATCCTATAGAAATTTAGAAGGTAATCAATACCTACTTTAAAAATTTTTACTTTCACAGATAGAAAACATAGAAGAAATAAAAAGATTCCTAGATACATATGAAGTACCAAAGCTGAATCAAGAAGATATAAAAATTCTGAATAACTCAATATCAGATAATGAAACTGAAAATATAATTAAAAACTTACTGACAAAGAAAATCCAAGGTCACCATGCATTCACATCTGAATTCCACGAGAAATTTAGAGAAGATTATACACCACAAGCAAGTAGGAGTCATCCCAGGAATACAAGGATGGTTCAATATATGAAAATCAATAAATGTAATATGCCACATTAAAATCCAAAGATAACATTTACATGATCATCTCAACAGGTACAGAAAATCTGAGAATGTACAAAACTTATTCATAATAATAAAAAGAAACCTACAGGAAAATCTAAAGAGATGATCTTCACCTCAACCTGATAAAAGCTATCTATGACATACCAACAGACAAAATCATACTAAATGGACAAAATCTGAAAGGTTTCACTTTAAAGTCAGCAACAAGACAAGGATGCCCACTGTCACCATTCCTATTTAATATATCTGGAGATAATAGCCGGAGCAATTACACACACACACAAAAAAAAAGATAAACAAAAGGAATAAGGATTGGAAAGGAAGAAGTGAAATTATCGTTATCTGCAAATGACATGATACTCTACATAGAAGACTCCAAAAACTACACCAAAAATACTTGTAGATTCAATAATCAAATTCAGTAGCAGAGCTGGACATAAAGTTATGATTTCAGGGTTTTGCAAGGGGAACAAAATAATACAGGACACGTTTTATAATAGTGTTTTATAATGACTCATACAAAGAATTATATGCAAGTACAAGAAATCTATTCACACATTAAACACTAAAGAATCCAGCTAAGGGCCTAGAGCTCATAATAATAACTCCCAAAAGTCCAACTGGAGGCCTAGAACCCACAACAAAGTCTCATGCAGGCCTGCTTCATGGATTTGTTCTGGAAGGGCCCAAAGGTCAGTGGTGGAAGTTAGGAAGTCTATACCAGTGGGATGAATGATCTGTGCTAGCAAGCTTAGGGATCTGAACTGAAGCTAGGAAGCAACACTCAAGGTAAACACCAGAACTCCTCCAAAAGTACCACAGCCATCCTCAGCACCTGTGAGCTCCCAAGCTCCTCCAACAATGAGGAATGCTAAGTTCCCATTAGGAAAGTCAATGCAACAAGCTTCTTCATGAGGCTGAGCAGTGCACCATCGTCCCTTCCAGAGCCAGGAAGTAATGCTGAAGATGAGGACTAAAGCTTCTCCGAAGTTCATCAGGACAGCCAGCATGATGAGATCCTCCATCAGAACAGCCCAAGAGAACTCAAAGCTTCCAACAGCTCCAACAGCTTCTCCAAACAGCATCCCTAACAGAGTTTTCAGCATCTTCTCCTGTTCTGCCTTTATGCAGCTGGCAACAATCCTCAGATGGGCCTCCTGCACCCAGCACTACACTAGCTTAGTTCAGCTAGGTATAATAACTTGAGTACTAGTTAGAAATCCACTACATCCCCTGATAAACTTGATAACCATACACACTTCTTTAATTAATCTCTAGTGGCAGATTTGTGAAAAGTTAACATGTCTTGATCTATTTAGATTTACATTAATATTACAATTACATGCACACAATTTTTGCAGTCATTCCTGCACCAAAAACAAAATTTTTAAACCATGATCAAAATTTAAGGCTAAAACACAATACTTTGATTAATTAACTTGATTACAAACATATATAAAGACATTAAAAGTATTAAAAGAATTATTACAATCCCACTCCCTATTTCTCATTTATTTTTACAAAGCATGGAAAGACTGAAAATAAGGGATCTCCTGCAATTTAAATATACTCATCTTCAAGTGAAAAGCTTCAGTGAGTGTTTACATGTTCCTGTTCTTAACAATAATGTTGTCCTCTATTTCATCCTTGCAATCAAATGTTTCATTAGAGTCACTCCTCTTGCCAAATGCTTCATAGCAACTTATTGGATCTTTTTTCTTTTCTTTTCTTTTCTTTCGGAAGCGAGGATTGAACTCATGCCCTTGCGCTTGCCAGGGAAGTGTTTATTCTACTGAGCCATCTCCCTGGCCCCAATTTGTTGGTTTTTTTATGTTAATTTCAAACATACATCTGACCAAAAGCTTTCAATAGTAACTATGCCAGCTTCCCAATAGTAGACTGCATTGAAATTTTTCTTAATCCACCCAGGCAACATCTCCAAACAGAAGTAAAATGCAGACCAAATTTCTGCCAAAACACAATATACTTCCTGGGTCCAGCACCTGATGCAATTCCCAGTTGAAGCCTTCTGAGCTACATCTTAACAGGCAGCATTTCCATCAGTACTCTGATTTTCCAGGCTTCGATCAGAGTCTCCAAAATAGTTTGCAGCATGCAAGTCTGTCTTTTTGGCCAGTCTCTCAAAACATTTCCAAATTAATTACAAAGTTCTTAACTCATATGGCTAAGAGAAGGGTCATAACTTCACTCTCCTGGTACCAATTTTGTCTCAGTTACTTTTCTCTCATTGCTGGGATGAAATACCCAATACTCAAAGTTAAGGAAGGAAAGGCTTACTTAGCTCACAGTTAATTTAACTTTCTGTCCATACTTAGGTGGCTCCAAAGCAGAGTGGCACATGGAAGAAGGCAGCAGTTCATGGCAACAGAAAACAGCAAAACAGCAAGAGCAAATGTGAGGAGTAGTGGCAATGATGGCAATGACAGCAAGTCTCTCTCCTCCTTATATTGCCTTCAGGCTATCTGCCCCAGGCTGGGTGTAGCACTCACACCCAAAATCCCAGGAATACTCAGACCCACAGTCCCAGCCTTGGATCACGAATTAATCACAAACTCTAGAACAACACCCCACGACTACATGAGGCTTAGTGGGGGACACCTAGACACAAACCATAACAAAATTCAGCACTCAAAAACCAATAGCACTTCTGTACTCAAACAAGACATTCCCTGAAAGAAATTAGGGAAGCCACACCTTTCACAATAACACCAAAAATTGAAATATTTAGGAATCAATCCCACAAAGAAGGTACAAGATCTATACAGTGAAAATTACAGTACTCTGAACAAAGAGGATTTCAGAAAATGTAAAGATATTCCTTGCCCTTGGATAGGAAAAACTAACTTAGTCCAAATGGCCATACTTCTAAAATTGTTGCCGGGGATATAGCACAGTGGCATAAGCACCTGCCTGGCAAGCACAAGGTCCTGAATTCAACCCCCAGTACCACAAAAAAAAAAAAAATGTTATACAGGTTCAAAGCAATCCCAATTAAAATGCCATCAATATACCTCACAGATCTAAAGAAAACATTACTTACATTCATCTGGAACCAGAAGAGACCTAGAATATCAAAAGCAATCCTGGGAAGCAAAGGAAAGGCAGGAGGCATCACAATCCTTGACTTGAAATTACAGTACAAACTACTGTGATAAAATGGCACTGGCAAAAAATAGACCTGAGGATAAGTGGAACAGAATGGAAGATGCAGATACAACTATAAACACACTCAACCATCTTAACTTTGACAAAGGGGCCAAACATGATCACTATAAGAAAGATAGCCTCTTTAGTAAATGGTGCTGGAAAAACTGGATTTCAACATCCTGAAGGCTATAATCAGATCCATGTCTATCATCATGCACTAAGTTTAAGTAAAAATAGATGAAAGATTTAAATAGTACAACAGAAACACCAAATGTTCTGGATGAGAAAGTAGGTAGAAATCTTAAAAATATGGAGATAGGCAGAGAGTTCATGAAAAAAACAAAACAAGACAAACAAACTGCATGGGAAATACTTCAAAGAATCAACAACTGGGCTCTCATTTTCGTGAAAAGTTTCTACACATCAAAAGAAATCATCAACAGAGTAAAAGGAAAATCCATGAATGGGGGAAAAATTGGCTGAGTGTCCTTCAAACAAAGGACTTCTTCCTAGAACATATAAATTTTTTTAAAACCCAGGCCTCCAAAATTCAAAGACCCAATAAGAAATGGGCACCTGAGGTAAATACACACTTCTCAGATGAATAAATACAAATGTAAAATAAATATGTGAAAAACTGTTAAACAGCATTGATCCTTTGAGAAAAGCAAACTGAAACAACACTGAGATTCCATCTCACTCCAGAAAGAATGGCTATCATCACAAAGTCAACCAATTACATGCTGGAGGGGATATGGGGAAAAAGGTACTCTTCTCCATGGTGAGTGGAAATGTAGACCAGTGCAATCACTATAGAAATCAGTGTGGAGATTCCACTAAATTATTATTAGAGGTCCTAGATTCAAAAATCTAGGATTAGAATTCCCATTCAACTAAGCTATTTTCCTCCTGGGTATTTTTTTCTTTTCAAAGTTTTATTGATAAACATATAGCAATGAGACAGTTTCAAATCAAATCGAAATTACAGTTTCA
>NW_004524852.1:563278-564663 GCF_000260255.1 Octodon degus
ACTATTACAAATTACCATCTGCAGTGCAGTAGCTTAGTTCACAGGTATCAGTATATATAGTTAGTGAGGGTGAGAATCTTTCCAATTAACTCCTAGACTCCTGGGTATTTTTCTAGAACTAAAAACATCATACCACAGCAATATATGTTTATAGCAGCACAATTTGTTGTACTAAATCTTGGAAATAATCAAATGCCCATCAACTGAGGAATGGATAAAAAGGTGTGGTGTTTTATACAAGACAGTATCACTCACCTACAAAAAGATTAATTCAAGGGTTTTATATGGAAATTGATGCAACTAGAGACCAAACTCATAAGTGACATAAATCAGATCCACATGTATAAACATATTATCTCCCTAGTATAAGAACCTCAAAGAGTAAATACAGTCTGAAAGGTACAATAGATGTTGTAAAAAGGAAGGAAACTGTTCAAAGGAAGGAGCAACTAGGATGAGTGAAAAGAGAACGTAAAAAAGAAGGGAGGAAAAAAGAAATATATATGTAATATGCACAGGATAGCTTGGATAACTGTACTCCTGATTTCTGCTGCTCTGTCGAAAGAAGAAGCAATTAGTGCTTAAAGCTTTTTTTTCCTCTCTTCTTTTTAACTTTTTCTTTCTTTTACCAATTTTGCATGCTTATATCTGCTAATCTGAACAACTATTTTGAAGACACAATATGCACTATATCAACCATTGTTGCATTCTTGACGCTTTGTTTAGTGAAATTCTGTATCATTTCTATTTATTTACTATTATTCTCTTTAAAAAATAAAACATGAGTTAATATACAGAATCCAGGAAAAAGTTTCAATGTCAGCATAGATACTTAGTGCAGATAACTTGATTATTTTATTAAAAGCCACTTATAGAGACTTAAATAACAGAAAGTTATATCATGTTTCTGAATGATATATCATAACATTTTTACTAAGTTAGTTCTTTCCAAATGACTATAAAAGTTAAATGTAATCCCAACATGATACAAACAGACAAATTAGCATCTGGATAGAAAAAATATTTTACAAATAAAAATTATTGTTAAGAAAAGAGCAGAAAAAAAAGAAAAGAGCAGAGATGATACTATCAGAGTAAGAAATTATTTTTGTCTTCTTTTGAGGCAAGGTTACACTATGCAGTTCAGGCTGGCCTTGAACTCTCTTTGTAGCTCAGGTGGGCTTCAAACAGTGATCCTCCTGCCTCAACTTTCAAAATGCTGGGATTACAAGCATGTGCCACCATACCTGGCAGAGTAAGATTTAAAAAATACCACAAAGAAAGCCAGAGGAATAAAAGAAACTATATCTATATATCAATGGAATCAAATTAAAGAGGAGGAGGAGGAAGAAGGAGGAGGAGGAGGAGAGGAAGAGGAGGAGGAG
>NW_004524852.1:564828-580782 GCF_000260255.1 Octodon degus
AGAAGAAGAAGAAGAAGAAGAAGAAGAAGAAGAAGAAGAAGAAGAAGAAGAAGAAGAAGAAGAAGAAGAAGAAGAAGAAGAAGAAGAAATCTGGAAGGAGGTCCACAGGTCACTGGGGGCTATAACCTTGAAGAGAACTGTGCGACCCCAGTCTCTTCCTCTACTGTTGTTCCCTGGTCATTTCACCATGTACTCCCTGCCATTGTCATCTGACTCGTCCATCAGAGGCCTACATCAATGTGTATGCCCACTCCTTGACTAGAGCACCTAAAATTGTGAGCCAAAATAAACCTTTGCTTCTCATAAGTTAATTATATCAGGGGTTTTGTTATGAGGCTAGAAAGGTCACATGTTGTACTATTATTAATCATTCTTAAAGACATTATAGTAAGTGGAATAACCCAGTCACAGAAAGATAAGTACTATGTGGTTGCACCTATAAAATGAATATAAAATGTAAGCATTCACTGAATGAAAGAGTGGAATGGTGGTTAGCAGGGCCTTGGTGCAGTTGAGCACCAATGAGCATAAAGATGATTCACATACAATGATTAAGCTCTAAGCTGCTACACAACACTATATGTCAACAACAATATATGGAACACTTAAAATGTATTAAGTAGATCATATGTTATGATCTTATTAGACTTACTTTGTTTTTTTCATTTTAACCTTAAAAATTTTTTTTCTCACTATGTAGTTCAGGCTGGCCCTGAACTCACTACGTAGTCTAGATTAGCCCCAAACTCATGGAGATCCTCTTTCCCAGCCTCCCAAGTGCTAGAATTACAAGTTTGCACCACCACGCATGGCTTACAATTTAAAAGAAAAAAAATTAAAGCAATGGCCATGACTCATCCACATGGCAGACACTGACAAAGGATCTACAAACTGCTGTACAGGGTTTCAGGGTAAATCCTGAGGGGATTTGACTGACCTTGTCAGATACAAACATTACATTTTTTGTTATATAGCTCTTACTTTATCTTGGTCTTAACCATCCAGCAGAAAAGTATAAAAAAAGAGACATTAAAACTAAAGCCATATTAATATGCTGAGCTGTAAAAAGCTCAATTCAACAACTTCTGACATTGCCAGTCATGTGGATAACCCACTACTATTATAAACTACTGGACTATATTGGATTACTTTGCTGAATTCATGCACCTTCAATATATGAATGGCAATAGAATACCCATTTCTCACAAAAGTAAACAAAAAGGGGGATATAAATGAAGGATCATTTTGTAGTGAAAATATGTATATATACATACAAAGTAGCATAGATTTACAGCTACTTTCTCTTAGTTCAATGAGAAGAAAGTTTTGAACTAATAGTGTTTAGACAAGATATCATATCTGCATCTTGTACTATGAATAACTACTATGAAGACAACAGTATGCAATGTATTAATTATTGTAACTGTCCTACTAGCCCGTTTTGAAACTGTCTCATTGCTACTTCTTTCTCAGTCTAATTTCTTTAAAGTCTACATATTTGTTTATAAAAAAAAAAAAGGAAAGAGACATAAGTTTTTTTTTGTTTTTTTTTTTTAAAAAAGCATTAACAATGTTCCTCTCTGGGTAAGGAGAGTAAACGTGGATGTTTTTGTCTTTCAGACTTTAAAATATGCTACATGTTCTGTGCTTATTTAAAAGAAAGGAACAGGCATGACAGAAGTGACATGGGAGGGCAAGCACAGGCAGCAGGTGACACGACTACATCTGTGTGCACAGAAACCACATTCCAGGCTCTCAGCAGTAGCAGCCCCATCCCGGGTCACATGGTAAACAGCTCAAAAGACGTTCTGGGACCAATCAGGGGACCACAGAACATGAGCCATTCCGCCAGCGGGAAGAGCCTCAGAAATGCAGCGTGGGCTGCCTGCTGTCCTGGGTGCTGCTGTGATCTGCATTTGCCTTGGTAATGAAGCCGGCCCTGGAGGCTAGTGCAGGGAGCAGCCAAAGGGAGAAGTTGGAATAGGGCTGGCCTGTGCTTTGCTCCACTTCATTTTCTGGGTCAGAATCTACCTATTGGTGAAAGCCTTCTTGTGAGTAATATTAATTGATAATCTTTTATTTTTTATTTTGTACAGGTTCTAGTAATGCTCAGCATCAACCTACAGATGTATTGTACACACAGGAAGGAGAATCTGTGACCATAGATTGCAAAATCACAGACAGTTTTTCTTACTATACAATGTACTGGTATCAACAGCCCTCCAGTGGAAAGATGATTTACATAATTCATCTGAATTCTGGCGGGTGGAGCTCACGGAAAGGACGATACTCCGTGATGTTTCAGAAACCGGTTTTGAAGCTCACCATCTCAGCCTTAACACTCAGTGATTCCGCTGTCTATTTTTGCTCTGTTACAAATACCACAGTGAGAGTAGTAACAGAAAGAGCCTTACAAAAACCCCAGGGCTCAGTAATACAGCCACCTGCCCCAAGAACCTAGGAGAGGACAGGAAGAGGGCAGATACAGATGCTGCAAGTGGAACTGATGAGAAGCGGGAGGCAGCTGATCTCCCCACACGGAGAATCAAAGAAAAACAAGGTCATGTGTGTAAGACCTGACTCTCAAGACCAAGTTTATCTCTGAGGTGTACACCTAAGAATGACTCTGAATACTATCTCATCTGAAGAAGCCCATAGATTCAGCTTTCATTCATTTGATATTGATCAATTAATTGACCATCACTCTTACATTGCTACCATATGTTAACCTTTGTGGGAACACAGTTTTTGAACAATACTGGCTGTAGGACAATTATGCTCTCACACAGAGTTCGAGTTTCTTGGGTATTTCGATCTATCTGTACTACCACCTCTCTCTTTTCTTTTCTTTTCATTTTTTAACAGAATAAAATAAGTTTAAAAAATTAGAACCAATACAGAATTTCACTAAACAAAGTAATAGAAATTTAACAATGGTTCTTATATTGCATATTGTTGTCTTCAAATTAGTTATTCAGATTACCAGATATAAGCATGCAAAATTGGTCAAAAAGTTATGAATTTGAAAATGAGAGAGGAAAAAATTGAAGCATCAACTGCTCCTTTCAACAGATCAGCAGAAGTCAACCATACAATTATCCAAGTGATCCTGTATATATACATAAATATATCTTTTTTTCCCTCTCTTCTTTCTTTCTTTTCTCCTTTTCCTCACTGAGGTTGTTCCTTCCCTTAGAGCAGTTTCTCTCCCTTTCACAATATCTTTCAGTTTTACTCTTTCAGGTTCCTCCGCTAGGGAGACAATATAATGTTTAGACATGCAGGTCTGATTATTTCACTTATGAGTACAGTCTCTAGTTGAATCCATTTCTCTATAAAAGCCTATTGCTTACCTTTTACTGTAGATAAATAATACTACCTGTATAAAAATGCCACATCTTTTATCCATTCCTCAGTTGATAAGCATTTGAGTTGTTTCCAAGATTTAGCTATGATGAATTGTGCTGCTAAAAACACGGGTTCACGTGCATCACTGTGGTCAGATGTTTTCAGTTCTTTCATTTGAGTGCATTGCAAGTCATCATAATCAGTTCCAGTAATTCTAAGTGGGCCTGATTTAAATCCAAACTCTCCATGACTTTTCTCCTGGTCACTTTTCTTCTGGGTCACCAACATGCTCTCCTAAATCCCCATCTTTGAGGCCAGTGAGATAGCTTAGTGGTCTAATGCGCCTGCTTAGGCAAGCTTAGGCAGGGCACAGGGGACCAAGGTTCAATCCTTGGCGCCACATGCTGCAACAGCCCCACCCTCAGGGTAAGCTGAGCTGGCCAAATAAATAAATAAATAAATAAATAAATAAATCCCCATCAATAATTCCAAAAAGTCAATAATAATGCCATTCTTCTTAGCCATGGCTTTTCCCATGCTTCTGTCACGATGAGACATTTGTGAACAAAATTGGATCACATACAAGTGTTGTATTGACTTGAGATCTTCTATTTGTGTTCCTCACAGTATGGAACACCTCTGAAGGGTAAAGTTCTCTTCAGATACCACCTGACATCCACAGACCCAGTCTTTTCCCAAACACCTCCTCATCCCAAAGTTACCCAGGGTATCTTTGCATTGTGTTATTCTATTATTAAAATAATTTTATAACTATCTATCCATCTTGGACAGTTGATAAAATTCCAATGTTGAAGCAAATGAGTGGAATTTTATCATCATGCTACCCAGCCATCTGCCCTTTTCTGCTGTTGAAAAACAATAAAATTATTTCCAGATTTACATCTTCTCTTTCAGTGATGAGAATTACCTGTTGCCAAGAAGCATTCTATGACTGATTCGATGCTTCACATATTTCACCTGCAACAAAGAATTGTCCCAGAAGATTTTTAATGCTAAAGGAAAAGTCATGTGTCACTTGAGGATTTCAAGTAATGCTGGTTTGACTCTAGAGAAGGAAGAAATTTAAGAAATGCTCAGAATTTGAAGGCTTAGATTGAATTTGCATGCAAATTGCATCAATGACTTTCACTTTGATTACATGTTTAAATTATGATGCTTGTGTAAAATGAACATATTTTATCTTCTTTTATTACATCTAGTAGGAAACTCACATTTCCACCTTGGGAATTGCAGTACATTTCTGTTTAGCTCACTGGCCTAAAGAACTGCTTTTTCCCCCATTCAACCAGTAGATCTATCAACCTTAAATGCTCCCCTTTAGGGATTGGACATATGTCAATGCCATTAAAAAAAGCAAAATAGCCATAAGGACAATATAGAATGTTCACAATATAGGAAAAACTGATGCATATTAAATTAGCTATGAAAATAGAGCTGATTGGAAGAATTCAACAGGCTAGGCAATTCACATTTTATAATCAATAAAATACAGTGGTAGATCTCTTGATGCCCAGATCAATTTAGCCACAATTATAACCTGAACATGTTTTGTGGATATATTTGTTATTTATCAAATCTGTCAAAATATTCGTTAAATGCATCTCTTCGTTTCAATAATCTTCATGAGATATGGCAAGTATACTGCCAGTATACTGTGGCCTGTTTGCTTTAAATATATTGATTTGCAAAACTTTTTCAATGACATCATTTTCACCTTTTACCATTTTAAATTCGCTGTTCTATTTAACTTATTTTTTTACCCAAGTTCTCAGGGATGAGATGCCAGTGATATATGGTTAAACTTCTTGCACACCATGGCTGATAGATTCTTCATTGTGTTGGGAAAATATATGGGTGTTTTGGTCCCAATCATTTCATAGTTTGCATTTCCATTTTCTTCCAAGTTTCTACAGTTCAAATGAGATATATAATGCTGAACGAAGTTTTTCTGTTAAGAAACTTATTTTCTGCCACTAGCTTTCAAAGCTCTACTCTCTCCTGCTATGTCAATCTGAGTACCATTGGGAAGTACACTTCAAGTGACCTTTGGTTTCCAAAGTGTCCATCCTTTAAGGATTTCCTCCACCATTTCTCAGCATGCCTCAGGCACTGACATCCTTGTGAGCATATGTGCCATGCCTCTTAGAAGGTCACCATTCTTTCTCCTTCCTTCCCGATGAATCTTCTTGATGAATAATATGTGAAATTTTCTGTTTTCCTTGCTCTTCCAAAGCCAATTCGGGTCTCCACCTTGGCCATCCTATCCTTCTAATGTAGCCACTGATTTAATTCTTTCTTAGCATCTTGAAAGGTATAATCAATAAGTGGGGGGTAGTGGCACAGATCTGAAATCCTAGCACTTTGGGAAGCTGTAAGCAGATCAAAAGTTAGAACATAGATTGGGAAATAACAACTTAAAGAAAACGTCTCAAAATAAAAATGTATTTTTTAAAAGAGCTAGGAATGGGCTGGTGAGATGGCTTAGTGGTCTAAAGCACCTACTTAGAACAAGCTAAGCTAAGCAAAGCACAGGGAACACGGTTCAATACCCAGCACCACATGCCAACCAGCCCCGCCCCCTGGTGGGCTGAGCTGGCCACACACACACAAAATAAATAAATAAATAAATAAATATTTTTTAAAAAAAGATTAACATTACATATTTTTTTTTTAAAAAAGAAAAAAGAGCTAGGAACACAAAAGATACAGACCAGACAAAGAAATCCTAAGCAGAAAGAGTAAACCATAGTAATACAAAAAACATGATCATAGCACAAAAAGAAGCCTGTAGATCGCTGGACTCTTATAAGGGCACAGTAACAAATCCATGCAACTACTGATTACTGACAGAGGAGCCCAAAATATACATTGAAACAAGAAAATTCCTCTTTAATAAATTATGCTGAGAAAAAAAATTATATCCATATGTGGAAGATTAAAAGTAGATTCTTACTACTTTTAATCCTTTTTAGATCTTCATTTTGTACCAAAAAATGAATTCAAAAAGGATGAAAAGTCTAGGTATAAGACCCAAAATTTTGAAACTACTAAAAGAAAACATAAGAGAAATGCTTGAAGCTGTATGAATGGGCAGAGAGCTCCTGAGTAGGGCTCAAATAGCACAAGACAAACTATAGAGAATCAGTAAGTGGAACTATGACAAAAGAAAGATTTCTACACAGCAAGGGAAGCAATTAACATAATGAAGAGGTGGCTTATGGAATAGAGTAAATCTTTACCAGGTACTCTTTCCATGGAGGATTAATATCTAGAATATATTTTTTTAAAACTCAAAAACTTAACACAGAAAATTAAATAATTCAATCACTAAATGGACAAATGAATTCTTTTTTAAAAAGAATAAATGCCAAAGAAGTATATAAAAAACATTCATCATCTTCAACCTCTCAGGAAATGCAAATCAAAACTGTGCTGTGATTCTAGGCCACCCCCCACTCAGATGGTTATTATCAAAAACACAAACAAAGATTGTGTTGCCAAGCATAAAATGGGAAAGGAACCCCTCACACTGCTAGTAAGAATGTAAATTAGTACAGCTGCTGTGGAAATCAGTATGGTAGAGCTGTGCTTTCATCCTAATAATATCTCTCTTGATAATCACCAGGATAAATTAAAGTCAATGTACCATAAGAACACCTGCATGGGCGGGCCATACCACCCTGAATGTGCCGGATCTTGTCTGATCTCAGAAGCTAAGCAGGGTCAGGCCCAGTTAGTACTTGGATGGGAGAATACCTACATGGCCATGTTGTTCGCAGCACAACTCACAGTAGCCATGATATGGAATCAGCTAGTTTTCCATGAGTAAATGAATGAATAATGAAAATGTGTTATATATACATAGTGGAGTATTATTTGGCCATAAGAAAGAATGAAATGTTATTTGTAGAAAAATAGATGGAACTAGAAATCATCAAGTGAAATAACCTAGACTCTCTCTGGAAGGCAAATATTGAGTGTTGTCCCTAATATGTGGAATCTAAAAAATTGGAAGGAAAGTAGAAAGGAGGCTGATTAGACAAGAAAGAGGGAATATGGGGAAGAAAGCAGGCATAAGGGCAGATAATGGATAGGCAGCTGTGAGTCAAATACAGTATAGCTATTAAAACACAATATTTTGTAAAATTAATGGGCACTAATAAAAATAAACACAAAGACAAAAAAATATAAATTCTTGTTTGAAGCAGAGAACACTCGGGGGAATATTCTTGTTATATTCAAACATCCAAAGGAGCAAACTGAGAAGAATGAAGGCCAAGCGAGGGTCATATGGAAACAATGGACAGAAGCTTCTGGGAGGCAGAGTCTGGGCTCAGCTGCCCCGTCCATCCAGTGACTCTCACAGGCCACCTATTGGTCAATTTCCTTCCCACATATCATAACGGATATGGCAGATGAATTTCATTACTATTTTACATGCAAAAAAAAAGGACCAAGATAAAAAATGGCCTAAGTGGTGGGGATTTGATTAAAAAATGAGAGAGCAGCTCAGAGATTTCTGAATATGGATTGGGATGATGTGGTGGAAACTTTTACAGGAAGGGTCAGAAAGGAGCACAAGGGACGGGGTCACGAGGGAACTTTGGATGCTGGTGTGGACATCCACCATCTAGATGGTAATGATTTCCCATCATTGTAGGCCTGTGTCAAAGATTATCAAGTTTTAATTTTTAAATATATGTAATTTATTAGATACTAAGTATGCCTTAACAAGACAGCTTTTTAAATAGCTGAAATCAAAAGCACACAGAACTATTAAAGTAAAATTAGTCTGTAGTATGAAAGACAGAATTTATCATTTTCTCTAATAAAAAGGAAACTTTCTCAAGCATGTAAAAGCAACAAAATATTTTCAGTCTTCATGATAAATAGCATACTTTATTGTAATAAGTAGACATGCCTCATATGCAAATTAACTCCAGAAAAATCACCCATTAGTTAAGATTTCTCAGTTTAGCCAAAGGGTGGCAGTATTTAAAAAGTATTTGAGTGAGATAAAGGCAGTGCAGACGGTAGGCACCCAGGATGGTCTCTGATTGGTGCAGGCCCTGGACCAATGAAACTCTGCTGGAGAAACCTTTCAGGAAAATCTGATTACACTGACTTCAATGAGGAGCCAAGAGATGGAGGCTTTCCTGCACATTCTTGTGGGGATGCTGGAGTTGCAGGCAGCCTGTGAGTCTGTGCTTCATCTGGGAGTTGTTGGATGATGGAAGCTTCCTATGGGAAGGCACTGAGTCCTCTTCTGTCCTGGTTGGGCCTTTTGAGAACCAGAACATGTTAGAAAAATATAGATGGAACTCTGTGTTAATTTGATGATGCTACTGCCCGGGGAATGGAGGAAGAGAAGAGTAACCATCATATTGTAATCATGAAGGTCTCATGAGGGTTCCCTATGTTTCCTTTACTCTGCCCTTTTGAACAGGGGTCAGAAGCCAGAACCTGCAGCAGAGTCCATCTCTGGTCATCCAAGAGGGAGAAGATCTCACCATCAACTGCAGCTCGTCAACATATTTAGCTGTCTTACACTGGTACAAACAGCATGGTGCAGGTCCTGTCTTCTTGATGATATTACAGAAAGGCAGAGATGAGAAAAGTCTTGGAAGCATGACTGCCAAGCTGGATGAGAAAATGCAGCAGAGCTCCCTGCAGATCTCAGCATCCCAGGCCAGCCACACAGGCACCTACTTCTGTGCAGGAAGTGCACAGTGCTCTCTGTGCCTCTGTGGGCTGTGCCCAAACCTACAAAGGAGCACAGATGCTGTCCTGACACAGGGCTCCTGGGGAGTGGCTGGAACCCTTGCCAAAAAGAAGCCTGAAATTGCTGCAATTGTCTCACTGAAATTTTTTTTCAAAGTGAGTAGAAGTCATAAATAGGGGAGCTGTATCTTTAATAAAAATTTTAATTTTACTTTTTGGCAATTGAGTGTATCACTTTTCAATCAAAGTAATAGCAAAATGGGATAAAGTAGTATGAATTTCAAAGATTTATGTAATAACTGCAGAAATTCTGTGCCTCTGTTGTCTCTAGGAACTTGTCTCCCTTCTGCTGCTTACCTACCTTTGTTCATAAAAAGGAGCTCTGACTCATTATTAGTTCTTTGTGGCAGATTAAGACTATAATGTGACTATTGGAGTAGCAATACTGTTACACACTGGGAAGAGTTACAGGCATATTTGCTATCTATATTTATATTATAAATGTAGAAATGGGAAGTAGCTAGACAGACAGGTGGATCTGCAAACTTAATCCAGGCTTAGACTGAACTCTGCTTCTCCATGGAACTGGCTTCCTCCCTTTGGTTGGGTTCTTGTCCAGAGGATGACAGAGATTGAGGCCACAGGATACAGCAAGCAAAGGGGAGCAACCAGGGATGGCTTGTTAAATTCTCACTAAATGAGGAGGCCTAGAAGAAGCCAAAGAAGCCCCTGCATTTAGAAGCTTATAAACGCCTTTGAGGGGGGAGGTGAAAGTGGCAGAGGACCTGCAAAGCTGCAAATTTGTCCCTGGTTTTTGCTGCCTCACTGCCACGGTGGCAGGCTCACCAGCAGCAGATTCCGTCAGTTCTCTGTCTTGTGCACTTTAATTTCCCTCAAGGTTTATCTTAGCTTGCCTTAGTTTACTCAGTTTATTTAGTTTGCTCAAGCCGTTGTTCTTTGTCCCTTTGTTTTCTGGTCTCCACTGTGTTTTCATCCATATCTCCCTGAGTACTCTGAATTATCAAGTGACTTGAAAGATTTTTTCCCCATATAGTCCTGATATGAAATGATGAGAATTTTTTTTCAGTTTTAATTTTTTATTAGTATACGTTTACTGTGAAAACTGATTACATCTTTGGGGCCATTATACCCTCCCTTGGAAAAGATATGTAACACATCTTAATTCCTTTCTCATCTCATTCCCCTCCTCTCCCTTTTCTCTCCCTCTCTCTTGTTCTCTTCTTGCAAAAGCTCTATCTCCATGTTTCCTATTATTTGTATTTTATCATGTTCTTTATTTATATAATATTTAAGCTTGTGTCTGATTTATTTCGCTTAATATTATGGTCTCAAAATGTATCTGTTTTTCTTAGTTCTCTATGTCTACATCAATAGACAGCCAGCCCAAAGCAAGGATTTAAAAAAAAAATATTGTTTGAACAACTGGTAAAATCATAGGCTAAAGAGAAATCATTCTCGTGTTTTTTAGAGAATCTAAAATGTTCCACAGAGTAAATAATTCTGCCTCACAGGCTATGTGATGCTCAGCAGTAGCTATAAATATCTAGGTCATTACTTCCACCTCTTAAAATCGACACAATCATACTATTTTATTCATGTAGTTTGTACAGGATGAACAAGGCCATAGATTATACCTGCTAACTCTCTGATATATTTCAAGTCCTCAGTTTTTGAAATAGTATTTCCAGGATGAATCAAATAATGATAATCTGAAATAAATGAAAAATTCTTAGATAAAAATCATGAAAAAATAACCATGATATATCTCCAGTCTAACTTTAAGGAGAAATACCCAAATCTAAAACCCTACAAAAAAAATTTTGAATCTCCCTCTTGGTGCGTGGTATAACAAATAACTAGAAATCCTAAATAGCCACAAACTCAGATTTAAAAAGCCTTTCATAGTTTTGGATTTAAAGTCACTCTTGGTCTATAAGCTTCTATAACTAGGAAATTAACTACAAAAAGTATGAAAAGAAATACACCTCAAGGACTTGTTTACATAAGAGCTAAGAGATAAAATGAGCAGGGAAGACTCTCCCCAGAGGCTTTTCAGGAATTATAAGTAACTTTGGATGAAGACTTTCCTTGAAGCCTCTATAAGATTATAGAGGAAGTTTCTTCTACCTTCTGAAGTAGAAAGTTTTCAATTTTTATTCTGCATCATCCTAAAACAATTGTGGACAGGGAATAACTCTCCATATTTCTTGTGGTTATCTTACCCTGCTTCCTCCTTTGTATACAGCTGGGAGAGCACATGATTTTTGTTTATAAGTTTCCAGACCAATAGAAACTACATCATCCCACCCTGGTGAAGTGAGCTATGTATCTTCTGAGATAGTCACCTGGATTTAGTACTAGGACAGCACATGAGATTATCCCCTTTAAGAAAGGGGGGTGCCTTTCCTATCCTTTCCAGAAGAAAAAACAGAGTAGATACATGGTGAAGAAACAGGCAGACTGTTGCAGACTGGATAGGAGCTCAGGAAGCCAAAAACCTATAGTTCTCTTGCTTAGAAGAAGAAAGTTGTCATCATGAACTGCAACTCTTCAGCCACTCTCTTGACTTCATGAGACTTAGCCAAGAATCTAAGAAAGAGTCCACTGTCTTCCAGGTAGGTTGACAAAGTAGGCAACAAGTCAACAGATGGGAGACATTAACTCCAAGCAAAATGAGGAATTGGTAACTACCTCTTTGCTTTTTAATCTTAGATTCACATGTACCCTGAAAGCCTTGAAAGGCAAAAAAAAAAAAAAAAAAAGCACATGGGCTGCAGTGTCCATCACTTCTGGGGCCATCGTGTGGCCCTGACCTGGAGTTACAGCTGGCACTTAGCAGTCATTGCCTCGTTGGGATGTTTTGTGAGAAGCTGCCCAAATCCAATTTACCATTCATCCTAAAGGAAGCAGTAAAAAGAGAGCAGGATCAGGAAGGGGGGCATAAATATAACACACACACACACACACACACACACACACACACACACACACACCTTCTGGTCAGCTAACAAAGGCTTTCTGAGCCAAGTCCTTAGATACTAAATGGTGATAGCATTTTCCCAGCCAGGCCCACCATGTGCCTTTATTAATTGAGCACTGTGTGTGAAGCAGAAGAGTCCTGAGCAAATGCCAAGAGATTTTTTAGGAAAGCCCAATGCCAAGGTCTTGCCATTCTTTGAAGGCAATGGTGGCAATGAGAACAAAAAAGTTGTCGATACTCAGTGAGCAGCAAGATGCAGATGTAACTTAGAGGACTTCACTGTGGCTAATCTTAACCCACGAAATTACTTAATCAATTGAAGTGCCTCTGACTGTGCTAGGCAATCCCACCCTGATGGTCTAACAGCTACAAGCATAGATAGGCATTGGGAAAATCAGCAAGAGAGGGAGCAGAAGATTTCCCACCCCATTCGCCCTGCCCTCATCTGCACTCACTGCTAATGCTGCAGCCACTCCCAGCAGGTCCCTTGCCTCACTTGTGGATGTAAAGACAGCAAACTACATTTAATAGTCCTCATTTTTCAAAGTTTTGTTTTACTCTCCTGGACAGAAGACTTGAGCCTTAGCCTGTCAAAGAACTGGAACACACAAGGCCTTGTCTTTAGTCCGTTCCTATTCTTGTACCTGTCGCTCCCTCTATTCTCTGCCACCTGCCTTTCACCAAACCCCAGTGGTATGCACTGTGACCTGATAGCACACCATTAGGGCTCCCGAAGCCTAAATTTCTAGCCATAAATTTTGTATTGAGCTTTCCTCTTTCCTAACAGTCCATACCTATTTTCCTATTTGTTCTCAAAACAATAGGGATAGCCTAACTTTTTTTTTTTTTTTTTTTTTGCGGAACCAGGGATTGAACTCAGGCCCTTGCGCTTACCAGGGAAGCACTTATTCTACTGAGCCATCTCCCCAGCCCCGTAATTTCTATTTCTACCTAATATTCTAGGTTAACTCTCCAGAGACTGTTCCTTCTGGAAAAGGGATACAAGAGAGGTAGTAAATTCAAAGAAACTTTCCTCATGGTATATCTCAGTTCCTGTTACAGTGGTGCAGCAAAAAGTTTTCATAGTCAAATGCTGTTGCCCCATTTCTGAACTCTAGGACCTGCTAACTCTGTTCCGGGGCGGGTGGCTCCTAATGACAGCACAGCAGAAGCAAAATAAAAGCTCATATTCTTATTCAAATTTATTCAAAAGGAAAAAGAAGCCTCTATTGCTTGACACTACACTGAATAAAGTACAATGTTATGGCTTGTTTCTCGATGTCTTGTCACCCTCTCACGTGGTCTTACATGGGGCTTTGCAGAGGTGGATAGATCTAGACTATGTGACCTTGGGATTGATTCATGGCATAGTGCTAGGATTAAAGGCACTAGGATTAATGGTGTGAGTGTTATCTGCCCTAAAGACCATGAGTGAAATAGAAGGGAGAGAAAGAGGCTTGCCATTACTTGCTTTTGCTGTCTTCTGCCTACCACGGGCTATCTCTCTTCTGGGATGTCCCTGTGCCATGCCATGCTGCTGGGGGTCCAGTCAACTATGAACTGAAATCTTTACAAACTGTGAGCCAAATAAACTTTTCCTCCTTTAACTTTGGGAGTTAGGTATTTTGTCTCACCAGTGAAAAAAGTAAGACCCAAAGTCTCTATTATACCTAGAGGTCCATTATATCACAATTGCCATAATAAGTCTGCATGATACATAATGTTTAAGGACTGATAAATATTTACATATAACATAGTAAAAAAGCAATAGGACAGCATATACTATTTTATTCATGAATGTGAAAACTAAGATTCAAAAGTTATGACATGACAGGGTCATGAGATGTACACATGGTGGATCTTGATCTCTCTGCTTGGCATCATTCTACATGCAGAAAAAATGCCAGGATGTAACATAATGTCACCAGCTAACAGAATAATCCAGGTGACACCACCTTAGGAAGTTCCTAGTATGATTCAAATGATATAACATTACCCTGATCCTTAGTTCCTTTTATGGAGAGAAAGGAAAAGAACATGAATGTAATCTAAGAAAAAACTAAACAAGGTCCTTCTAATAGGAAGGGAAGGGGAAAGAGCAATACCTTGTCTGACATTTCTTAATTGTGTGACTTTGAACAGGGCGCTGTAGTATCTTTTCTAAAACTTGATTTCTTCAATAACAAAATAAGGCTTATAATACCTACTGCAAGAGGATCATAAAAGATCCTGGGAGTACTCAGTACTCTGTCATTTACAATAAAATGTGCACTTTATGTTATGCTTATATGTGGTGGAGTGGTGGATCATGTGTATTATTTATCCCATCACTCCACCCATCTACAAAATAGGCATTATTTGTTTTTCAAATGACCTTGATTTCAGCAAGAGTTGGTACATGCTCAAGGTCATTTGGTTTGGAAATAGAACTTATAATCAAATGACACCTATGACTCTAAACTTTGCTTTGTATTCTGTACTGCCTCAGGAATAATTTAACTTTCAAGAGTTTTCTCACAGACAAACTGATTCCCCTGCTTCTTTTTCATAAAAAATTTCTGACAGGCTGAACCATTCGTCAGAGATACCAAAAAGCATTTAATCAAGATGTAGACTCAATGTCATTCTTTCAGACACAAATGAAACTATCATCCAGCTTAACCCAAGAAAAACAGAGGAGGATCCAACTCTACATTCATGGAAACAACTAGATTTATACTAATACAAGAAAATAATCATTTCTGAACTGGTCAATATAAAATTTCTTATCAGAGAAAGCTCCTGAGCATTTGCACAGCACCACAGAGGACAGGGCATGTCAGAGACACACCGGATATGACAAGGCCTCGCCTCTGCTAGTTCCTGTCAGTAGGCATTGCTGAACAAGTTTTCTCCTGATCTTGGTTGTCACCTGGAGTGTAAAAGCAGCTTTTGCCTCTACTCACCTCTGAAAAATAGCAAAATGATGGAATGTGAAAATGGTGGAATCTAGACATTAAGAAGTGACCCTAAGCCTTAATGAGGCTGTATTTGTAGACAGACAGGGTGTATAAAGAAGTAATTAAGTTAGGTGGTAAGAACACATTCCAATTGGTTTAAGAGGGCCTCATAAAATGAGACACCAGAAAAGCTGGATGTTGTGGCACATGCCTATAATCCCAGCACATTTCGGGAGGCTGAGGCAGGAGGATATTTGAGAGTTTGAGGCCAGCCTGAACTACGTAATGAAGCTCTCTCTCTCTCTCTCTCTCTCTCTCTCTCTCTCTCTCTCTCTCTCTCTCTTTGTCTCCCCTTCCTCTCTCCCTCCTCCCCTTCCTCCCCCCTCTCCCTTTCACATAACCTTGTGACACCTTGATTTTGGACTTCAAGCCTCCAAATCTGTGAGAAAATGAACTTCCGTGGCTTACTTTATCCGGTCTGTGTTATTTTCTTGTACCAGTCCTAGAAAAATTCTAGATAATTCTGGTCCTGGCCCAAAAAACTGAGCTAAGACTTTTTGGTTCCCAAATCTACCATAGGATAATGTTCACAGCCCTGGAATTGTGTTGTTTTCTTAAAGTTATAAGCAAAAAGTAGTACACCCATATTTACTTCATGTATTTTTAGCTGAGATTTCTGATAGGAATTTTTCTTCTCTTAGAAATCTAAGTAGAAATAATCTATCTTTTTAAAGCAGGATTTTATTTCTGAACAATATCATTGGAATAATTTTCTATCCTTGAGGCCTCTCATTTCAATTACAAGATCACATGAAGCATTAATTTATGATGCATAATTTATGATGCACAACTATACTACCTATTGTAATTTCCAAAGGCATATATTTTCCTAGTAGACCAGTGTTTTTTAAAATATTTGCTACA